>NC_071124.1:15196250-15555000 GCF_024256425.1 Clarias gariepinus
TATTTTAGATTATCTTAAATTACACGGTGCAAATAACTATTACATATTAGTAATATTAGTAATATTACATTTAGTGATTGTTGTGGTTTTCAGCGAATGCAAATAACAGTATATTTGTGACTATTAGCTTTTTGCATTTCTACAGTTTTTTTATAGTCCACTACAAAGTTAACTTGTAATTTACTGTGGTTTTACTTATGCATACATCATTTTATTATACAAAATTACATTATTTTATTTGTTTATATCTTATCAACAGAATAGATCAGTGTGTATATATATATATATATATATATATATATATATATATATATATATATATATAAACTGTATATATTATATACCACATTTTATTTAAGGTTTAAAATGTCAAAAATTAAAGATTATTAAACTCTATATGTGGCTTTTGCATTTTTAAAAGTTTATTTTTATACATAAATAATACCCTGATTTATGTTTTTTTTAATAGTTATAAGCAAAATATCAAATTTAAGGAGCGGTTAGGTTTTATCCAATTAATCGATTAATCGAAAACATAATCGCCAAACATAATCGATTATCAAAATAATCGTTAGTTGCAGCCCTATACACTACCAGTAAATATTTTGGACACATTATTATCTAATTCCATTTGTTCCATTGTCCTAGAATGTAGAATGTATCTAAACTTGTGTCCAAGTTTTTGCCTGGTGCTAGACACTCTGGTGTTTACTGTAGGTAGATATTTTAATAATAGTGGTGAGTAGGTTTGTGTTATTCTTCTTCAGGATTTTCCCAGCACACTGAGTCAGATGCTGTTCTGCTGCTTCTCCTACTGCTTTCCTCAGTCATGTTGTTTCCGTGGTCCTGCCTTTCTTACAGCTCTGTGCTCCACTGCGTACAAATGGACTGGAGGTAAAGCTGAAGCTGATTAATCCAAATTTAATTTAAAGTTATAACCAATTTTTCATTTCAAAGTTAGTATATTAGAACTTTGAAATTAGTTTAGTTTGACAATCACACAATCAAGTTACTTATGTTTCTTTTTTACATTATAATAGTTTGCATATAATTTGTATATAATACAAACAGAGCTCAACAACAGAGAATGAATAATTTCAGTTTCAGAAAAAAAAGGTAATAAAAAAAAATCAGAAGGGCCTGAAAATACGTTTATTTTCTCTAACACCCTATTTAATCAGGCAAAAAAACAAAACAAAAAAAAAAACACCCTATTTAATCAGGCAAAAAAAAAAATAAATAAATAAAATAAATAGAAAATGCACTAATTTGCAACATTCGCACTTAGGTGAGAATCTATATATGCAAATCCCCAAAGGAAGACTCAGCATTACATGCACACAGAAACCAAAAGTCAAATATATTCTAAAAAGATATTAAATTTGTTGGACAAAATGTTTTATTTATTTGCAAAATTATTTTTATTTTTTTTAATCTTTAGCAACCATAAAAGCATATTAAAAGCAATTTGATAGGTCGAAATGTGCAAACAGGAATATCAATAAAGAAACACAGTGCAATTAAAATGTTTTCCAAGAAGAAGTGGGGCAAAGAGTTTGCTGGTTTTATTGACTTTGCATAAAGAAACACAGAACTGCTACTCTTCAGGGAATAATTTAGAAAATGGGTGTGCCACATGCAGTGGTGTTAAAAGTATTCACATGCATTACTTGAGTAGAAGTATAGATACTAGGGTTTAAAAAGACTTCTTTAGAAGTTGAAGTATCAACTCAAGCTTTTTACTCAAGTAAAAGTGTAAAAGTACTGGTTTCAAAACCACTTAAAGTGTAAAAGTAAAAGTAACGTGAGGGTGAAATAAGCATTAAGGATAAAAGCTTAGGCTGTGCCACGGGCCTATATACTGCACTAACACCTCATAAAAAAAGAAAAATGTGGTGGTGTTTTTTTTGTTCTATTTTTGAATGGCCATAGTGATTTGGGATACTGTATAGGCATATATATTATATGCCTATAATAGGCAACTGAAAATGAATGCATTTTAGTACAATGCAAATACATTAAAGAACCATATATGTGTACTACTGAGCTTTAACGTGTTTGATGGAGAAGAAGATATGATAACTAGTTGCCTATAAGTATTTTAATGGTGCAAAAAGTCAAACTTCAGAGGCATGTCATCAGTAACCTTTATTGGAATGTAAATGTACATCCAAGCTTAGCTGCAGGAATCTGTGAGCGCAACATACAGTACACGAAAATGAGTGTTCCCAGGCTTAGAACAATTACCCTTGTTTGGTTGTCTACAATAAACATTGGTTCTGTCATTCCTGTTACCTTCCTCGCTGGTGTTGGTTGTGACGTTTCTCTCAAATCTTGAGTCACTATCACGGACATCTTCGTCTACTTATTACACCTGATCAACCAAAAATGCTATTTTTTTCAAATGTCCTTGCTGGAGTGTGTGATGTGATGTCATGTGCAGGTGCGATGGATCGCGTACCAACCAACAGGGTGTCGGAATGGTATGTTTATACTTCTCATCCAACCACAATCAAATTCGCTCCATCTGGATGGCGCGATTTATCTGGATATTTGTTTTTTGTTTGTTTTTTAAATGACAAGCTGAAATAAAATAGAAGTAATGAGGCTATTTTTAAAATGTAAGGAGTAGAAAGTACAGATAATTGCGTGAAAATGTAAGGAGTAGAAGTAAAAAGTTGGCTGAAAAATAATTACTCCATTAAAGTATAGATACCCAAAATTTCTACTTAAGTAAGGTAACGAAGTATTTGTACCTCGTTACTTGACACCTCTGGCCACATGTACAGTCTATACCTGGAAAAAATGTAGAACATGATGGGAAAGGTTTTTATTTTAGCCATGGCCACAGGACAGGGCTGTTATGTTAGACATATTTAATGACATTTCACTCTGCTTCCATCTCAGCCTGTTCTTAGAAATAAAGCATGGTGGAAATCAGCAAGTGCCCAGTACAGGCACATAATTCTCCTCTAAGGAAAAAAAAAAGAACTTAATAACAAGGAAGGCAGAAAGAAATAGAATAAACAGTGTTTTTCCAATATTTAATAATTTATTAAATGTGAAGTTGATGAAACTTGATGTATGATTAGCGATCTTATGTTGTTCCTGAAGAAGTATGTAAAAGCAATCTGTGCAAAGCTTTGACAAGGCCGGCTTTGCATAATAAATCAAGTAGATAAGTTTTCTTTCATCACAAACAAAAAGGACAGCAAATACATTCATGACAATCGCAATAAATCCTTAACAGTCACATTTCGCATGTTTATAATGTTATATCCTTGCTGCACAAAGTTAAATAAATAATCCATTTGAACTTTGGTACTAAGCAGATTTGATGATATTTTGCACAACACTCATAGAAAACAGAGATCTACTGTTGAAATACCAACTTGCCTTGATTGTAAAATAGTGTTGGAGCAATAAATCAGGTTTAGATTTATCATGCATGTCAAAAGGAAATGAAATGAGTCAGTCATGTGTGGCTTCGGTGTAGGAGTTCACAGGTATTTCTGTCAAAACTGCTGTTATAGAATCTAGTGCCTTTTGTCTCTACAGAGCATTATATTTTGGTGACAGTCTCTCATTTTTTCCCTGTCTCTAGGGCTTAGTCCTGCTCCTGAAGTCTATAAGTATTGGGATTTCGAAGCTCTGGAAGCAAAAGATATCAACAGCATTTTACACAAAGTAAAAAATGGAGAAGGAGAGTGGTATGACTTTTTCTTAAATCCTACAATACCTTTCTATTTTTTTATCCTTTCCTTTTTGAAGCAGTGATGATGTGATGCCAGATAAAGGTGTACGTACTTTTAATAGAGCAAATGCAAACATTATGCATAGTGCCGGTCAAATGTTTGGACACAATAAAGAAAAAAAACATTTAGGAAAATGTACTACCGCACTACCATTCAAAAGTTTGGGGTTACTTTCTAACTCAATTGACAATACTGTTCTTGCAAGAACTATTACAGAAAGGCTGAGCTCTGTGTCTTAAAATAACAACTAACTGTTGTTTTTGTTGTTGTTACGTAATTACCTAATTCCATATGTGTTATTTTATAGTTTTGAAATCTCCAGTATTGTTGTAGAATGTAGAAAATAAATCACTAAACAAAAACAAAGAAATTTGCAAGTGACCCCAAACTTTTGAACGGTAGTGTATGTCAAAATGTTTAACTGGTAGTATATATTCAATATATTTTATTTGTATACTTGGATGCAAAAGTCTGGAACACATAGACACCACCAAATACTGAGTTTCCATCTATTGTACGCATTATCATATCAAAGAGGAAAAAATTATTTGTGATGTTTTTCCTGCTTAAAATTGGACACTATTACAACATGAATAGACATTTTAATAATTAATAAGTAATTTAATTATTTAATAAGTACTTTTTTTTAAAAGCATACAATAATGATCATAGACACAAATTTAAACATTTGATATATTTATGCAAGGAAAAAAAAAAAAAAAAAAAATATATATATATATATATATATATATATATATATATATATATATATATATATATATATATATATATATATATATATACAATATTCAGTGTACTTTAACCACTCACTTGAACAAATATATTTTTCTAGCTTTTAATGTGTTGCAAAGTTCTATAATGTTATAATAATAATAGATTTGTTATGCAATTATAAATAGTAATATTTCATTTCCAGTATCCAGTATTTAAGTTCTTTGTGCCTAAGATACACTGATTACTGATTCTTTTATATTACAATATCATAACTATTTTTTAAACTATTTTTTAAAAAGACATGACTTTTGATGACTTTTTTTCTCAATGTGAAAAAAAAAAAGTCTATAACAACAAGAGTTTGTTTTCATCAACGTGAATCTCAGGAAGCATGTCTCTTCAAGTCCAATAGTAATCATTTGGATGGCTTTATAGTTGTTTGTTCAGGCCTTTTAAAATTCAAGGTTTAGAGCAGAGTTTACACGACTCGTAAAGCTGTTACATACACACCCAGGCCCTCAAGGACTACTACAGTAACCTCCTCCAGTTGTTCCAAAAGGCCAGCCATCACCCCTCCGACCCAATCTTCCACAGCAGAGCTCTGGTTAAAGAAAACAAGAGATTCATGTAAAGACAAAGAAGATAGATTTCACAAAGTATTTAGTTATAATAAAAATAAAAGATATTAATAAGCCTACAGTACATCCCACAGAAGTTTGTAAAATACTGTTTCTGAAATTCTAATGATGGTTTAAAGCTACATATCGTTTCATATTGAATGGTTTGATATTTTTAAGGGTTTCACTTTGTCATCTCAGGAGTAACTACTTAATTCAGTTTTCATACAGATAAATGAACCAATATAACACTCATAGCTGAGGATTAGCAACTCTGAAGCCAAACTAAGACAGACATTTTTTATCCCTTAACTTACCGAGTATCGAAGCACCACTGGGTTTTTCTTGAACTTTTGTTAGCTGAGCGCTCACGTGGCTGTACTGTATGTGCTGAAGTAGAGCAGGACGCTGTCGCTTTGCAAAAGTCGGGAAAGTGGGGAAAAGATCGATATTGTTGTAGTTTAGCTCCCTAACTTCAACTTATATATATATATATTTATTTATTTATTTTATTTTACACTGTATAGCATGCACCAAGTTAATTGGTGTCTCATTTTAAAATTAATACAATATATTATATGTTACCTGAAGGCAACATAGTACCATAGAGGATTAAAATGCTTTTTCAGGTCTATACTTTTGCCCTTTTTAGGTGTTGCTTGTTTATGGGACATTTTGCCCTTAGTTTCGTCTTCAGTAACAGAAAACCTTGCACACAAATAGCCATGCTTTACCCCCTGTCACTGAGGCTCGTTCCCACTACATCCATCAAAAATGGATGAACACAGTAAGAAATTGGTAGGAAACCAGTGGAAACCAGTAAGGATGTAGTTTTATTTTCCTTCAAGGGAAGTTTTTTTTTTTGAAAGGTAGTGTTATGCTCTGGACAATGTTCTTCCAGGGAACCTTGCATTTATTTGGATGTTATTTTGACACATACCACCTTCCCAAACATCACTGCAGCCCAGGCACACCCCTTCATGTCAATTAAACTACCTAATGGCTATGGCTATTTGAGGAACATGGCAAACAGTTCAAGGTATTGGCCAACAAATTCCCCAGATCTCAATTCAATTGTGCAATGTGTAGGACAAACAAAGTCCAGTAGGGTATCCCTGGATTGGATATTGGATATTTTGGATATTGGATATTTTGTCATACACAAAAGAAATGCTGGTCACGGAAACCCCCATAATGCAGGCTTCCATATTTATGTGTATTTTAACAGATTCATCACTGATGTCTATACACAGTTTTCTAGAATCTGAACTCCCTGACAGTAAAAAGAAAGAGAGAGAGAGAGAGAGAGAGAGAAAATGGTCAGTTTAACTGTCTCTAAGGGAGTTGAGGCAGGATGCAGTTGCAAACAGTTCTTTAATAAAGTGAAGTTTAAACCACAAGCATGAAATCTAAATAGAAATATAAAAATTGACAATTGAAAATTATGACTATGGCTAAACTAACAGAGCCAATAAGCTAAACACATCAATAAACCAAAAGTGGACACCAGGGACAACAATTGTAAATTAAATAGATACAAGACAAATACTAAATTAAAACAAACCCAAGTAAAAAAAAAAAAAAAGTATGCTATGTATACTGAATCCTAGCATGCCAAAGCATACTTAAGTGTACTTGCTCCAGACTAATGACTAATATACTTTAAGTTTGCTATTTTGGAACAACAAATTTTGTACAAAGTGTATTTAAGTTGTAATTTAATTGTACAAAACCACAATTTTAATTGTATTAAGTATACTTTTGTAGAACAACATCCAAATACTGAAAAAGGTGCGCTGTGAGGTTAATACAAATAGACTTTATTATATAATATAATACACACAGTCTTCTATAATACTGTATTGCAAGTGTGTTACCAGTACACTGATTAGGTGTTTAGGATAATTGGCAAATGCTTAATGCATTTTCTACACTATAACATGTTTTTGAAACACATTACATCAGTAATATACTGTAGAGGCAGATTTTATTCATGAGTTCAACAGATTTAATTTGCACAAGGTTACAAAAAGCAGTACTATAGTTTATTTGTCTTTAACAAATGTTAGGTTGTCTTACAAACACACAAACTAAAATTTAAACAGTTGTCTAAACCAAGACAGACATTAGTATTAGAATATACAACATGGTGAGTTGATTCTAGCTGTTACACAGAGACTGAAAACAGGCCGAGAGCTACAGAGCATTATACCACAAGCAAGGTACATAAGATTTAGCAATAACACATTAAACAATACATTCTATAGTTTAAACTATTTACGTAATTTTAAACTACCTAACAAAAAACATTAAATTTACTATATGCCGATAAAAATAAAATAATAACGATACCAACGAACGCACGCAACGATGCAGCTGTTAATTTAACCTAGAAGCGGTCCTCGTGTCAGGACTCCAAAAACAAGATGACTAATATGAGCCATGCAAGCTCTAGTGAGTGTGTGGTCTACCTGCGGAGGTGATTAAACTCACACCACAAGTTAGCTACTGAATGCTCAAACCATTTTTAAAGGTAGTGAAGCTAAACCAAGAAGAAGAGGTCAGCTTTCTTTTGTTGTTTCATGTCATACCACCTCTAGCAGCAGTGCTGAGACTGCAGCTTGCCTTGAGTTAGGATTTTCAGGTGACACATTCATGAACACAATGACACATGTAACTGGCATTGAATAGCTCAAAGCGTCTCCGTTTTGTATTTGTATGAACCATGTTTCAGGCTTAAGAACACCATGTGCAAACACACACACACACACACACACACACACACACATCCATCAAGCTGCTGTTCTGCGAAACAGGCCATGTTGATCACTGTACTGTAAATTAGTATATTGGCAGGAGGGTTATTGGGTATAAGAAGATCTGCCAGTTTCGACCTTGTGAGATTCCCTTGAGTGCTTTTTTTACACAAGCTTTTATTTACAATATTAAATGAGTCAATAGAGTTAGATTTACATGTAACATAAAGCTAATTAGGGGCATTAAAAATGATCTAAATGGAAGATCTTTAGATAAACTGCCGTGTGTGTGTGTGTGTGTGTGTGTGTGTGTGTGTGCTGCGTGTTAAGCCTGCTCTTAATAGTCTTTCTTAATCTTCAGTCACATCGATCTTGTGTTTCAGTGGAGAATGCAGCTTCACAGAGCATCCCAGTCTCTGATCTAAAAGCTCTTTCTGACCACAGAAGGCCATTAGCCAGAGAGAAATCAGCTAGAGAGGTAATTACAGTATTCCTAGAACTGTATTCCTACAACACAATGCTTTGCTGTACAATATCTATCTATCTATCTATCTATCTATCTATCTATCTATCTATCTATCTATCTATCTATCTATCTATCTATCTATCTATCTATCTTCATTACTGTTCTCTGTTCAAAAACATTCCTATTTGTATTATGCCTTTGTCTGTTTCAGCTTCATTTAAAATGTCTTTCTTTTATGAAAGATTGATTATAGTCTTGATTAAGGAACCTTAATTGGGCTTTTCCCCCCTGGCTATGATTATATGTATTATACTAAATTTGATGCCTCAAATCTTCTCATTAATACAGCTAAAGTCTTTGTAAATTGTGCAGTTTGTGGTGTCATACTGATTTATTGAGTAACTGATTCATTCATTTCTTCAGTTATATTCTGTTTAAGTCAGCGCTTACAAACTGGCTAAGGAATAGTCTTATTTGAATAGAAATAAATTTACATTAATTTGTCTACTTTATTCCCAAAGCTAATGCTGGAGATATTTTATGAGTCGAACTTTCAGTATTTACTGTAGCAGGAGTAACTGCAACACCCAGTGTCGGATGTAGTCCAAAGAGATGCAGATTAGTTTTGTAAGAACAGTATTGTCAAGTGCATTCCATCCCTGGAAAGCAGAACCAACACTTACCGCTGCTGGGTTAGTGGAGGAGACACTTAAGTCATCAATTTACAGCAACTTAGATTAGAGACGTGATGAAGGCTTCACAGAGCAGAAATACTGTAGCAGACACATTTCAAAATCATCTGTTCATAAGAGATTATTGCACATGTTGGATCCCTTCAGCATTGTCTTACAATGTAAAAAGAAATAAAAATCAAGGAGGACCATGGAATGAGAAGGTGTGTCCAATCTGGTGACGGGTAATAAATGCATATCTACAGAATGTGTGTATATCAACATAACATATAATCAACATAAATGTTGGTAAATCATAGCCATTGAAAGGCACAACCATATCTAAAGGATGACTGCAAGATCATATCAGCTGTTTCTTCCACACAAGGTGTAGTAATGTGCAAAAGTCTTGAGCCACCCCTTTATTTCTTCACATTCAGTTTGTTCCCATCTGTCCATGGGGCATTGTTAAAGAAGGCTTGTAGTTTGTTTGGATGCAGTTTCTTAGTTGTGCTTCCATGTTCTTTTTAGACAAAAGAGGTTTAATCCTGGCAACCCTTCCAAGCAAGTACAAATTAATTGCCCTTATAGCTATTAAGTGGTTGTACCACCCTTGGCGGCAACAACTGTAAAGCATGTGCCATAACTAGCAACGCAACGAGTCTTTTACATTGATGTAGGGGAATTTTGTCCCACTCCTCTTTGCTATGTTGTTTTAATTCAGCCACGTTAGAGGGTTTCTAGAGCAGACTTTGACTGGGCCCCTCCAAAACCTTTATTTTTTTAGCCTTTCGGTTCACAGTCCATAAAAATATTTGCCCAAAAGTCTTTGGGAATAATCAAGATATTTTTGGCACATATAAGATGAGCTTCTGTTCTTTTTGGTCAGCAGTGGCTTTCGAATTGGAACTCTCCCATTAAAGCCATTTTTGCCCAGTTTCTTATTGTTAAATCATGAACACTGACCATAATTTGTCTTCGTTGTGCTCTTGGAGTAATTTAGGCAGGACGGCCACTCCTGGGATGGTTCATCACTTTTCAGAGTTTTCTCCATTTGTGGATAACGACTCTTACTGTGGTTCGCTGGATTCCTTAAGCCTTAGAAATGTCTTGGTAACCCTTTCCAGGCTGGTACAATGAATTTGTTTTTGGATTAATTTGAATTTCTTTAGATTGTATTGCTTTTTTTTATCTTTTAGCATGCTTGACTTTGTCAGACAGGTTCTATTTAAGTGATTTCTTGGTTTAATAGGTCTGATTTCCAAAAATCACAGTCAATTCATGATTTAATGAGGGGGCAGTTAATTTTTAACATGGGACCAGTTAGGCCCTATGTGGACAGCTTTGGACAGCTTTGTTTCCTTAATAAATACAATTATTATTTTAAAAGCTGCATTTTTTATTTTATTGAGTCATCATTGTGTAGTATTAAATGGGACAAATATGCCAAAAAAAAATAATAATCAAGCAAATATTTTTTCACAACACTGTCCATTAAATACAATATTGCTGATAATAATAATAATAATAATAATGTTTTTCCCTCTATGCAGTCACATGCAGTGGGTGGACACATCATAGAAGTGAAGCAGTATGTGTTTAATGTGTGGGGAAACTCTCCTCTGGTGCAGCACTACATGAAGACATTGTGTCTGCAGCACGATGTGGGTTACAACGTTTTAGTGAGGAGAACCCAGATCCAAGCACTACCTCAATATCCTTGATACTCCCTAAACACACTACATCATCACATTATCAATACACACACTTTTCACAGCTTTAATACACACTTAAAACCCTCCATATGCACTCACACTGTCAGGAGACAAGTTCAACTTTAATGAACTCCCCAAACCTCAATGAATGTACACTCCAACCATTATAATACACACAGTTATAACACCTTTCTTCATACACACACAGTTAGCAGCTTTATACGGTTTAACACAATCACAGAGTTAGGGGTTCTGAAATTAGAAAATTCATAACCCAGATGTTTATCTGATACAGTATTCTATTTCATCAGTGATGCTAAGGAACTACAGTAAAACTTGAGTGTATTAAGTGTTGTGTGTATACAGTATATACTTATCTTCCTTACAGTAACTCGCTCACAGCAGACTCACTTACTTACCAAGACATTTTGATGCAAACACGCCAGCGTTCCTCCTGCCAGAGAAGAGAACTGCGCTCTCTCTGGGCACGACATGCCCAGGAAATAAGCATCATGCAGCACAACGGGAAGATGAACAAAATCAGCTTTTCAGATTTAAGCTGGCGTACTCACTCATACTCAAATCCGCACATCCTTTTTTTTTTTTTTTTATTAAAGCAAAAAGAAGGCCTGGCAGTAAAGCCTGCCTGGATCTGACCCTGCCATAAGGAATAATAAATGTCAGTGGGTCCAGGATGTGTTTTATATATAGAGGATTTGTTTCTTCTTCCAGAACACACAAGAAAATCCTGTCTCAGAGAAGTGTGGTACACAAACTCTGCCAGCTGCTACTGCCAGCACCCAAGGTCAGCTTTATTTTTTGTCAAAAATATCACTTGTTTACTTGAGTAGAGATTTTTTTTTATACATGGATTCACAGAGTTCAGAGATTTTTTACAAACAGATTTTACAAGTCTTTAGTCTTTGGTCAAATTGCATGTTACTAAAAGGGTAACCGTATTATTATCTGAGTTTATGAACCATTATTGTTAAAATTGTGTGTGTGTGTTTGTGTGTGTGTGTGTACACCAGGGTGAAGAGGAAAGCAAAACACGCTCTGAACAATTTAACAGCATAATAGCTGGAATCAAATAACTCATGTTGCATCCACTGCATCTGGTGTGCACACCAAGTAGCGTCACGTGAGATTAAACCCAGAATGTTTTAGTTGCACACATCTCATTACACAAAGTCTTTGAAGCAGAAATAAGCTAAATCTCATCTCGCTTTAATCAACAGGTTTTCTTAATTGCAAATTCATATGAATCTACACAAGCTGTGCAATGCACATGGTTATGGTCAATGCTCACAGTTATTCATTTTAAATTTTATTTAAAATATATATAAAAGCAGGACAGCAATAGTAGGACTGCAATACTTTGGACAACCACCAGATGGCAGTACAGGCTTTAATAACTTTTCCATTCACTTCTGTGTTTGTTTTCTACACTGATATATATATATTAACTATTAACAAGAGATCTTTATGAACTCTGGGAAATGTAACTGTTTTATAGTCTGGGTCATTTTGATCAGATTTTCCATTTTTCCGGTGTAAAAAACAAACAAACAAAAAAAAAAACCCTGAAAATAGGAAACATTGATTTTTCCTATTTTTTTTTTTTTTTAATGGTGTAGAATTCTTGATCAGTTTAGTCAGTTAAACACATTACAAACTTTTATCATAAATCAGGATTCGAGGAGGAAAACAGTATTCTGCCTGATATGCATTATATGGTCAAAAGTAAATGAACATCCAACCATCCCATGCATATATATATTGCATTTCCAAATAAAAAAAGGACGAAATAAATAAATAAATAAATAAATAAATAAATAGCACTTGCTAAGATTTCTTTGAGCCAGGTATTATCACAGCACACAATGTGGCGATCAGTTCACGTGTGAAAATTATTCCCCATAGTCATTCTACACATTCAGGTGGGCAGCTGACTTCATTTCATTGCCACAGACCTGTCCAACTGAGGCAACCCCAGATCATAACACTGCCTTTAGAGGCTTGCATGATGGGTGCATCGCTTCATGAGCTTCCCTGTTTACCCTGACACGCCTTACACGGACCATTGCTCTGGAATAGGGTCAATCTGTACTTATTACACCACATGGACCTTTTCCATTGCTCAAAAGGCTATTCTTTTTGCTCCTCAACAAATTGTGTCTATTTTTTTTTTTCTGATTAGATTAGTTTTTTTATGGCCATACAACTGTTTAGTTCCAATTCTATGAGTTCTCATCATATTGTGTGTGTGTGTGTGTGGAGATGCTCTTACTTTCACTATTAAACCTACTGCAATTTTTTTTTATCATGCAACTTCACCAAGTATTTAATCGATGTTTAATTTTTTTTTCTGACCACATTTCTTCCAAACAGTTGACAGTTCAGCACTATCCTTCCAGGTTTTAATAATGTGTTGAAGGGTTCTTTACACAATTCCAGTCACTTCGAATCTCTCTAATTGTTTTCTTTAGTTGATGCCCGCCAAAAATTTGACCCTTCTGAGACAGCAAGTTTTTTTGGCCAAGAGGTATAGTATCCATTTTTGTAGAATGTTTTTGTATGCTGTATCCTTAATATAGGAACTCTGCAGATTTTGATTATTATTATTCTAAACAATAATAAAAAAAGAAAAAACACCACTTTTTTGGGGAAAAAAAAAACAAAAAAACGTTGAACTACCTTTTCAGTGTAGAACTGTCAGGAGTTTCATTCATTCGTTCTCTCAGTGGTCCTTCCTGGTGTCATTGCGAGGAATAAATGATGGGTGTGTATTGTATCCTACCACCGAGGTCAAGGCTTTCACACAGCTTTAAGTGAAGCTTAGTGAATCAAAGAAAGCTCAGCTGATGTGTATAACCAGCAGGATTGCTGCATTTAGGCTGGAGAGGACATATTGTCTCGGAATCAGAGAAAGAAAGAGTGGAATGCTTTCTTCAAAGCCAATGTTTAACCACAGCTACAATGCAGCCATTTTTAAGTTCCTGCTGGGTTTAAAAAAATGGTTCTTTTTTTTTTTTTACTCAATGAAACGTTTCCAACATGTGGAAGAAACTGAAATGTGGAATACTTGTGTTGACATTGGATTCCCATTGGTATTATGGTCCCTAATTCGTATCATGGAAGCAGGAAGATGTGCCTCAGTAGTTCCTGTGTTGAAAGGGTCTTCACTCATCTTAGAAAATAAAATAGGAAGAATGATGCATGCTTACATTGAAGTTTTGTGTCATGGTGAATTAGGCTGATGACAAAGTAATGGAGTTTTTTTTTCTTTTTCGTTTGTGTGGGGTGTGTGATGAAATACAGATTAGATATCAGAGGCTACATGTCACAGCTCGAGACCAATGATCAGTTTTGTAATGCAAAAGCATTGTATTATCAACTGCATTTTAAAATCCTTGAGTTATTTTGTTGGATTCTGGATAACAATTAGTAATAAATGACATCGGTTTAACCATTACCATTTAAATCTTTACATGCTGGCATTGCTTTTTACAAAGCATATGTTGTTCAGTTCATTCATTCGTTTTCTAAAGGGATGAATGCTTCCTGGATGTGGTACCAGGATATATCTGGGAGAATGTGCAAATATCCACAGCCCATAACTCAACCCTGGAGGTGCCAGGCAGGAATTCGACCCACTGTACCACCATGTCACACTGCACACATTCAACATGTTCATGTCATAACTTGTGACAACTTCTACACAAGAATACACCACAGTAAATTTAACAGTAAATTTTTTATATATATATATATATATATATATATATATATATATATATATATATATATATATACATACAGTATATATATATAAATTTTAGTGTGACTATTCTACAGCATATGCTACAACAGTCTCAGACAGCGAGGACTTGACGATGCAATTGCAGGGGGAGAGGGGGAAGGTTTTAATAAACACTTTATCTAGCAGACAAAACAAACACGGGTAATCAAATACCAGAGTATCAAATAACAGACAAAAGGTCAGGAATAAATTGGACCGAGCTGAAACTGCAAACACGAGGCAAAATGAGATACGTCATACAGGAGCAAGCAATCACAAATTCAAAGGTTTGGTAACAAGTTCACAAGAGCGTGTACTTTGAGCCTCAGGTGTGTGTCATTAGTATTCCTGTAAGCCACAATGAATTTATTAAGGAATTGTAGTTCTTCTCCGTCATGCCTGTATGTTAAATTATCACCATCGGAAAAGGGGGCAAAGTTCTGACACGCTCAACTTCGTAACACCTTCTGCACCACAGCCAAGATGCGCATCAGTGATGGAACAGATGAGTGCGTGTTGTATGGTTTAAGTATATATTGGGCAACTCCATGCAAAGGTACAGGTCATTTATAGCAAGTGAATAAAAAATACTGTAGGCACAATTCATAGAATCCTACCAAATCATACAGATACACTAAAGGTACGAGGGGGGTATCAAAACGTTTCGAGATTTGTGCGCCATAGATCTGGTTTCAAATGTCCAAATGTCACATCCACAATGCTGGAACCACCTTATGTACAGTATACAGTATATGAATTTTATATCTTTGTCGTGAAAGAAGGTCTCTGGAACATATCAGTAACTACCCAAAAAGTCCTGAGACTGTGTTTTCTTATGCTGGCACCGTAACCATTTGTTTAATTCCATGACAGGAAGCCTCACTACTTCCCTCAACAATGCCCAAAATGTAGGCAAGTCTGCTTACGAAGGCATCAGCCTGGCAGCTGAGAGCTGAACTGGGCAAGCCACTCAGGTTCCTTCCCAAGATTATGACAACTTCTCTGCAGCCTGACATGTTGACTCTACAAGAGATGTCAAAACAACTGGCAGTGATAGACTTGACAGCGTCCTGAAAAGACTGGGTTGAATAAAAGGACGTACTGTATGCCCAAATTCTGGAGCTTGTGGAAAAGTGCCTAAGGGAGGGATGGTGGGCTTACTGGGAGCCAATAAAGTAGGATATAGGGACTCATTTTGAGAAGTCACTACTTGGAATTACTAGGGCTGCTTAAAGGAAGAAAAGCGATCATGTCCATCCTAAAACTTGGCAAAGGGGCTATAGATGGCTTCAGATCAAGATGGAAGATCTGTTGGCAAATGCTGCTGGGATGCAATCTGTGGTCTGATCTATCCCAGCTGGGTCAACTAAAGGAGGACGTTTGATGTTGTAGACTTATAACACCGGTTGACCTCAGACCTTTTATTATACTTTTATTGTACATTGGTACAATACTTGTTTCATTTTAGCACATTGAACAAATACATCAAATGTGTAAAATCTTTTTCCCCCCATTTTTCATCCTAATCACAAGGCTAAATGTCGTGTGTGTGTGTGTGTGTTTGTGTGTGTGGGCATGTATACTTTGATAGTTGAAAGGCTTTTCACTTGATGACTCAGAGACAGAAAGCAAGAAACGATACCCAACAATAAAGCCATCTGTTAGAGAAACTGACTTTGCACCTCTCTGAGAAACTAAAGCATAAAATGACAGATAAATAATAAACCATTGTGTAGGTGCCAAAGGGAAAGACAGACCAAGATGCAATGGGACAGAATAAGGATCTGGGGAAAGGCACAATGCACTGTTACTGAGAATAAATAAGATACAGTAAATAGAAATACAAAAAAAAAAAAAAAAACAATAATGGGAATAAATAGACCAATTAATGTAAAAGCAATGAGCTCAAACATAGCACTCTGTTAAACAGCAAAAACAGTAGAGCGCTGGCATCAGTAGTGTCACAGACGGCCCACACCCAGGAGATGGAACAGGTGAGCTCAATGGGCATCACGCCCAGATATGCCAAGAGCTATATTTGTCAAATTTGCAGTGCGAACGTACTGATCTGGGATCTGTGTTTTATAACCTAAAGAAATACAGCAAGAACATAGCAGATTGGAATTGTGAATGTTTTACCATTTAATTGAGTTATGATTGAATTTACTTATAACTTATTTGTCAGGTCTTTTTTTTTCAAAGCTGCTTAAAACTGAGGCAAAATATAGTCAAGTAGAGAATGCTAAGCAGTTCAGATATGTGTTTTTATGAGTAAAATGACAAGGTGTTTCAACAAAGCAAATAAAGCAATGACACTTTATAATATATGGTATATATAATGAGTAACGAGCAACTGGGGATGGGGCAGGAATACATGCTGGATGAGGCACCAGTCCATTGGAAAGCATGAAGCACACACATGAACAAGTAGTGTTGAATAAACATAAACAATTCCACCTAGTCACATTTTTTTTTTTTTTTTTTTGGAGGTCCATGGGAACCCAGGGGAAACACAAAAAAGAATATTCACACAAGGGACCCTGGAGCTGTTAGGCAGCAACACTATCTGCTGTGCTGGTAGACTTCCTTCAGGTTTTCAACAGGTTTTTTACTGTATCTGTAGACGTTACTTTCTCCAATTCCCTATTGGTCTGAACCTACTGTATGTTTGGTCCATGCTCTTGCTAAAAGCTGATTTTTTTCCAAGTCTAAACCTTTAAGCAAAGGTAAACGTGATTTAGTCTGAACTATTTTGGCAGTTTTTTTTTTTCTTTAAATAAAAGACTCCGAAAGAGCTCCTGAAACACTAGTCGCAAAACAGCTTCAAGGCATCGAAGATTGCTAGTAGGTTTAACATTATGTTTTAGTTACTAGACGCATTAGGTTTAAACTTATCATTAACAGTAAAATAGATTACTGGCTATACAAAGTAAACTGGTCAGATGGTGTATAAAGCACAGACAAGTAGAGTTGAATAAGCATAAACAATTCCACCCAGTCAATTATTATTATTATTATTTTTTTTTTGGAGGTCCATGGGAACCCAGGGGAAACACAAAACAGAATGTCCACACAAGGGACCCTGGAGCTGTAAGGCAGTAACACTATTAATGAGAGCGAGCTACCATTAGGAATGGTGAATGGGTATGCTTTTTTTTGCCCTTACTCAACTGTTTTTGAGTAGGGTCTTCAAAACAGCTTCAGTCCTCCTTGGAATTTTATCATGAGCTGAGAGATGAGACAATATTTCAGGAATGAAAGCCTGTCATTCCATAAGGTATTCAATTAATCTACCCTGCTGTGACATTGACGTCTCTAGGCTCCTCCCCACCAGCCGACACACCACCTGTTCCAGGGATCCCATCGCCTCACATCTCCTGTAAGCCATTTCTCATACACTCATCTTTAAACTCACCAACATCAGCAAAACATCACTCATGCAAAGTCTTCAAAATATTTAAGCAGCCCCATGCTACTCCAGAAAAAACTGCAGTGCTGAGAGGACACTAATTCCCTGCAGTTGACAAATAGTCTTTTATTAATGTGTCCTGGCATGCTTGCTGTCCATCTGTATCTTACAATAATGTATCATGTATACATTACGTTTTTTAATATTAAATATTCATATATTGACTATTAAAAACAGTATATTTAAGTTGAAAAAATATATAAAATAACCTTAAGCTTAAGAATTTCACCCCTAAATTGAGTATTTTTGTCCAAATTTGGTGAATGGGGTAGAAATTTTATTTTTAAGGAACGAATAAATAGGTGAACATAAGCATAAATTGAAAGGATTAAAAAAAAAATAATAATAATGATTCTTGATTAGTGATGCTCTACCAGGCATTTACTGCAACTGTCTTTATGTACTACTTGTTTATGGTCTGTTTTCCCTTCAGCAAATGAAATGCAAGTGTAATTTATGCTGAACTAGCAACTCAGGACTTATTTAATTATTTATGTTTTTAAATCTATAAAGTGTCACAGTGCATAAATGGAAACTCAGGACTTTTTTAAAAGCTAAGAAGTGGAATGTTCTCTAATGGCCAAGTTGGCCAATGCAGAACATTCCACTTCTTAGCTTTTAAAAAAGTCCTGTGTTTCCATTTATGCATGCTTCAGTTTTATGTATATTTGCACTGTGACATGCGCCCCAATGAGTTTTAAAACATTTAGCTGACTGTGATAATAATTATTAGACAATAGAGAGCTGTATAGTTTAGAAGCCATCTTTCTGCTTTTGTCAGCACTCATATCACTAATTAATAAAAGGAATTTGAATACCTGCTACACATGCTCACAACATAAAATGAGATGGTGTGCTTTAGACCATAAGCAGTATCTTCCATTCCCCATCTTGTCCCATTATTCTGGTACAAGCTGATGTTGTCAGATGTTTGTCTCATCAGTCCATAAGGTGTTGATCCAGAACTGTTGGTTCAGGCTTTATTTATTTATCATTATAAAGAAAACTCTAATCTGGTTTTCTTGTTCTTAAGCTGTATTAATGGTATTAATAGAAATTGAATTAAGTTTAAATAAAATCTTGTGGTAAACCCTCCTAATTCGGGAGTATTTGTATCATATACCAAAATTGTGGTCTTTAAAAAGCACTATGATTCCTACACAATTTGCATTTAGACTAAAGCTGTTAGAGCTGTTAAGATTGTCGACATATTTATTGTGTAGTTAAAATTTTACGCCCTGGCACACAGCTACAGTAAAATTTGTCAGTGTCCAAATATTTTTGGACTTACTGTTAAGTATGTAGTGTTTGGTGCACTGTTTTACCACTTACTCCAGGTGGTGTGCTGCATGTGGCTCTGAGAAGCTACATTTTGTGAGACCCGTGCTACCATTGGTTTCCTTAACAGCTGTTAAGTTTATGGGGACATTATCAACTATCATCTATAAGAAAATCACGAGGGGACAATGTTAACACTATAAAGTGCACCTACAGTACTGTAGTGTCATAAAATGGCAGCACAATTCTTATTTATTAAAGGTTTTTGCAGTGCTAATCAGGGTATACGGCTCCTGTAAAAAAGCAGCTATAATGGATCCGTCACAATGTTTCAGAACTAGGTCACATGTATTGGCAGCATGTTAGGCATGTTTTTTCCTTATAAATAGGCGGGTTGTATGGCAAAAATTTGGATCGTTCATACAATTCAATTCAGGGTACAAGTACTCACTATATGCTAATGGCCATTACAGTGACCTCAACCCAACTGAAAACCCATTGGAGACAGATGTGTTGGACAAAAAATTAATAAAATAAGAGAATATGTTTCTGGAAGAAATGGTGTTCATGCTTCTAGTACAGTTATAGAGAACTCAATATATACCATCAATATGAAGATGTGGGGGAGCTCACGGTAGCCCACAACCTTACTACAACACTTGTGTTGTTTTGTTTTTTTCTTCTATTAGTAATTTATAGCAAATCTGATACTAATTTCTATTTGGGTGGCTAGTTGTTTCTCTTGAAACAGTAAATCACAAATGGTGTCTAATTTGCATTGAAATTATAATTTTTCTTTCACAATTTATATACAGCACCAGTCAAAAGTTTTTTAACCAGTTTGGATTTTTTTTCCTCATTCTGGAACAATGCTGGAAATTTTCAAACTATAAAATAACTAAAAAGTAAAAAACTAAAAAGTATAGATTTTAAGAAATTTAAGTAACAACAACAGTCTTTTTTTGTATTTAACCTTCACTGTAATTTTATTTTTTACTGACCTTCTATCTCCTTGTTCTTGAGAGGCTAAGACAAAATAAGAATTTCATTGTATCTAGGTATATACTGTATGACCAAAAAAAAAAAAAAAAAAAAATTATGAATCTTGTTATTTTAAGACACAGAGGTCAGCTGTTTTAAAATATTTCTTGCAAGAAAAATATTGTCAAGTGTATTTTCAAAACCCATTAAGCTTTATGATGGACCTGGCTCTTTCCATGAAAGCAAGAGTTTGGTAATTTAGAGTAACCAACATCAAAGTCAAATTACCAGCACCTTGGATTAGAGCTGTTTTGAAGGCTTTACAGGCATGCACATCTCAATATCAAGTGTCCAAAGAAGATTATTGCATATTTTGGATGCAGCATTGTTTTACAATGTAGAAAGAAATAAAAAAAAAAGGTGTGTCCAAACTTTTGACTGGTAGTGTATGAATAGGATTATTTGATCATGATTCTACTACTTTAAATGGCCAAAGAAAGTTAGGAATGAGGTACAATGCAGTATTCATGAAAGAAATCACTGGCATACAGTAATATTTTTCCAGAACCTTTTTTATTAGGACACAATAAAAGGGTTATTGTTCATATTGTCCTATGGTTTGTGGTCCAATAAAGTAAAATGCAATCTTCCTCAATTATCAAAATGCACTCATTCCTAAATTCGTTTCAAGCACATTTACAAAAGAAATAGGCTACTTGAAACATAATTAAAACTAAGAGATTGTCCTGGACAAATTTATAAACAAGATGACTTTATAATTTAAAGCTTGACTGATTTAAATGGCTTTAATTAATGTGATTTTATGCACGAGGTAAGATATCAAGTTTAGATATATTATTTAATTTAACAAATTTGATCAATGTCAATTCATATTATGGGCTTAAAAAAAAGAAAAAACTGAAAACAACCCTTTTTATAAAAAAAAGAAAAAAAGATGTCTTTCAAAGATGATGTGTTCCTGCCTACTGAACATGCTACATGTTTTTTATTTATTATACTTTTTTATTCTGTCCAGGAAAAAAGCTACTGTATGTTATTATAGTCAGATATCTGGGGGTTTTAATAAAGGTTTTGTGAAGGTTTGGTCGAATTTCAAATGTTGCTGATAGCAAAAAGTATAATGATAACTGACAACAGTCACTTATATTAATAATAAGCAATCAGTATGTGTCATCTACAGTATGCTTTGCAGGCAGGTGACACAAAAACTACACCGTCATCTACAGTATATTTAATTAGGGCAAAACACCTTATACTGACACCTCACAATAAGATAAAGTTAATTACTTCATTAGTTAATGTTTATGGTTGCAGATAAACTGAGGTTCAGTTTTGCTGTTTGCCCACCAGTTTGCCATTTTCACCCTGTGATATTTACCTCTTATAGTTATTTTTGTTGTTGTTGTTGCATTCTTTATGCAAGTAAGCTATGCTGTGAATGTGCTTGATAATTTACAGGTGACACGTGCTCACCATGCATATGTAAATATCAAGAAACCTTACATTAACCTTTTTATTCTATAAATCATAAACAAACATATTTAATAAACGTTGTACTCTTATGAAGGAAATGACCAAATGAGTGTGACTCAGACATTTTTTAAAATTGTATAATGTATATAATTAACAAGTATTTTTTTCCAGGAACATAAAACAGCAAACTGACAAGTTGGCATCAATTTTTTTTTTTTGACACATCATGAACACAAACCATATTGGTGTTTATTGGAACACAAAAAGGGAAATTGAAACACAAAACAATAAAGCATACTGTATATCAGAATATGTTTTAAAATCTTTTTTTTTCTTGTTTTAATTTCATTTCACCAACATTATCCATCTTTAACAATGCAAGTGGTTAGGGCCCAAATTGGTTGAACAGGCATTTATGTGCTAGTGATCAGAATCAGCTGAACCCCTCCTCAGACTTCCTTCTAAATATGACATGCAATGATTTATCCTGCTTTTCTGAAGAAAAAAAAGTGTATACATTTTCCATTACCCAGTATCCATGACATTATTCTGCCATGTGTCCCAGTGTGTGCTACTGTCTCCTTTAGTCCTTTACAATGTTGATAACGTGGTTTATCGGCTGAATATGTACAGCATACTAGTCGAAATGCCATGCAAACATAAGGGTTATGATAACCAAAAATTCAATCCTTCCTGCATATAACTATGTTCAGCCAATAAACTTATTATAATGTTCTCCTTTTATATTGGACCCCATTATCCACAATGCTATCGGTTAAGTTCCTGTCTTTGCTTCTGTCCAATTTTCACTGGGTTCAATAATACACATTTTTAAAAAATCTGAACCCAATGGATAAACCACTTTATCACTGATGCTCCGCTACAGATCGTCAAACAAGTCGTGCGGCGGTTGCTGTGTTACTTAAAAGGTCAACATACTGTATATGTTACAAAAAGTGCAGTTTTAAAAAAAGGGGTAAAAAGCTGTAAGAAAAGAAGAATTGAGACGAAAGCTACAGAGAGTTGTGCAAATAAATGTACTTTCTTTTTTTCTATTTATTTTTGTTTGTTTGAATTTGGAATGTGTCTGCTAGGACAAGAGATGACTAGTGGAGGAGAAAAGGGGTGTCCCAGCATGCAGCTTCATCCATCCTAAGCACATCATTACTACATGCTGCGCTAACTGCAGTGTGCTACAATCCGAACACAATCGAGTTCTGTAGTGATGTCATCGGTCTGCGCCCTTATTACTCATTTTTCGAACAGGGGTAGTCTGTTCCAGGGACTGAAAGATGAGCATTCAGGTTTTCACTCTCTATCACACACACTCTGACACTCTGACACACTCTCTTGTCCTAGCACATGTATCTGAATATTTATTACCAAGACACACACACACACACACACACACACGCACACACTTCTGAATACCCACCTGTCCACAAGCATTTCACCATCCAAAATGCTCAGCCTCCATTTCAATACAATTTTTATATACATCACCTTCTACCGAGTGCCATTCATAGACTTGCATGATCATTAGGGATCACCAACGTTGCATTGAAATCATTTAGTAACCATGGTTACAAAAAAGCCAACATTTCCTAAGTCCACAGAGATTTGGGAGGGAATTATATCCATTCCTAATTACTGAAACTCTTATTGAAGTATAGTCAAGTGTTTATTACACCTTACAAATGCTTATAATAAAAAACTAAATCAGAAAAGATGTAAAAATTTGATTAGATTGGGAGACTATCATATAGGTTCAAATACACCTTGTGTGAACAGATAAACCTTTTCAGAAATATTGTCCCTTTTTATAATATTGTGCTGGTGTGTGAACTTCAAAGCCAAAATATTGCTCTTCGCGTCGCCAAACGTATGCGTGTTAATGTTTTTTTGCGCTTTATTCATAACTATGGTACATATAGGTAGTGTTTTATGCAAGCCTGAGCCTTAAAGCTGCAATAAAAAAAAAAAACAGACAATGATTAATAAAAGCATGAAAGGGTGAGTGAGTGTGTGTGTGTGTGTGTGTGCAAAATAAATGGTTATTTAGGAGTAAAATGGTCTAAAAGTCTTAAATGGTTTAAAATGGTCTACTGCAGGATTATTTTAATTATCAGGAAAGTCTAAAACATCCCTCCGTACTGTTTTTGAAAAGCACATGGTGCGACCTATATGCTGATTTCCAGACTGGATTTCAGGATTAGAGAAGTTTCGGTGGTAATAAATAGATTCATCTAAAATTCGAATTTTTTGACTGAGAAGAAACAAGATATTTCTGCAGGTCTTATGGCACAGGACTTCAAATACATACTTAAATCCATACCTAGAGAATCATTCATTCGTTCTCGAATGCACAACAATTTCCCCCAGAGAATATCTAGACGTGCAGGTATTCCAAACAGACATAAAGAACAGAAGTAAGAGAATATTGTGTGTATTGACAAAGAGGACCATTCTTTTCCACATTTTGATATTGTTTGTATGTTTCATATGCTTGTTACGATATTATTTTTGGCAACGTAACTGCCCCCACCCCTCCTCAGTTCATCCCCATCCCATACTAAGTCCTGATTGGCTGAAACACCAATTATCGCCTGAGCAGCGCTGTGGCCAGTGAGAGCAGGTAAAGGGCGTAGCAAGGGAGGAGCCGTCTTCCGTCACTTTTCACTTCGGTTTTCTTCACAGGTGGATTGGGATAGACTTTCGGCCTGCCTGTGCTGCGGACCATAATCTGCTGGTTGTGAAAACACTGATCATCGTTGCACATTCCACTCCCAGAGCCACTGACATCATCACCTGCGTAAAACAAATTAAATTAAAATACAATAAAAAAACACTATTTTTTCAAAATAATTAGTAAAATAGCATCAAAATGTTCCAGCTACTATGAGCAGTTGGTTTTATTTATCAATTAAAATCTCCCCTTTATCTCTAAACTGCTGCGCTACTATATTTTCCAGAATGTATATTCATATCTACATAGAAATAGCATACACGAGCTGTATCAGTCAGGGTTTAGTCCTCATCACAGCACAGAGACAGCACCTGTTAAAGTAGTAAATGACCTTCTATAGGCCTCTGATCAGGGTTGCGTCACTATACTTGTGTTACTCGACCTCAGTGCAGCTTTTAACACCATTGATCAAAGTATTCTCCCTGACAGATTAGAAAATGTAGTAGGAATTCGGGGAACAGTCCTCTCCTGGCTTAGATTCTATTTAACTGATCGTTATCAGTTCTTTTTTCAAATAGTGACTATTCTGCATGTTCTCAAGTAGAATTAAAAAAAATTCCACAGGGTTCAGTTTTAGGCCAGCTGCTTTTTTCTCTTTACGAGCTTCCTCAGGGCAACATAACAAGTAAGCATGGTATTAGTTTTCGTTGTTATGCTGATGACACAGTTATATGTCACAGCAAAAGCAGATAAGAAAAACCAGCTTAATAAAGTTGAGCAATATGTTAAGGAAATAAAAGAATGGATGTTTAAAAAAAAATCAGTATTATATAATAGGTAACTCTGACCAAGCAATTTAATTGGACATGAGGCATTCCATGAGTGCTGATCCCAGCACTGGGATGTTTAATTATTTGCATCACTATGCGTCAAAGGTGTTTTAACATCATTAGCCCCTCCACCAGTAATCTCCTCCAGTGATGTGTGCTTAAACTCCAGAGCAAATATTTAGCTAAGGCTATACTTAAGTGGAGACATAAACATAAACTTCAGAGATTTACAGGACTGTCCACTGGCCATCACCTCCATAGTTTATTCTCCTCACCTTTTTTTAAAAAAAATATATAAAAAATACATACATAGTACCGGTAAGAATTTAGGATCTCTTGTACTGAATATCAGCAAGACTGATATTTTTGACTGCATTAAAGCCATGCTGATATTCAATACAAAAGAACCCCAGGATCCCTCTTATGTGATATTGCTTAATTATAACTTTTCATTATTGCTTAAGTACATTTTCCCCAAGATCTTTTTTATAAGGGACACTTTAAACACAGGACCAGCAAAAAACCAAGATTCCAGCTGGTGTGCTACTGTTCACACTCTGCACCAGTGAAGTGTGCTTCAGTACAAAGCTGCTGGCCCTGATGGTTATATGCAAGTTATATGCAATAAAAGTTGCTAAAGTCAACCTGTCCATAGCCCTTTTAAGCAGACTTCCAAAACAGCCTTTCTTTGTATTAGTGCGAACAACACTATTGACTTGTCTTCAAACCCAAGTATTTTGACAGGCTGATCCTTTGCCATCTAAAATCCTTCCAACAAGTCAACACCATCACCAAGTCACTCCATTATATTCTGACCCACCGGACAAAAGGAAATTCAATGTCTGGATTCTATTTATTGACCTCCGTTCAACCTTAACACTGTTAACCTTTACAAGCTAAGTTGCCAGCTTTCTGACCCTGGCATTAGCATCTACATTTGTAATCTAACCTCAGGCTTCCTCACTAACAGTCTTTAAGATTTGACAATCACATGTCTTGCATTCTTGTACTGAATACCTATTAAGGCTGTGTAGCCTTCCCCTCTTTTCTCTGTTCACCCATGACTGCATACCTGTTTATGACCCGAACTGAGGTATTCACAGTGGTAAGACTACAGAAATGAGGTCAAGCACATGGCAATGTGATGTACTGTACTGACAACAATCTGCCCTTCAACTCTCAGAACACCAAAAAGCTACTTCTAGACCAAGCACACAAGAAGCAACACACACAAACACACTCCTATCTATATTATTTCTTCTTATGATGACAATGGAAAGGCTTGATTTGCAACATTTCCCACCTGTACTGTAACAATAGACTGCTTATTCCTCACCTATCTGGGAAACTTTACACGAGCCTCCGGTGTCATACTCCAGCAGCAAGCGAAGAAACAGCTCGCCTCTGAAATCAACTTAATAACTCCTGACAATAACTGCTAATCCCTCATCCTATTAATTTACACATCATTACTTTTGCACTGTTTCCTCTGCATGGCTTATTTTCCAGTATAAATAACATGCCATTTGCACATATCCCATTCTACTGTAATTTTCTTTGACCTCATTGTCTTAACTTTGTACTGTACATGTACTTAGCTCAGTGAAAGCTCAATCTAATCTATTTCAAATTTAATTTCTGGAAATTCTAATGTGGGATTCCTGTATCAATTCAAATATATAAATATGTGTGTTTCAAATAATAGTTCTTCATTCTGTTTTTTTTTTGGTATTGCTAAAACTGCATAAATACATGCCTTTTTTCATAAAAAAATATTGACCCATTAATCCCTCACAATAATAATAATAATAATAATAATAATAATTATTATTATTATTATTATTATTATTATATTTATTCATTTTCTACACTATTTATCCTGTACAGGGTTGCGGGGGGCCTGAAGACTAAGAAAGGAGATTGAGCATGAGGATGCCATCCCATCGCAGTTTCACACACAAACTCACACACACTAGAGGCAGATTGGGAACGCCAATTAGGCTAATCTGCATGTTTTTGGACTGTGGAATGAACCAAGTACCTGGGGAAACCAACCAAGCACAGGAAGAAGACACAAACCCAATGCAGACAGGTCTGAGGCAGGAACTGAACTCTCAATCCCTGAGGGGTGTGAGGCCACAGTGCCAACCACTACGATACTGTGCCTCATAATAATAATAAAATAATAATAATAATAATAATTAGCATATTATAATACTTATTATAATAATTGGCAAAAATTCAGCTTTTGTAGAGGTCTGCACACGGGCACCTCTAAATGTTTTTCTTTTTCTTTTTGGATGCATTTTTATTAAATAGAGTAACTGCACTGTTAAAAAAAATGCTGTTGTTCATCTGATGTTGTATTTGCTTAATACTATGACTATGACTTATACTTTTTATGTTTTTACACAAAAGCATATAGGATTTCAAGAGGGTGCACTAAATTTTAACATAAATATAATTTAACTATAATTTGTTTTTCCTGTGCTTCGTATAAAAAAAATCTAAAATATGCAATATTTCGCAAAAGCAAATGTATTATAAATGTAATGTTGCACAGCACAACTAAAATGTTTGTTTTCATAATGTGCTGTATACAGGATGAGTCAGGCATGACCTGTTTGACCATGAGATGTTCAATAGATTCACATATTAATGTAGAAAATAATTAGATTTTCTGAAGCATTTTAATGACTATATTTCAAGGTAGTTAGAGTGGGTTGGGATATGCACAATGCTGTTTTTTTAAAGGAAATAAAGGTTTTATTAATGTTTCAAGGTTGCCGTGAGGGACACTTTACCGATGTACAGTACATTATGCAAAGGCTAAAGGTAACTCTAAAAGATACAGACAGATCAACAGGTCTTATATGAGACACCGTACAAAGCTAGTCATCATGGAAGAAAGAAAAACTCCATCCAAATGACATTCCTAAAGACTTCCAAGATATTCAAAAGGTTCTCAGATCTGATAATACTTATAATATTTATTACTTTTATCTGCAATACTAATTCTACACTATTACAGTGCATGCAATATTTAGTCCTTCCTCAATAAATATAGTTGTACATGTGTGTGCATGCTTACTGGCATCCTGGAATTCCACGTCATTGCCGTTGATGGCGTTTTTTATTCGGCTCGTCATGATTTTGAGCTGCATGATCTGTTGTCTTATGGTCATGTCTGGTTTGGTGATGTCAATCTCCACTTCAGGGTTGTTTATCTGGTTGGCCAGACCATCTCCCATTACATCTGGGAGATACCTAACACATACAACATTGTCAGTTTTTTATGTTCTATAAGCAGTGAATTTCCTATTGCTTTTAAAATATATAAAGTTGCTCTGTTCATGAGGATGTACCTGTCTATGGCCATTCCATTCCAGCATTTGTTCTCATCACCGCTTTTTGCCTCTCGGTCCACGCACAGCTTATTGGGCAAATTAATCCAGTATTGCATCATGTTCCTTATCTTGCGGGAGATATCTGATAACTGAAGGAAACAGAGTGAACTAAATCTCGGGCTGTTCAGAAGTAAAGTAGTGTTCTACACATTCTAGTCTGTCTTTTATGCTATACCTATCGATGTGATTATACTGTACACAACATCATAGTTGACACCAGAAATACACACCAGTTTTTCCACATCTGCTGCCGAAGTGCTGCTGACATCCTCTGCTACGGTTTTGCCTCTCTTTTTCGGCTCCTCTGGACTAAGGTTTTCTTGAGGTGTACCGCATGCCTGGAACACCTAACAAACCAAAGACACAATGGAGGAAGAGTTTCAGTCAGGCACTTGCAGATTTCAAAACGATACATAACAGTTTATTTTTTAAATATTAACAGATTCCTAAAAAAAATATATCATTATATTATCAGTAGATTAAAATTATTCAGCCAATGTTTTGGACAGTGCTGAATGAACGTTTTCGCACCCTGTTTTTTACATTTTATGTTTCACACTCCTCTTAAAATAGATTAAAATTCTTTATTTCTTATCATTCTACACACAATATTCCACAATTACAAAGGGGTTTTGTAATAAGGTGCTTCCTAATCCTACCGATGCCCTTGAGATGATACTACAACTTGATTGGAGTCCACCTGTGCCTAACTGAAGTCTCTGGACATACTTAGGAAAGGCACACACATGTCTCTATACTGTAAGGCGTCAACATAAATGCTCTATGCCAGTGTGAAAGAAAAGCCATGAGGGTGAAAGAGTTATCTGTAGACCTGTGAGACAGGATGTTAAAAGAAACAAGAACATTTTTTGCAGCCTTAAAAGTATCCAGGACGACAAGAGGCTCCATCATTCTCAAATGAAAGAGATATGAAACAGCTAACAGTCCTCCCAGATCTGGCTCCCCAACCAAACTGAGTAATCTGGGATAAATGGCCTTAGTAAGACAGATAACCAAGACCCCAAGTGTCACTATAAAAGAGGTCCTAAGATTGGAGAGCCATCACTGCAGCACTCCACCTACAGTATTAGGCCTCCATGGTAAAGTGGCAAGACAAAAGCCATTCCCCACTAAAAGGTACAGTACATGAAAGCCTACAGGGAGTTTGCTAAAAAAGCACCTAAAGGATATTTAAACCACGAGAAACCAATGAAACAACGATGGAACTATTTGGAATCAGGGAATCAGACACTGCACATCACCTTATTGACACCATCCCTACAGTCAAACATGGGTGTGGTAGCATTGTGCTGTGGGGATATTTTGCTGCAACTGGGACTAGGAGAAAGGTTAGAATAGAGGGGAAAATGGATGCAGAATAATAAAGCGCTATCCTGAGTGAAACCCTTCTCCAGAGAGCTCAGGAACTCTGGCTGCGGTGATGGTTTACACTTCAAAAAGAAAATGACCCGAAGCATATCACCAAGAAAACACAGGAGTGTTCTGCGAAAGTCCTGGAGTGGCCCAACCAGAGGACCTGAACGCAATAAAGCATCTCTGGAGAGACCTGAAAATGGCTGTGACTATCCAACCTGGTTACCCTGAATAATTCAGGCAAGAAGAAAGGAATAAACATCCAAAAAAGGAAGGTGTGCCAAGCTTGTAGTATCACATTCACAAGCAGACTTGAGGCTGTCACTGCTGCCAGGTGCTTTAACCAAATATGAAGTGATGGGTCTACTGTATATACTTATGTAAATGGGATGTTTTAGTCTTTATATTTAGTACATTAACAGAACTCTCTGAAAACATTCTTTTAGTTTGTCATTGCAGAGTATTGTGTAGAATTATGAGAAATGTAAACATATGAATCTGCATTAAGGTGAGTGTGAAACAACAACACGTGGAAATCTTTTTGTAGTTTAAGTGAGACAGATGTACCTTATACAAATTCAATCACTGTTTTAAATTTCTAAAAATATATTTTGTATTTGTTTTGTACTGCTCAGAAGGATTAAGACCTTGCTGTTGAAAGCGTTCAGGTTGTCCTGCATGTGAAGGATGGCATCGGCAATGTGCTTAGGCAGAGACATAATGGCAGCATCCACACTGTAGGGTCTGCTCAGCCGATCAGCCACTTGTAGCATAGCATCTAAACACACACACACACACACACATAGTGAGGAAAAGAGAGACAAATAAATGTATGTATAACCTTAACTACTTATGTGAGTTGTATAGCCAGGTCCATAAATTTTGGAAGAAAGATACGTTTTTGGCATTTGGTACACCAGCACATGGAATTTAAAACACAAGACATGTGTTTATAGACTTTCCGCTATAAATTAAGGGGTTTGACAAAAGTACGGCATTAACCATTCAGGAATTACAGCCATGTTCATACACATCCTCCATTTTGGAAGGCTTATAGTTCCATTTTAAATTTATTGTGGTTGTGTCCAGAGACCAAATGCCTAAAAGCTCATCTTTGTTTCCAAATGTATGGTCCTGACTTTGTATATGAGTTCTCAGCTACTCAGTCCTCACCCACCTGCAAGGTTTTTCCACTCAGTGTCCAGGTCAGCCTGATTGGCCAGACAGCCCTTCATCACGTTCCTGCAGTATGGGGCGCACGGTTTAGCCCAGGCCATTTCTCTGCAGTTAGGACAGTATGTCTGCTTCATCAGAGCACGCACACACTCCGTACTCAAAGGAACCTTACGGAGACCATGAGGGAGAGAGAAAGAGAGAGAGAGAGAGAGAGAGAGAGACATCTTAATATTTGTTCACAGTAAATTAAGCATTGCTGAATTAACACACTATTTTGTGTAGAACAGTCACAAATTAGTGGTAAGATTTATAATTGGTTGGTTCAGTTAGGCCTGAGCCAGACTTTTCTTTTTTCTTCTTTTTTTTTTTGGATGCGTGCACTCACATAAATAGAGAAATTCAACTGTGGATGTGATTTAAAACTCCAACTTCAAAACTCGACAATACAGTAAAACAACAGTTATTTTCATTATAACACATAAAAAAGCAAATAGAGTGCAGCTTGGAAAATGTCAATCTGACATTTATTGTTTAATAATACAAACGCCTTAGGTTCAGAAAAGCTTATTAAATAAGGCATTGGTAAACTCACTCACTCATGGTCTATACCGCTTTATCTTGTATTCAGGGTCACGGGGACCTGGAGCCTATCCCAGGAGGCTTAGGGCACGAGGCGGGGTACACCCTAGACAGGGTGCCAATCCATCGCAGGGCACACACACATACAACACTCACACACTCATTAACACACTACGGGTAATTTGGGAGCCGCCTTCATTAGTAAACTGGAATGTGTTAAAGCCGCCATCATCACACAATGTTTCAGATTTTCGCATCAAGTTAGTAGAACTCTTTATGTCCAAATCTGTTTCCAAGTCTTCTACCTTTAGGCTTTAATTTTAGTTATTCTGTCAAAGCCAGACCATTCAGGCCATTTAAAATCCACATAAGAAATAACACAGAACCAGAATAACATCAAGTCATCAAACCACTCCAGTGAGGATCTTTTTTATATTAGACACAGTCTGGAGTGTGTTATTCTGTTTATACCACAATGATTAAGATATAATTTATTAATGGAAAACATATCATATCTTGAAATGGGTAACAGTAAAGGATTTCTTCATACTAAGTAATAATGATAAGAATAATAATCTCTCTCAGATTTTAAGATGCAAATCACTGACACTAGACTTCTTAAATGAGCAATAATTTAAGTCTGTTTATAAATCAAAAATACCTTTTAACTAATTTTATATTTTCATATGTTAAACACAAATCTAATGTTATTTTGTATATATTAATTTTAGATCATGTGGCGCATATGCTGCACAAATCCCAGTGGATGAGCGGCTACTATAAAAACAACAGCCTATTGGAGCGAATACAGTATCAGTCAAAAGTTTGGTTACAACACAAAGATCAGCTGTTTTGGAATAGTTCTTGCAAAAACAATATTATCAAGTGCATTTGCAAAACCCTTCAAGCATCATGATGGACCTGGCTCTTCTGAAGACCTTCTTAGAAAAGAACAAAACTTACCTCTGCTGCATTTAGAGTAACCAGCCTAAAAAAAATCACCAATTATTGAGCCGTTATGAAGGATTTACGGAGCATAAATAGCAGATATATCTCAAAAATCAAATGTTCAAAGGAGATACATATTTTGTATGTCTTTAGTATTGTTAAAGTACAAATAAAAATCAGGAAAGACCATGGAATTAAAAGTGCCCAAACTTTTGACTGGTCGTGTACATTAGTATTAACCTATAATTCATGATTGAAAATATAGTTGGAAATACTGTCCAGGTTGTGCCGTTAGGCTGAAATATTAATCACTTTCTGAGGAATTGGAGTTGGGTATTCAACTGCTATATGGTATAAACCCTTTTAAAACCATTGCAGTATAAGAGCATTAATAATCTCTTCTCACTCTCTGTTGAGCTGTATGTGCACTTCTACTGCCTGATGTAATGCCAGTGGCAGATCCTGACATACTTTTACTGCTGAGGCTACTCTTGTGCCTGATTTATCCTGGCGCTCTAATTCTGTTTGGAGCTCATACACTTGGTTTGCCCTTTTTTTCCCCCACAATTCCGAGCTGATTTATGAAAATGTCCATTTTTAAGAGTGCTATACAAATAACATTTAATTGAAGCACTAGATTTGCCCAAACTCCTTTGCATTACAGAGAAAAATACATAGTATAATACAAGCACCTATAGACTCGCACATGAGTGAACAAAAGAAAAACGCATACATTTGTTGCATAGTATATGACATAATCAAAGTGAAATTTAATTGTATATAATTATACAAATTGCTCTGTGCCACACTTCAAAACCACAATCAGTGTTAAGGGGAACAAAAAAAAAAATACTTGATTTAATTTGATTGGACAAACCCCCACTTATAATGTCCTTTCTCCTTCCTAACCTGTTTTTAAAACTACAAAATTGGTTTATAATGACAGATACAGTAGCAATTTTACCCTGTTAGTAAAAGAAATTCCCTTAGCTGAAACAAACCCTTTAGTGTTTACAGGTCATTGGGAGACAAATAAACACTGTGAAAGATTTTACTTTGACACAAGTTTATTCTATCCTGTGCCAGCATAAATAGCCATGCCTATTTAAAAAAAAAAAAAAGAATTATTATTAACAAATGCCAGTTAGCATTGGGGTATTTCTAGATCTGGGCATGAACACTTTCTTGTGGAACTGGATTCCAAACTTTCTAACTGAAAGACCTCAATCCATTATGTTGGGCACAAACATTTATACTGAACACTTGCATTCCACAGGGGTGTGTGCTGAGACCACTGCACTACTGACTGCTTACTCATGACTGTGTGCCTCTGCGTAACTCTAACATGATTATCAAGTATGTGGACAATGTCGTGGCCCACAGGGAGGACATTTGTAGCCTAGCAGCATGGTGTTTTGTAAACATCCTTAATCTTAATGCCAAGAAAAACCAAAGATCTCACTTTTGATTTCAGAAAATCAAAAACCAGCAGACACTCTCATACAGTATCTTCATCAATTTAACTTAAGTGGAACAAGTACCTAGCTTCAAGCTCCTGGGTGATCACATCTCTGAGGATCTGTCCTGGCACCATAGAACTTTACCTGAAGTTAGAAAAATGTAATAGTATCTTCTTGAGGAGCCTGAGGAAAATTCATCTGTCTCTCCAGATACTGAAAAGCTTTTATCTTAGCACCATTGGTTTGGTATGGCAGCTCCACAGTATCTTAAAGGAAAGCCCTGCAAAGGGTGGTGAAAAGTGGTGAAAGTCATTGAACACCATCACCACAGTACCGTCAGGAACTCCTCCCATAAAGATCACAAACCTTTTTGACGGCTGTACATCTAAGAAAAGGTACAGAAACATTCACACCAGAATCATCAGGTTCAGGTTCTTTCCCACTACCAACCTGCCAAACTCTACACTACCACTTACACCTTATTACTCATTCCACAACTCTAATATACTGTATTTCTATTATGGACGTGATATATCAATAGTATAATATGTTTTTATACCCTAGACTTTCTTAATACACTGCCCAAAAAAAGTAACACACTACTATTTTATTGGACCATCTTTGCTTTGATTACGTTCATGGCATTGCTTAGCTAGGCTTACGCAATGTCACAACATTTATTTCCATCCAAGAGTCACATTAATTTCTCTCCAAAATATTGTATTGATGATGGGAGAGTCGGAGTGCTGCAAAAAGACTTCTCTAGCACTTTCCAAAAATACTCAATGTGGTTAAGGTCCGGACTCTGTGGTGGCCAATCCATGTGTGAAAGTAATTTCTTATGCTCCCTGAACCAAATTTGATTCTGATGAATCCTGGCATTGTCATCTTGGAATATTCTTATGCCATCAGGGAAAAAGAATCCAATGATGGAAAAACCTGGTCATTCAGTATATTCAGGTCATCAACTGATCTCATTTTTTGGGCACGTAATATTGCTTTTGGGCACATAATGTCTGTGAGACATGACCAACAGAAGCAACGCCACATCGGACAAACAAGTTCGATCCACAGAGGTCCCACGTTGTAACCCAGAGCACCTAAGGGATCTGCCACAAACGGCAAACACCCAGGAGATCCATGCTCCGAGGAGCCAGAGCCACCCTGGCGGCAATAGGCGAACCCAAACCCTACTGTAGGGGTACTGTTTTAATGTTGTGGCTAAACAGTGTGTGTATTAAAGTAACACTGTAGACATGAAAATCATCTATATTTGATTTTGGTATTCGATGGAATTAGAGTTAAGAAAAATAGATATATAATATATAAATATTTTTTTCTTTATCAAAGCCAAGAAAACATCCATAGTTGGTTCAAGAAGCAAATCTTTTTTTCTCACTAAATTGTCTTGTAATGGCTGTAATTTCCTTAGTAAAGGCACATCAGTTTCCCATCTCCACTTTAGTGCAGGATTGTGGTCATGGACAAAACAACTTCTTAGGCCTGAAAGGAGCAACCCAGGAAATTCTACAAGCTTAGAACATTCTGTACATTCTTTACTACTGATATTGATCTCTGATACTCCAACTTAGTTAACCATAGTGCTTAACTAAAGCTTCTCTAAAGTACTGTATACACATAAAGCATAGCATTAAATGGAATATTATGACTCATAAATTACTATGCAAATATAACTATTTCTTAATTGTTTAAGTTACTGGAAGTAAAAATAAATAAATAAAATTCAGACCCAGAGGTGATAATATCAATGTGGAATTTAATCCACTGTAACTTTAACAAACTGCATAGTACATTGACAGCAAGAGAAATTGAAATTCTTATTGCTTATTTGCTCATTTTTTTCTTCTCTTTAGCATCACATCAATGCCCCACACTATAGCAGAAGCTTTTGCCTGCATCAGCAGAATATATGTGAAACTGATTTTTAATGATTATTTAAATAACCTTGTTATATTTGACAGCTTTCTCTATAAATTTGGTATCTGTTTATTATATTATATTAATGATCAAAATTTTGGTTGGGAAAAAGCTGTTTTGTATATTAAATAGGACCGATTTTTATAAAAAATTCACTTTTTAGACAATTTTAAACATTTAGATGTGTCTCCATTCCATGTGTGTAGGACAGAAGGGTTAGGGTTAGGGTCTGTGATCTGCTCTGCTGCTGTCTGGAGGGGCATGGCTTAAGCGTAGCTCATTTACATAGACACTAAAATGTCACATTTGGAGGAGGAGTGAAATGAAGGGAGTCTGAGGAATGGAAACAATACATTATCTGAGGAATATTTAAGTTGGAAAATTACAGGGGTATACACACACACACACACACACACACACACACATACACACACAGTATAATGTGGAACCTTTAAAGTAACCTTTTAAATAGACCACGTAGCCCATAACTAATTTTGATTTTCTTATCAGTAAATTTCACCATACAATGCTGCCACCCCTCTAACACAGCTTGCACCTGGTATGTAAAGAAAAAAAAAAAAAAAACCTCCACTCTTCTATTACATGAACCTGTGTTTCACCTAAAGAGCTTCTTTGTCTCTGACAAGCCTGACTCATTTCAGAAACTGCCGCCTCCTAAATGTCACATCATTATAGCCATCAGCAAGAACTCATAATGAGCAAACACCGGGTATATCTTACAGGTCCCACAGAGATACCAACTATACAGGTGCCAGACACATTAATTAGATACTAGGCAGGCATAATCTCTGTTTGCATCCAGCAAAATGTCCCTTAGAGGCATGCAGACCGTGTAATACCCATGATTTACAACCGTTTTACACAGAAGGCGATGTGCGTCAGCGCCTTCTATTATGTCTGACAAAGGAACAAAAGAGCTGGTTGGCATGCATAGGGAATAAGGATCTAATTATGAGTGATTTGTGAACAGAGGGAGTTTTGACTCCATATTTTAAAGAGAAGAGTAATAATGACAGAAAGAGAGGGATGGTGCGGTCAGTGAGTAAATGATAAGTTGCAAGCGAGGAATACAGTATCAGTGGCAATGAGGAAAGACTGAAAGGAAATGAATAAGATGGTAAATGGAAGCCAGGATAAAGGCTGCTGTAGCAGTTACACCCAATAAAATACACAAACTACCAGACAATTACTGACATTTGATAACTGACAAATACCTGACACCCAATGATGGATACCTACTCACTATTACTTAATAATTATTTATTGCATTATATGTGTGTGTGTGTGTGTGTGTGTGTGTGTGTGTGTGTGTGTGTGTGTACGGGATGAATAAAAAAACAGTGGAAATTGAGAAAGTCAAGAAGTGTAAAAGAAGGATAAACATGGCAAAACTAAGAAAAAAAAAGCTACTGTATCCAATGACTTAAATGCTTGATAAATCCAGAAGTACACTTTTCAGTAGTATGGAAATTTAGATGCATTTACTTGGAACTGGGTTTGGGGTTTTACATCCAAATATACCCCATAAGATTACATTAGAACGTCTGTTTTTTTTTTTTTTTTTTTTTTTTTTTGGAAGCAAAATATGAAGAAATGACTGGCGGTTCAATGCTTTTGCACAGTTCTGTACTGTAAATTTATAGGACAATTGGCTTGTGATGCTATACTGAATGGCTTTCTGTAGAAAAAGTGTAAACAAAACTACAGTTAAAACATACCAAGAATTACTGAAACAATAAATAATATAAATGCATTTGTAAAATAGTAAGATAAATGGATTTAATATATAAAATATAAACATTATATCTAAAGACACTTTAGGTAAAGATGCTTCAGGTGTGGATTTTTTGTCTTAGCTATATAGTCTCTACGGCATAGCCTCGCATTCAGTCTTAGTTTGTTTCCTTCATTTCCACATGATAGTTTCTGAAACTCGATAAAACCTGATGTTTCCCAGAACTATCATATTAACTGATCTTGGATACAATTGTGTATATGATTTCACAGCTACATGATTTCCTAATACAGCATCCAGCATAAAACCATGAGCTCAATTCAATTAGCCTGCGCTAATGTTATGCTAGTTAGAAGGTTGTTCCGAGGAGGATGGCTAATGCGGGTTAATTATATTGTATGCCACGAGACAAGGTGAAAGTGATTACAACAGGCGCCATGGGCATACAGTACACACACACACACACACACGCACACACACACACACCCTCATATGCATGCTGATGTCTACGTTTTAGCCATTTAATACAATGTTGCTGTCAAAGCTTAGAAGAAATTTGTAACTGGTCATCATAAAGACTAAAGCTCTCTTGTGAAATCTTGCTAACTGCTTCAGCAGCAGAATTAGAATTTGCTCTGCCTTAAATGGTTTACATAGTTTCCCCTTGACAGAGTTTTTTTTTTGAGAAAAGGGCACCATATATTTTTTTTTTTCCAGATAGTCTTAAAGAATGCCTTGATTTACTGAAGCCATTCTCGTGGCTGGATCAGAAAAACCAAAGGTGGCAAGTAACAAAGTACAAATATAGTATTTTTTACAGTATTTTTGTGTATCTATACTTTCCATTTGTATTTCATTTGTACTTCCATTTATGGAAGTATTTTCCATATGTGACACTTTTTAGTTCTACTTATTACGTTTTTAGATGCAAAAACAGTACTTTTACTCACCACATTTAAAATAGAGACTCATTACTTTTCAAATGACGATCAAACAGAAGTACATTGATTTTCGAACCTAAACATATATAAGCGCTTTCACTCACACCATACCGTGACCTACACTAGCTTACTTAAAGAGGACGAAATAATTCCACCAATCCTAATTTATAGAAAGAACTGGCAGGTCAATGGTTAGTGTACCACATTGATAGACGGTTACCTTGGCAACAATCCTTTCCACTTGGTCTCTGGGCTGTAAATTCTTCTAGCTCCTTTTTTCAGGTCTCTCGTGTGTACACACTTGTTAAAGTACGATTTTTCGTGATTTAGATTACTAGCTAACATACTGTACTGAGCAAAAGAGCTGTAAACTTCTACATTATATGCCAATAACAATGTCATTTTTTAGAAAATTGCTTAAAATGTATTGGTGCTTCTTTTAAACTTATTGACTTCTGTATGTTTGCAGTATGCCCATGGATAATTAACACAGGGTAGCAAAGGTAGCACCTAGATAGCTAATCTACCAATGTAATGGACGATGGTAACAATGCTGCTTGCCATTCATTTAATGATTATTAAATTATCGAAACCCTTTTTGTTTTGAAGGAAACACTAACTTTGAACAGCTCCATTAAAATAAAACTACGTGAGCAAACTACAGAGCGACTGCTTGCATCGTTATAACATCTCCTTTTTATCCATAAAACTCATCATTGCTGAAAGTTCTTCAGCATTCTAGCTGTAATGTCCTTTGCTAAAAGCTCTATGCAGTATGGATTCCTCTCTGTCTCAACCAACCAGTCAAATAATATTTGAAATAAATTGCCCTAAAACATGTTTCTTGTAAATACCAACAGGATTTCATGAACTTCAACTGAAGTTAGAAAAGTGCACCAATTTAATTTGTGTTTAAATACTTTAAAATAATGTTTCTCGAAAACTCAGTCAGATAGATATCCAGTACTTTTGTACTTGTAGGGGAGTATATTCTAGGCAAATACTTTTATATGAGTACTGAGTTAGTGTACTTCTGCAACCTCTGCAGAAAGGAAACTCACTGATAACAGGCATAACCCCAGATATGTTAACGCTGAGTTCAGCATGAGTGTGAGAGATGGCGGAAAGATGGGAAGAATGCAAAGTGATTATTTCTTCTATGTATTACCCCCACATCTGTACATTAGGTATAATCTGATACAATTACTATACGCAAGAATAATTCAAAAGAAAGGAAAAAAACCCTATTTGTGTTGGGCAAACAGCCGGTTTCGTACAGAGCATTTGAGTTGAAAGTTTAATACAACATATGCTTATACCAAAACAAATTTTTCCATTTTTGGCACTGATATTTAAAAGCACGACATCGTTTCTACGCAGCATGTCACTACAGTTGTTTGCCACTAGTTAATTAGTTCTAGGGTTCTGGCACTCAGTTTAGAGTCACGAACAAGCTCTAGTTTTTTTTAGGACTTATAAGGTAACATAAATGAATACATTCCCCAGCAGGACCTTTTGGTTGTCAAAACGTGGCATCAATGTTAATCTGGCAACATAACATATTTTGAGACATCATTGGTATTAGGTTGTTTTTGAAAGTTAGAATTACCTGGATAAAGTGACATCAAAACAACATAGACTACTGTACATGACGAGAGGATAACGGGGTTGAACGAATGCCGCCCACACGATGTTGCAAAAACAACTTTAAAACAATATTAATACAGGACTCAAGCTCCAGTCACTGTGGTGACGGCGGAAATATTAAAATGAAAAGCAGCCAAAAAGAGAAAACAGCCCTTAAAATGTGAGATCTGTTCTGTGAAATAGGATGTGATGCAGTTTGGATGCTGTGCAAGCACCATATTACAGTACAGTAATTTGGAAGTAATGCTGCGCCTCATGGTAATATTTTTGAAATTAAATCAAACCGAGATATAACATTACAAAATCAAGAGTGCGTGTTGTGTCTGTCCCAATATCCGATCAGAATTCTTAATCCTGTAAGAAACTTAAGGACCCATGCATGTGACTGGACGTAGTGCGGAATAGTGTGCGTAATGGATGTTAATTGGTATCTATTGTATGCTCCATGTAAAGGATGTAAAAGTTACAATTTCATTGTTTTAAGGTTGTGTTTGGATCCTTTATTCAACGTTATCTCTGTCATTTTAAAAGTCATTCCAACTTAAAAAAAAAACATTGTTCTGATGTTGTCTCAATGGTGTTTGTCATTTGAACGTCGGTATAACTGTAATACAACCGCCATCCAAAGTTTAGCGTTACTCCTCGGTCTGTGCATGTACTACATTCATTTGCAATGGAAGAGATAATTTTTTTTCTAACAAATCTGACACATTTGCATTAAAAAGGAGTATGTTGGTTTATCACATGCTAAGAAACAAACCATGTATACTCAGCAAAAAAAAAAAAAAAACGTCCTGACTGTTTTACTTTCAGTAAACTTAATGTGTAAATATTTGTATGAACACTAAAAGAGTCAACACCATAACACATTAACTAAAAATGTTTCACAATGTGTCCCTAAATGAAGGGAGGCTCAAAATCTAAAGTACCAGTCAGTATCTTGTGTGGCCACCAGCTGCTTGAAGTACTGCAGTGCATCTCCTCCTCATGGACTGCCTATTGCGGACAGTCTGAGCACTGATGGAGGGATTTTGTGTTCCTGGTGTGACTCGGGCAGTTGTTGTGGCCATCCTGTACCTGTCACGCAGGTGTGATATTCGGATGTACCGATCCTGTACCGGTGTTGTTACACGTGGTCTTCCACTGCGAGGATGATCAGCAGTCCTCATGCCTCCCTGCAGCATGCCTAATGCACGTTCACGCAGATGAGCAGGGACCCTGGGCATCTTTCTTTGGGTGTTTTTCACAGTCGGTAGACAAGTCTCTTTAGTGTCCTGCGTTTTTAGAACTGTGACCTTAAATGCCTACTTTCTGTAAGCTGTTAAGGTCTTAACGACCATTCCACAGGTGCATGTTAATTAATTGATTATGGTTAATTGAACATGCATGGAAAACATTGTTTAAACCCTTTACAATGAAGATCTGTAAAGTTATTTGGATTTTTACCACATTATTGTTAAAATACACAGTCCTGAAAAAAGGGCGTTTCTTTTTTTGCTGAGTATATATAACTTGATTTTATCAACACTATGGTACTTAAGTCCCTAATTTTGGTAAGGGGTATTTTGACAAGCGTGACAGAGATGTGTTTTTAAAAGCATTTGCTATAGTAATTCGAAAGAAATATGAACAAACTCTTCTCTCTCTCTTTCTTTCCTTCTGGTGAGAAAAAAATGCTTTAACTGGCTTAGTTACAAGCACATTGTCTTTAATAAGAACCAAAATCTTGGGAAGAAAGCAATAGATAGGCAGATCACTGTTGCAAGAAGACATCCAGCTGTCTCCTTTTACTGCTCTTTGTCTCCTCCTTAGAAATGTTTTCCCCTGTATTTTTTTTTAGCTACTCCACTTAAGGATTGTCAAAAAAAAAACACTTTATTCTTTATATTGTCTCCCTCCATCTGTTTATTCCTTTTAAATCATTTTAATTATCATCTGACAGACATCTGTGTGAAAGGGCAGTTCCTTCCTTTCGATGTGAAACTCATTTGGTGGGAGACTGACCAAAACTGGCATCAAATAAAAGAAAGAGAGAGACCGAGAGACAGAGAGAGAGAAAGAGGCCCTATCAGTGTTTGACTATGCGACTAAGAGGAGGAAATGCCATGACGAAGAGATTATGATAATGTTTACTCTTTAAAAATATTTGCTACTTTGGAGAAATAAATTCCACCTTTTTTGGTGGAATTTTGTATCATAGCATTTAGGAAAATCTTAAGTTGTTTAAAAGTGTGCCTTAAAAGTATTTTATAAACATCCGTGTTTTTTTCCTTACACTGACCACTCACTGATCACCACTGTTCTTATTGATCAATTACTGGGCAAAGACAAAGAAGAAGAAGATTCTCTCTAGTAATCAATTTGGGATTACCATTATTCCCATTAACCAAAATATCATCACCATAGTTCCCATTAACCCATTGTTTTCATCAAGTGATTTATAATTACCAATGTTCCCACTGATTATAACGGATCGCTTTAGTTCCTATTAAACAATAACTGATCCACACTGTTGTCATCAACAATCAGCATCATTCCCACCAATTACTGATCATCATTAATCCTATACACTAATTATTAATCACCATTGTTCTCATCAACCAATTTCTAATTATTATTGTTCCTGTTCCTGTTTTTGTTCAATCACCATTGTTCCCACTCATTACTGGTGACTGTTCCCATCGACCAATTGCTGCTGATCACCATTGTTTTTCACATAGTTTTTCATTTCAAATTTGTTTTTGGGTATAGTTACAGTAAACAAGAACAACAATAAAAATCTATCTATCTGTCTGTCTGTCTGTCTGTCTATCTATCTATCTATCTATCTATCTATCTATCTATCTATCTATAACTGTTTCCTTCATAAGCATATCATTCTTTTAAAGTTATGATTGTTTCTTTTCTATTCTATAACACATTCTAATATATTCTATGTTATTCTCTTCTGTTCTAAATGCCTTCAGAAAATCCTCCTTCAAGTTTCTACATAAATGAACAAAACGAAGGAAAATCATATATGACATCATCTTGTGATTTCAGACTTGCTTAAGCTGCATTTCTCTGAAAAGTGTTTGCAACAGAGTTCGTTTTATCTCTAGATAAAAGAGGAGTGATGCGGCAGCACTTTAGTACATAAACCTTGACTTGACTTAGTCCTTTAGTGTGTGTCAAGCTCTTTCACCTCATCACCCGCACACTCAAACAGATAGTGTTCAACTTGGGAGCCAATATGCCCGTCAGCAGCATTACATACGGTACGGTCGCGCTGCGTCCTAGAATTTTGAGCCCCGCTATACGGTAGATGTATCTTGGTATAATTGGATTTCTCATTAACCTGAAATCTGAATGGTACTTTATAATGAGAAAACAAAGCTCTTACTCCTATGCTCTGTGCAGCTAAGAGCAAGACTTTGCTATTATTTCTTATGTCTGGGGAAAAAAACAACAACAACAACAACAAATTAACTGCGTTATTAATTTCCCCATGACATCAGAGCAGCAGGCATTCACTCACTTTTCGCTGGAGCAGGAAACGTACAACAGCAACCAGCAACAACTATGCATCAGAATCACTAAACACATTACAAATATTTCAATGTAAACATATTTACTGTGCATCATCAGCGTGGATTTTTTTTTCTTTAACACCTATAGTATAGATTGTAAGTCTACTGTAGCAGTAACTGCTTGCTGATGTTTACATTCATTTCGCAGTGATAATTTAATACCATGTTTCTTCAACACTGAAAATGTTATCATAAAACAGCATTAGATTATGATTATTATTAATGAGAATACCAAGCATGGCTTAAAACAAGGAACTAAATAAAAATGATAGCTTGTGTGCATGCGTGCATGATGCATGTGTGTGGTTACTCTCTGTGGTGTCTTATTCACATTAAAAATGTTAATCATAACACCTACACACATTCATGCTTTCTAACAGAAAAAAGGCGTCATCGCTAATGTATCTTCTTTTCACATTTTGCTTGTGACCTCTATTTTCTTTATTTCCTGTTACACATGGATAAAAACAGAGCCTCTTGCACACCTTAATACACCCACAGGAGTGAGGATTGCTGTCTTGTTCATTCTTTCTCTCTGGACAAGGCTAACCTTACATTTTAATAGAGGTCACAGTTAAAGCCACTATTCATTCATCATAGAGATATCCTCTCATCTTTTTTTTATATCTGTTATACAAACAATATTGCATGAAAATCCCCATAACCTACTTAAAAGTAGTGAACTGTCTGATTTGCTATTCCCCATGTTTTGTTGCTCATGTTCTGACATCACTTAAAAAGAGCAGAATATTTCTGTCAGGTTTATATATGTTTGATGGGCAAATATAAAAATGAGCACATATGTTCAACAACTAAGGACGTTTAAAATGGCTGCAATTGGTGAAAAAATGTTTAAAACATTATTAAAACGTGACATATAGTGTTGATCTTTTGTTAATGTCATTGAAGACATGTAGTTGTCATTAATATGGATAATTCAGATGCTTAGTGAAGTTACAATGTTTAAAAAAAGTAAAAAATTAGGGCTTTTTTATTATGGAAAGTCATAGCATTTGCACACCCATAATGCACCCAAATATCACAGGGTTCGGACTAGACAGCTATATGGCCATAATCTCACTTGCTGTTAAAACTGATCATAAAAAGACTTTTCTAGGGAGCATAAAGATTGTACTTTGGAACAATGAAAAAAGGTCATGTCCAGAGGTTTGATGTATCTAGATTTACCCTATTCAAGAATCGGCGTGTGTAAGGATAAGAATGGGAAGTACATGAAGCGATGCACCTATCATGCACAGTGCCCACTATACAGTACAAACCCCTGGAGGCAGTGTTGTGATCTGGAATTGCTTCAGTTGGTCAAGTCTAAACTCAGCAATGTTACATGTTACAATTTATTCAGCTGATGACCTGAATGTACTGTACTAAATAATAGTTTATACTAGAATACCAGATTATTTCTTCCCTTATGGCATGGTTATATTCCAGAACTTAAATTGTGAAACTGTTGCTTTGGAACAGTCTGGCATGGTGCTTTAGTGGCCAGCACTGTCACCTTGCACCTTGCACCTTGCATCCTGCATCATTGAGTCCGCCTGCTCTCGCCATGCTTGGTGGGTTTCCTTCCACAGTCCAAAGATATGCAGAATAGACTATTGGCTTTCCCAAATTGCCCGTAGTGTGTGAGCGTGTTTTTTGACTTGCGATGGATTGGCACCAAGGGTGTACCCCAAGTCCCCTGGGATAGGCTATAGGTTTCCTGTGACCCTGTATACAGAATAAAGCGGTATAGATGATGACTGAGTGAGTGAGTTGCTTTGGATATTTGGTCAATTCATATTAAGGCCTTGGAAAAAAATAAATAAAATCATAAGTGACCTGCATATAAAAAATGTAATAAACAACTGATAAGCGACACTTAACACAGCTAATTGTATGCTGATTCAAGCAATGTGACTGTAAAGGTCTGTGTGTGTGTGTGTGTGTGTGTGTGTGTGTGTGTGTGTGTGTGTGTGTGTGTGTGTGTGTGTGTGCTCAGATGCTGGTCCCTAACCTAATCAGGAAAGCAGACTTAGTGACATTTGGATGCTAGGTGTGAGCATCAGTAGTTCTTCTCACATTTTTAGGTTTGCCATTTGACTGTGATTACCATATTGATTAAAGGCCACAGAACATTCACAGAATATCCCACATCAACTTTTAAATAGCAGTCCACAAGGGAATCTCTATTAAACTTCATTGTTGTGCCAAAAATATAACAAATGCTGCTTACTCAGGGAATATCGAGCAAAAGGAAAGCATCTAGTACTAAATAATAGATTTAAATATTATTTATAGTATACAGTGAAGATCGGTCAGTCTGGAGGAAAACATGGAATACATGGAAGAGAAGAAGAAACTGAGGATAAACATAAGTATGCACAGTATAATCATACTCGTAATTGAACTGATACTCTAAGAAGGGTGAACGTTTCTTAAAAAGATCTGTTCTCTCATTACTCGGTGATGAGACGTGGATTTTATCACTACGAGCCTGAGAGTAAACAGCCGAGTATGTATGGAAACATCCATCGCTAGCCAAGAAAAAGTAAAAATAGTCAACCATCAGCTGAAAAATTGATGCTTACAGTTTTCTGGGATTCTCAAGGGCCAGTATTGGAACATTATCAGGAAAAAGATATAACAATTTACAGTGAGACGCCTATTGAAGAGCTGAAGTCTAAACCTTAGATTAAACACAAAAGACTGGTATCCACATGCGTTGTGAATTTGCATGATGTCTGCACACTTCAGCCCACAGGGTCGACACTCTGCAAAAACTTAATTTTTAGGTGTTAAATCATCCTCCTATAGTCTTGATCTTGCATAATCAGAATTTCTCCTGTTCGGTCCCCTAAAAGCAGTCCTATGAGGATGAAGATTCACTTCTGATGAAGAAGTGAAAACAGCAGTGCATTCGTGGCTCGCTGCTCAGCCCTAAACATTTTTTTAAATGAATGAACACACTGCTTATGGACAGATGTACAAAGTGTAATGTAAAGCAAAGAGATTATGTTGAAAAATTATGTATTTGTCCTATCTAAAACTTAATTCAGATCCATTCTACTGTACAGCCAAAATGCGGATATTTTTGACTTACCCTCATATATCCACTCTTTTATCATAGCAACACTGTTGTTAAATGTGACATTATAACATTAAAAATGGATGTTAATCATTACAAACACTAAGTTGTCCTTGGCAAAAGGTCAAAGAGTTCAAGGTTTTTTTTTTTCCTTTCTCAGTTCAAGAGTTTCCCAGTCTCAGCCTCTTATTTAACACACACTGTATACAGTATTTTACAGCACTGTGACATTTTTATTAGTATTTTTGCCTATCACAGCTTGTTAGGAAGCTGGGATAAGTTCACCGGGTCGGTCATGGTACAGTGATATGATTCATAAAGCAGAATGCTGCTCAAGGTCCCAACAATGGCAGCTGGACAGTGTTATGGTTTGAACCCCTGAACCTTGACCTTCACATCACTAAACTAGAGCCTTATCTACTAAGCCTCAAATGCCCTGGGAATTTGCACACCCCTCCTGTGGGATTTGTTCATTTGCCAATCTTAACCAACCAACCAGCTCTCCCCTATCAAACAGTATGACAGCTACTGACCAGGGAGGATGAAGACTAACATGTGGTTCTTTCAACATGAAGGCAGCCAACTGCATCTTTTCAAGCTGCTTTTTATGCTGAAAGGGCAGTGCAACACACTTGGAGAAACGTGCTCTCTGCCACGTTCTGCATAGATGAGCTCACAAATACCCATGATTGGCTAATGTCTCTGGGATAGCAGGCACAGCCAAATTTTCTACCTTGCCTCTGGGGCATTTAAACTCGCAACCTCACACCAGGAGCTTTTTTGTTTAACCACTTACACAAAGAGCAACACTGCAAAATATAATATATTAGCATGGATTAGAGCAGCGGTATCCTGAACATTAGGTTAAAATTGCAAAGGGAGAACAAAGCCTTGTATAGGATACAGTGTTGCTAGTCACTGACAAATGACTAGATTTAAATGTTTTTAATGAGATACGGCATAAATTAATTATATATGGTTTGGCCCAAAAAAACAGATCATATACTAATATTTTATTTTATTAGTTTGATTACAGCCCATAATGTGGTGGCCAATCCACGTGTGAAAATGATTCCTCATGCTCCTGAAAACACTCACAACTTAAGCGATATGCCACCAGGGAAGAAAAACTCTAAAGAGGTGATAACTTGGTCATTCATGTCATCAGCTGACTTCATTTAATTGCCATATAATATTGCTAGAAGCCTAGACCCGACCAATCTGAAGCAACCCCATTTCATAACGCACTATGCCTGAAGGATGCATCACTTCATGTGCCTACTCTGGAATCTGGATTCTTTTACCTTTAAAAGATAATTTTTTGCTTTTTAAAGTAATAAAATAAAAATAAAAAAATCAAGGGTGCCATATAGATAAACCAAAACTATTAATGTCCCAATTCTCATCTTTATTCCTTACTTACCGTACAGTAGGTGTGAATCTACAATTGATTAAAATTTAAATGTACAGTATAACAGTATAACTGTATTTTGTAAGAAATACACAGCTATGCAAGAAGTACCTTATAACAAAACTCTTAAAATTTTGCTGTCTGGTAAACCCCTGTGCCCAAAATTCAGAACCTGGCTTACCTGAGAAACTTTCCGCACCACCTCCCCAGCAACGACGAGCCCCTGAACAAACGACCTGGCAGCCACAAAGTTGCGTGTAACCTTGAGCTTGAACTCTCGTACTGTCTCACCGAAGGGACGCAGCGTCTCCGCCTGCTTCGACACACATTCCAGATAATCTTCGCCCATGCTGTAGCGCCCATTCAGTCCTCGTACCAACCTCTCCAGCAGCTTTCCCCAAAAGTCGTTCAGTGCCTCCTCCAAGTTCAGTTTGGAGCCACGGTAGTAGATCCGCAGATCTAAGTACAGATCCTGGAAAACCCGGGCATTCTGGGAGTAGAGCGAACCAAAGGAGGACTGTAATGAGTCATGGAGAGAAACTTCGGAACGATTCAGAAGCTCCTGGAAATAACCTGGAAAAAACACACACACACACACACATACACACACACACCAATCATTAATAATTGGAAGCTTTAACATTAAAGACAATAATCCAGCACTTTAAATAGGGAGTTTGCTCATTTTTTTGGAAGAAACTAAAACACTAAAATAAGTGCATTTTCTTTACCCTAGTATTCCACTAATAATCTGATTACCATCCCAATTGGAATAAGATTGCTTTATGTAAACACCTTAGTTTGAACTGTTTGACCCGATCCGGCCTGAGTGGAATGAATTTTCAATTAGAATGTGGGGGATGGTATAAACCTTTGAAATGGTTTGGCAAACCATTTAATGGATAGATATTAGTCATGTAAACATGTAAATATATTCTTTCTGTGCATGTTTGCCCCACGTGGGAAGTAACATGATGAATTTCTGATAGGGACATTTTGCTTTCATTCCTGATATATAAAGTCCAGGGGAAAAATTTTCTTTACTTTAAACTTTCATCTACTGGGTCTTTGAAGAAAGGGCAGTAAATAGTTTATGTACAGTGTAAGTGTATACAGTATAATATATACAGTACATCCATTTTCTTTTATTGTTCTTCCTTGACCTCTTGATTTTAAGCTGCTTCTGGGTTCCTGTAGAAAGCATAACCACTACAGCTACAGCTAACTTAATCTTATGATATGGTCCGGCCTTATCTCAACAGGACCAGTACAAGAATCAGCTCAGTCATGTAGGACAAAATAAGTGGAAAAACTAGGTTACACACTCATATTGCGCATACACACACCAAACACACACACAGGCACACAAACATTGTGGGAGTGGAAACAATCAGTGTGAACTTAAGACTGTTAAGGAAGAGTGTGATAAAATAAGCTTAGAGTGTTCCAGTGTCGAACTGATGGCAGTGTCGAACACACATACAAGCAGGCAGTAATTTGGATTGTCATACAGAGAGAGAGGGGTCTGCAGACTAAGAGAAATTAATAGGTTTATGGTTGTTAGCCTATGTTTCTTGTATATTTTTTAAAGATTACTTTTATTTACAGATGACAGATTTGCAGATTTAATTTAATTTGCAGAACAAGTAGGTCACAATATCGCTGTAGCATCAAGATGTCCGAAGTGTACGTAGTATCGGATTAGCTGCATGCCAAATGTTTGTTTTGCAGGGTTCAACATGGAATACTTGGTTTTCCTTTTTTATATTTCTGAAGCTATTTGTCCACTAATAGTCAGGAGTTGAGTCTTGAAAGGGAGAGAAAGAGAGCGAGAGAAAGAGAGAGAGAGAAGCAATAGAAAAGAAATAGAAGATAGAGCTGAAATCATCCCTAGAAATAATCAGGCGAGACACATACAGCAGTCAGCCAATATGTGAACTGAACAACCCTAAGCACCAACTATGCACCAGCAAATTAGTGACAGCATCATGGACACCCAAGACTCACCCATGTCCACATGGAACAAAAAACAAAACAAAACAAAAAAAGCCTGTCTGGTCTGATTGCACAAAAAGCCAATTGCAAAACAAATTGCTGGCAACAACTAAAATGCACCAGAACACCCCGTGCACCACAAGCCACCAAGCACTCGGCCAAGCAGGCGAAGAGGTTAAGGCTGCTGACACGGCCTCCAAATTCTAATCTGTGTATATAAACTGAAGGCTGTTGAGGTCATTTTATACAGTAGTTTGTTATGGGTAATTTACTTTACAAACATGACTTACTGTATGTAATAATGCTTGTAATGCGAGCATGAGAATCAGGTTGGTATAATAATAATTTCAGTATTTGTGTGAAGAATAATAATGCACACATCCCAAAACATTAATCATTTCCTTTCATCAGTTGACTGCAAACAGAACAATTAAGGAAGCAGGTCACCTGCACAAGACAAATTTATTTCAGTAATCTCCTCTATCGTATACCCATCTTAAGCAACATCTGACACTGCACTGTGAGCCTGATATGACACAGTTACACAATGACTAGCTTTGCATGTTCTGACACTCTCAATCATTGTACAGTACAAAATATTTTAAAACCATAAAAATGCCTAATGGGAGTAATGCGGTATAATTTTCTTTTCACTTCTGATAATAGCAGTGCCAGGCCATTTATTTTGATTTTAAAACCAACCGAATCCAATTGTTGCCAATACAATCAAGAATTCATGAAATGAAAAATAAACACATATTCACACACGTCGTGGCCAAAAGTTTTGAGAATGACAAAATATTAGTTTTTACAAAGTTTGCTGCCAAACTGCTTTTCGATCTTAGTTTCAGTTGTTTCTGTGATGTACTGAAATATAATTACAAGCCCTTCATAGGTTTCAAAGGCTTGTATTGACAATTACATGACATTTATGCAAAGAGTCAGTATTTGCAGTGTTGGCCCTTCTTTTTCAGGACTTCTGCAATTTAACTGGGCATGCTCTCAATCAACTTCTGGGCCAAATCCTGACTAATAGCAACCCATTCTTTCATAATCACTTCTTGGAATTTATCAGAATTAGTGGGTTTTTGTTTGTCCTCCCACCTCTTAAAATTGATCACAAGTTCTCAATGGGATTAAGATCTGGGGAATTTCCAGGCCATGGACCAAAAATTTCAACGATTTGGTCCCCGAGCCACTTAGTTATCACTTTTGCCTTATGGCACGGTGCTCCATCGTGCTGGAAAATGCATTGTTCCTCACAAAACTGTTGTTGGATTGTTGGAAGAAGTTGCTGTTGGAGGGTGTTTTGGTACCATTCTTTATTCATGGCTGTGTTTTTGGGCAAAATTGGGAGTGAGCCCACTCCCTTGGATGAGAAGCAACCCCACACATGAATGGTCTCAGGATGCTTTACTGTTGGCATGACACAGGACTTTTTTTCCAGATGCCCCAAATAATCGGAAAGAGGCTTCATCTGAAAATATGACTTTGCCCCAGTCCTCAGCAGTCCATTCACCATGCTTTCTGCAGAAGATCAATCTGTCCCTGATGGTTATTTTGGAGAGAAGTGGCTTCTTTGCTGCCCTTCTTGACACCAGGCCATCTTTCAAAAGTCTTCGCCTCACTGTGCGTGCAGATGCGCTCACACCTGCCTGCTGCCATTCCTACACAAGCTCTGCACTGGTGGCACTCCGATCCCGCAGCTGAATCCTCTTTAGGAGACGATCCTGGCGCTTGCTAGACTTTCTTGGACGCCCTGAAGCCTTCTTAACAAGAATTGAACCTCTTTTCTTGAAGTTCTTGATGAACCTATACATTGATTTAGGTGCAATCTTAGTAGCCACAATATCCTTACCTGTGAAGCCATTTTTATGCAACGCAATGATGGCTGCACGCGTTTCTTTGCAGGTCACCATGATTAACAATAGAAGAACAATAATTTCAAGCATCACCCTCCTTTTAACATGTCAAGTCTGCAATTCTAACCCACTATGCCTGACATAATGACCTCCAGCCTTGTGCTCGTCAACATTCTCACCTGAGTTAACAAGACGATAACTGAAATGATCTCAGCAGGTCCTTTAATGACAGCAATGAAATGCAGTGAAAAGGTTTTTTTGGGATTAAGTTGATTTCCATGGCAAAGACGGACTATGCAATTTATCTCATCACTCTTTATAACATTCTGGAGTATATGCAAATTGCTATTATAAAAACTTAAGCAGCAACTTTCCCAATTTCCAATATTTATGTAATTCTTAAAAGTTTTGGCCACGACTGTACACATGTTACTAGTCCAACTGATGATAGCCTGGTTGGTTGGTTGTTTGGGAGGTTGGTTATTTGGAAGATTCAGCTGTTTGGATAATTAATACACAGAAACAATTACATAAATGTTCATTAGGTAACTGATTTATTATTATTTTTATTTTATTTATATAGTGGTTTTAACAATGGCCATTATTGCAAAGCAGCCAAGTTTAAGCAAGGAAAGGCCACCAAATAGATCCATTCATCTGACCGAAAGTCTACTGATATATTATTTGGAAACGGCTCTTACTGTATGTTGCACATTCCTGGTACTTGTATACACATAAAAAGGGAACTAACTAAACAGTTACAATAACACTGCTGCAGACACACACATCATTTCATTCCATGCAACTCCATGTTGCATTCATACTCCTGCTGTCATACCCACATGCCTTTTAATGCCTTTTACAACATTTTAGATATTTCTATTTAAATTATATTTTATTATAACTTCTAAATCTGTAAATTTGTTAATTTGTACATTTATCCCAAATTTCACTTAGTGCATCATCCCAACATGGGGCGGCACGGTGGCTTAGTGGTTGGCACTGTTGCCTTGCACCTCCAGGGTCAGACTTCCTGGCCAGGTTCAATTCCCAACTTTGTGTGTATGCAGTTTGCATGGACTTCCAGTGAAATCTTTCTATCTTGAATTTATAATTTTTCAGTTTATTACATTGTTTCCAGATAAATGGGCTTAATTTTTAACAACAGAGAAAATAAACACAAAAAGCTTTCCCTTACTCCAGGTATAAAGTAAGAGCTCAAAACTCCAAACTACCACAATGTACAAGGCAAACAAATCAAGACTGTATTTAAATACAATACACAAGACACTGAAAAAAAAAAACAGGAAGTAGAGAACAAGTGAACAAATTTGTGCTTGTGTGTTTAATTTTCATTTAAGTTGGCTAAAATATATAAATCCCAAGTGATGTCAAAAATAAGGCTATAAAAAAGGTTGATTGCTGGTTAGGGGCATCGCTGGTGGTGTAGCAGGTGGTTAAAATACACAGCATCAGCAGCCAGCATCAACACTAATGGTTTAGCAAATGGTCTGAGACAAATGCATTTGCTTTTTTCCTCTTTCATGGGAATCTAAGCAAATTCAGCACCTTTTAAATGTCAGCAACACCATTTGGGATTGTGTGTAATTTTGATACGTGCATAGCCACACAAGCTGTAAAGAGGATGAATCACCCAGAAAATACGAAATGGTGGGGACAGAGACAGTGGGACACAAAAAAATAAGTTAGAATAAATAAAGGCTTTAAAACTCGTAATTTTTAATCCACAGAATATGTCTCTTCAAACTAGATTTTCGTGGCTGTACATGCCAGTAAGGTCAGGATGTCGATGCTGTAAGCAGCCATGATGATTTTAAGCAGGTGGCTTGAAATCAACATACTGTATAGGTGCTTTAGCATCAACAGTAAACAAAATAAAGGTCCTTAACTTTTAATGAGTTGTACTGTATATTCAGTACAACCTAGTTTCTTTATATTAAATTAAATTAAGTTGAATAAGATTAAATTAAATTTAATAATGTAGGTTAAATGTAAGAGATTGAAACAGGCTGTGCCGATACACTACATACATACAAAAGTGGTAGCTTATGTAACAACCTCAGCAGTAACCTCATTTCCCCTCTTGTTTGTTTAACTCAGCACATTCTCACTGGTTAAACTTACTTTACAGTTTTTTTAAATGTGTTTTTTTTTATTTATGCTTAAATAGTTCATAGGTCACTGTGTAACAACTGCTGCACTGCTTAACTAACAAACAAAAAAAATCCTCAGAAGCTGGTCAGGTACAGATTTACTGATCTGAAAATAAGAGACACAAACTTGCTAAAAAGGGGGGGCAAATTGTTCCTCAAGACTACATTTAAAATACAAGGAAGTCTGTCACTTTTTAATCAATATATGAAGAAATGAGTGGAGACTTTTGCATAGTACTGTAAATCAATCATCATACTTAGCTGGCTAGCTTGTAGCTAATAAAAGACAAACATGCAGGCACCTACAGCATGGCTTTTGCCCACACTGAAGTTCAAAGCATGAAGGCTAAAAACTGGCATTTCAATCTCTGAGGTAAATTCACCAACATATCCAGATTTTCAATCACAATGTAAAATGGACTTATTATAGAAAGCACTGTGCAATGCAAATCATTATACAAAATATAACTGTGCAATTAAGACAGATCACCTCTTTCCATTTTCCCCCAGCACTTTCTTTGACTGAAGCAAGTCAATTTACCTCGTTAAATGCACCATTCTAGCAGTATAAAGCTTCTTTCTTTCTTTTTAGAAGAAAAAAAAAGGTTGTGATCCTGTTAAATGAATGAATAAAAGTATAGACTAAGGGCTACAGATACTATAGAGGTTTAAATGGCAGAATATCATGTTTTTCCTGCAAAAACAAGGATGCAATAATGTGACCATATTCCAATGCAGAAAGTCAGAGAAAGCCTTGCTCTGTTTTTTAATTAATACTTGTCCAGTGAGAGGGTTTGTCACAGATTTGAAATTTTATTACAGACCCCAGGTTATAAAACTAAGTGAATACAGACATTTTAATAAATTGTTTTCATCTGTTTCTGTCATAACCTATTGTGTAAAAGTTTTGTAGTAAACAACACATTTTAAAAGCACTGGAGACACCTCCCCAATGTCTATAGCCCATGGAAGGTACTATAATGGATGTCCTTCCAACATAATATTGTGACAGAGATTTAAGATTTTTTAACCTAAAATTGTAATGATGTTAAGTGCATTGTTATGAAGTCAAGGAAAGAAATCTGGTAATGCTGCTTATATGTAAGGAATGCCAAAGTCACTCATTTACTCACAGCTTATCCTGTAGGAGGCCTGAAGCCTATCCCAGGAGACCCAGGGCACGAGGCAGGGCACACCCTTGACAGGGTGCCAAACCATCGCAGGGCACACATAAAAACACACTACAGGCAATTTGGGAACACCAATAATCAGCCAAACCTGAATGTCTTTGGACTGTGAGAAGAACCCAGACCACCTAGAGGAAACCCAACAAGTACAGGAAGAACATGCAAGCTGCATGCACACAGACCCGAGGCAGGAATTGAACTTGGTGCTGTTTCTACGCCGGATGCAACCCTCCCATTTTATCCAGGCTTGGGACCAGCACTGCATCCAGAGACTAGGGTTTGTGCATTGAGTGGGAACTGAACAAATAAATGTAACCCCCCAAAAGGCAATTATTGAAACTTGAGATGACCTTGAAGCTATATTAATCTTTAAGCATTTGCAAATTTGTAAGTAATGTTATATCTTCATACTTCAGTAAATAAGTCTTTTCCTGAATGCTTGGTTGACACACAGGACTAAAAATATTCTGTTAGCGTCTGAAAGGGTTACATGTGAATCGTTCAGTATCTATGTTCCACTTTTAATCATAAACCTTTTCTTTAAAAGACTTTAACAAAGAAGCACAAGTTAGATCTGATTGTAGCAACTCTGTGTATAGAGTGCTGTGTACAGAAGGATATACAGTAGGAAGACACCACTGACTCCTGATATCCATCTGTGCAGTGGGCCAAAAAATGTATTTAGTCAGCCACCAATTGTGCAAGTTCTCCCATTAAAAAATATGAAAGAGGCCTCTAAAGTTCATCATAGGTATACCTCAACTATGAGAGACAAAATAAGAGAAAAAAATTAAGAAAATTACATTGTAGGATTTTTAAAAAATTCATTTGAAAATTATGGTGGAAAATACTGAAAGTATTTGGTCCATAACAAAATTTTATCTCAATACTTTATTATATACCCTTTGTTGGCAATGACAGAAGTCAAATGTTTTCTTAGGTCTTCACAAGGTTTTCACACACTGTTGCTGGTATTTTGGTCCATTCCGCCATGCAGATAAACTGTAGAGTAGTTATGTTTTGGGGATGTTGCTGCGCAACACAGACCTTCAACTCCCTCCAAAGATTTTTAATGGGGTTAAGATCTGGAGACTGGCTAGGCCACTCCAGAACCTTGAAATGCTTTTTACGAAGCAAAAAGACGAAGTAAAACAAAGAATACAAAAGTGAATAATCTTTAATAAAGTTAGCCTAATACGATATTGTTTTCATTGCTGAAGCAAACATGTGAACACCCACAGAACCCAGTTACTGTAATCCCTCTTCTCACCCTTCATTCACGATTGGTGTGAAGTTATGAAACCGGTTTCGCTGATGGGGGGATTCGCAGAACCGTGGTAGCAGCCTGCGGATCTGCCCGTTCTGAACAGTTGATGCGCGGCTCTGCCCCTCGCGCAAGCCGCGTCATTACATATATGTCCACAAATACTTTGACAACATACACTTATCAACTTATTATAAAAAATAAAGCTTTATATCCTTAGGAGGGGTTATTACATTGTTTTAGCGATAATTTCACGGAAGCGAGTACAGAACTATATCGCTGTTCCTGCTCAATCTAAAGCACTGTCATACTAAACATCCGAGAAGCTTCAAATAGAATAAACGAACTAATGAATTTTCTCAAAACATTATAAAATTAAGTAGAGCTTTTGTTTTTTGTTATAGTACGAAGCCCCTAGATGGACAAAGAAGTAGAAAAAACGGCAGAAAAAGGTAAAAAGTTTTGGGTTATAGCATAAAAGATTTGGGTTATATTGCAAAAGTTTTGGGTTGTCATGCAAAACATGACATTTTTTTCCCTGCCGTTTTTTTTTCTCTTACTTTGTCCCCTTAGAGACTCTGTAAAAGGTTTTCTCAGCTAAATATGAAAAAAAATATATTGCTGATTATCAACGCCGGAATGAATGGCGCATTGTCCAAGTGCAAGTTGATCTTGTAGCTAAACTATTTTCTTTGGGTGAAAGCGCCATCTAACGATCATTGTGTGTCAGCGACAGCTTCCCATTTAAAACGATAGGCGGTCAAATGACCGGTGAATCGCGTTAAAAGTGGGTGACACTGGCGCGGCGCTTCTAGTGTTAAAGAAGTTACAAGTTTGTGAGAGCCAGAAATCTTGCTTGTTTGTAGGTGACCAAATACTTATTTTACCAAAGAGTTTACCAATTAATTCATTGAAAATCCTACTATATGAGTTTCTGGATTTTTTCATCTTATACTTGAGGTAAACCTATGATGAAAATTACAGGCCTCTCTCATCTTTTTAAGTGGGAGAACTTGCACAATAGGTGGCTGACTAAATACTTTTTTTGCCCCACTGTATATACACTGTTGCCAAATAATGAAAAAAGACTGACATGCTAAGGAAGAAAAAAAGGCCATATCCAAGACTTGTTGGAATCCATCATACAAAAACTACAGTAATACAGTAAGCTTCCTTTACATAATAAATTAAATAAATTAGTTACTGGTTTTGCACATACTCACAGACTGGGTAAAAAATGCAGATAAATCCAGAATACAGTATTAAATAGAATCTGAACTTAAGACTAACATGAAGGCCATTTCTATAGTGTAATAATAATAATAATAATAATAATAATAATTTTGGGCTGTAGGTATTTTAGTAAAAAAAAAGAAAATATAACCTAAAAAGTTCAAAGAGATGAAAAATGATAGAGAAGCTGCACTTGCACATCTCTTACACTCCTTCTTCTTCCCTCCCTCCACCCTTCTTTCATTGCCCATCCATCTTAGTGACAGGCGTGATAGTCTAATGGCATCAGTGGCATTGTGTCGAGACTAGCTCGTCCGTTAATTTGCGGACAAGTATATGATGGAAAGGCATGTAAGGTGGAGGGATAGTTAAGAGAGAGACAGAGGGAGAGAGAGAGACTGATATGAAAACAGTGTCTCATACATAAGATGTGCATGCTATAACAATAACAACACTTATGCATTAGCTGATACACTTACGTACAAGTCAAGTTAGTTATCTAGACTACATTTACATTGGGGACCAAAAGTCAAAGAGCACTAGTAAAATTGCTTCCACATTGCTTTGTTTTTTTTATTTAGTCCAACTATTTTAATCATAAAAACAGATTTTTATTAATAACATTGCATGAAATATAGAATCTATAAAGTAATGTATATACATTTCAGTTTCTTAGTACAGGACATTAACAGCCACTAGTCCCTTTTGTATAGAATAACAGAAGACAGTTATAAGAGTAAAAATAATTTTGTCTCTCCATATAGTCCCCTAATACACTAAGGCATTTATCCCATGTTTCACAAGTAGTGGGATACTAACAAGTTAGAAAGTTTTCTCAGTAAGCCATAGCCATGGTTGGATTACCTGCTTTATATTTGAAAAGATGGCCTTCGGGAACTTGTTTAATGGCCCAAACATGTAGAAATGGCTTTGACTGTACAGGGATGTGCAAGTGGTGTTTGTGGATGATTGTATGTATGGTTCGCATATGGTTCGCATCTTTCACAAGTGGGTGAGAAGTTATCTATTAATTTTCAAGAATCAAGTGTTCCACTTGCTGTATTTTTATTCACAGACATACGGCTTATGTTTAAATGCTTAAACAAAAGAGTTTAGGTGTTAGGGAAATGAGAGTTTCTTTACAGTTAACATGGTCAGTATCACAAATGTGCATACACTTTAATAGGACTAGTGAAGTATCTTAAATATTTAAAATGAAATATTCAAGATATTGCAAAGCTACTTTATTTGTTTTGAGTATGGTAAAAAAAGAAAACTTTCTGGTTATAAAAATTTTCATTGTGGCCCTAGACTTTTAAATACCGCTCTATTATTATTATCAGTAGTTACGATTAGATAAACATTGCATGTGCCTGTTGGAAGTGTCACACCATGTTCTGGAAAATGTCTTAAATTGAAAGAATGCAAAATTAAAATAATGTTTTGCCTTTTTATTCAACGTACTGTAAATCTCCTTATACAGTTGTCATTTAAGGGTCAAAACCACTTAGAAAGTAAGAAACCACTAAAGAAATGTTCAGCCTTTATTCATCACATATACATTACTGCACAGTGAAATTTTTTATTCCTTGCATATCCCAACTCTGTTAGTAGGCTGGGGTCAGACTGCAGGTTCAGCCGTTATACGGAGTAGACATGAATAAGGACTTTAAAGGCTTCAACCATCGACCTTACAATCAGTATCTCAGAGCCTTAACACACAGAGCCACCACTGCCCCTTGATACTGAGACTTATCAGGAAAAAGGCTTAGATGTGTTTAGGACCATTAAGATTGGACTTTGGAGCAATGGAAGAAGGCCATGTGGTCTGATGAGTTCAGATTGAACCGATTCCAGAGGACTGTACAAGCTTCTGGAGGCGTTGTTCTGATCTGGGGCTGCTTCGGTTAGTCTTGTGTGGGCTCAGCAGGATTATGTGACAATAAAATAAAGTCAGCTGATGACCTGAATGTACTGTATGACCAGGTTATCATACTGTATCTATCGAGTTTTTATTCTCTAATGACACAGGCATAGCACCCACGAGAGCTGTAATTAAAGCTAAGGATGATTTAATGAAATCTGGTGACTGAGTGTACAATTTTTTTTTTGTTGGTACATACACTAACAAGATTCATATTTTTACCAGCATCCTGGTATATCCTCCTATGTTTGCTTTTCTTGTTTGCTCCCTGAACTGCATCATGATTCAGACTGCATTCTGAAAGTGCTTCTAAGATATCTTTCCTTGCTTGTATGGAACAATTTCTTCTGAAAGTGCATTTTACTCTAACCCTCTCCTCTTCCCTTGTCTCTACATCTGCTTTATGTGTTTTTCGCTTTTTTATCTACCATTCCATAGTTTTCGCTTCTTTTGCTTTACCTTATGCCTTATATATAACCTTATATTTTTTCACACTTCTGTTTCATAATTCCCTAACAATTTAATTTACCCTAAATTATCTTATTACATTATGCTTGATGCATACGATACTTATGTTCCAATATTTCTGTCACCAAGAAGATTTTGCAGGTTTTAGATCTATATCAAGAATTCTACTTAAAAGAAGATCATTGGTGACTCACTGGTAGGTTTCTCACTTGGCTTGCAGGAGGCCTGGGTTCAGTTCCCACCCATTACCCCAAAATCCCAGCGAAGGAAGCAAAGCCAGTCTTAAGTTCAGATAGAATAGGAGGGCTCGGTCAGGAAGTGCACCTGGCATAAAACGTGTGTCAGGTTAAATGCGGATCGGATGCTCCGTTGTGGCAACCACTTATTGGGAGCAGCCGAAAGACCACCTACTTAACTAACATCAAGAATTATACCCATGAATGACACTTATATTAAGCATATCCAGGTTTGAGGGTTCCAGCAGGTCTAGAGAGTGAATTTTGGATGTTCTCCCTGTGCTTGGTGAGTTTCCGCCGAGTTGCCTCTTACAGTCCAAAGACATGCAGTTTAGACTAATTAGCCTTTCCAAATTAAGCGTAATGTGGGACTAAGGCCTTGTTCACACGGGCGTTAAAATCGAGCGTTTTTCTTGCGTTCGTAGCGTCCGGTTAGCGCGGATCAAGTGCAGAGTGTTTTCTACACATAGGAGTCAATGAGAGTGTTCACACGGGCTTTGGTGACATGCCTTTGTCCGGCTGCGTGTTTATACGGCATCAAAAAAACGTTGCATGCAGCTTTTCCTTGGCGTTGAAATCCCAACAAACGCAAGGATAATGCTTCTAGTGTGTTTTCTTCATGTTCATTTTACGCTTTGGAGGACCGGATATATCCCATGATCCTACATGCTATACATAGGGAAATACGGAAAAAGGCAAAATAAAATAAAATAAATTGTTGAAAAACATATGCGAAAATTTTCGCATTTCTTCATAACCACAAAAAAAACCTTCCTTTAATCCGACGTTGTGCAGTCAGAGAGTGAACCCGGTAGTGGCGGGCTTTCATATCCCGTTCCTGACACACTGCCCCCACAGGTTAACACACAAACTACAGTTTGGGCTGCAGGCTGACGTTAGACAGAGACAAACGAACGCCGGTGTGGAAGTCAATCGATCGCCACTACAAAACGCAATATGAATGTCTAGGACGTTCAGAGCACGTTCGTTTATCCAAAAATTTAACACCCGTGTGAACAAGGCTTAAATGTGAGCCTACTTTTGCAATACACGGGCACCCTGTCCAGGTTGTACCATGCTTAATGCCTTGAGTCTCCTGTTATAGGCTCCAGGCCTACTTTGACTCAGGAGAAGGATAAGCAGTACAGAGAATGAGTAAGTAAATCAGTATTATGTTGGTTGACTGATAATGAAAAACAAGCTCACACTTTAATTATGTTTTTGTATTGAGTCATATTGGCAGGAAATTGGAACAAGAAAAAAATGTTGAGGTTTGTTGTGCACAAAACTTTTTTAATTACAAATTTTGCTGAAAACTTTGGTTTTGCAATGCATCATCAGCCTCCTCCCCTACCAGTCATTGCATTTCTGGAGCTGACAGCAGCTATCACAGAAGTCCATGCTGGTAAACCGCAATGACGATAGTGATGTACTGTAGTGAACCACTCCACATTTCTTAATATTCTGTTTTAGAAGTGCCAGACTTTCTTGTATTATTTAATGAAGTCTTGAGGAATGGTTCTCCAGGCTGCCTAAAGGTCTTTTTCAGCTTCCATGTTTGGCTATTATTTTCAGTCCAGTCCCTGTACTGTACCTGACCGGTTTTAGAGAAATGTTTTTGATTAGTTTTAACCCACACGGTAACCTATGAACTGTTCAAGCATACTTTAACTTAAGGCATGGACCTGTGAGAAAACAGGTGCAGATTATGACAGAAAATTAGGCCGGTGATTAGTATACTGGTGATGCTGAATGCTGAGTGGTTGAAACAGACGAGAGGGGAAATGAGGTTGCTGCCTACATTGTTATATAAATAAGCAATTTTTACAATGTATCTTTAGACACTCTGCAGGCTGTCACAGTTAAACATTTGTTGAATTTAATTTAATGTAATGTACTTTAATTTTATTTAATTTATACAATGAATGCCGATTGTTTTGCTTTTATCCAATCTTTGCCTTTAAAAATATGCACAACTCAGTGACATTTGCATAAAGAGACATGATTCATGCAAGTCACAGATTTCACAGCAGTGTTATGTTACAGTAAAAGACACCTGCCAACTTTAGCAGCTCTGTGTCATCAAGTCTGTGCACTTTTCTAGGTGTGAGCCTTTAGAACATAGCATTTACATACAGTATATCAACTAATTCCTTGTCTCTCCATTAAATCTCATTAATTAAATAATTACTTTCGTCCTGTTAAGTGTAATCAAAACTGGAAAAAAAACTGCTTGGTTCTAACCATGATAAAAGTACAGTATGGAATAGTTTTTTTACTACTGTAAGTCTGGCTAGCACTACTTTTATGCTTGCTCTGCATAAAAGTAGAGTACAGGCTTATGAACACTATTCAGAAAGCAGGACTTCGCCTTATGCCATGTTGTTGGGATTGTAAATTTGAAATGAGACACTGAGAGGGAATAACTGTCATGGAATATCATAAACACAAACAAATCATTCAAATGTCCAATTATGTTTGTGTACCTGACAGAATTCAAGGCTTGCTGGAATCAATTTACTATCTGATATACTGTAGCTTTCCAAACACTGACAAATAATCCGAGTATGATGCAATATATCCTGCGGCCTTGGCATAAATTGACTTTGATGGAGACATGAAACAGCCAATCCGAATGCACAGGGAAGCAGATGTCCTTGTGATGGATGACATCATCAGAGGTGATTTCCAATTAAAGAAATTGCTCTCATGCAAGGTTCTGTCTAATAAAAAAGAACTCCCCTGTCATTTAACTAATCTGATCAGATAATAGTGCTAATAATGCATGTTCTCTCTCCCTCTCTCTCTCTCTCTAGTGGGTTTTGTGTGGTTGTTGGGTGTGGTGTGCATCTCTCTGAGTGTGGGATGGTTCAGGGAGGGGTTGAGACAGGATTTAGAAAGAAATCAGCCATAACATAAACATCACTGCCAGGTAAATTAAATAACATTAATCAGTAACTATATACCGGTAAACTGGTGACAACATGGGCCATACCCAAGACTAAACAATACCCAAAGGGAATTGACTGAACCCACAGTCAAGCCAATGCAGCATTAATCACAGAAAATAAGTCAACACTGGCCACAATAGAAAGGCACCAGAATATCCAGGGCATGACTGTTTATAGGGCCCAGATCCATGAGATCCAAATTCCCCAAACCTCTATCAGATCGAGCTCCCATGCGCTGCAAAAAAAAAAAAAAAAAAAAAAATATATATATATATATATATATATATATATATATATATATATATTTCAGCAAGTGAAAATTAATTAACACATTCATTAATTAAATGTATCTATACATTCTTAAAATTAGATTGGAACAAGCAAAATTTTACAAAACAACTTAAGTAAGTAATGTCTTGTTTTGTTGTCAGATAATTTTGCTAGTTTTTGGAATTTACAAAAAAAAACAACTTTGGCACATAATCTTAGTTATATTTGACTAGAAATAAGCTTCATAAGGTTATATTTAATAAACTTTTTTTTAGCAAATTATATATATAGCTATAGTATATTTTGCATTATAAAAGTTTAACAAGGGTGGCTGCATAACAGTAATATATAATGCACAATACAGGCTTTATTGATATAAACTAATTGGTGGAGGTTTATTAAAAATGCAATAAGTTACAAAATATTTAATCATACATAAATATAAGTCAATTTGCTCCATCCCCATATGAGAGACAGTTCTTAGATGCTATGATGCATTATGATGACACACAAACCACCTAGAAATAACTTTAGAACTGCTACGATGTTTTAAGTCAGGGCCTAGGTTTTAAAACCTTTTGCATGGATGCATTTTATGTTTTGGTTGGGTAGGAATTCTCCCGAAACATGATATTATGTACTGAACTTTCAAAAATTTCCTGATGATCGCTTTAAGTTTTCTTTCCCTTCAGTGCACCAGTTCAGGACCAAGCTCGGGAATGTGAAAAAGCCCCATACTGTAAGTCTGTACAATTGAACACAAATGCACATTAGTGGGATTCACCATGACCTTGATTATGATAAAGTGGTAACTAAAGCTAAATAATGAAAAAATTAAAAATCTATGGAATAAATAAAGTTAACAGATTTGATCAAATATATCGTGGCTGTTAAATATCGGATTTATGGATTGGAAAATGGATTCTATTTTTCATAACAAATTTCGACTTGACAAAAATGTATAATTATGATGGATTTATTTAATATATTACCAAAGCTGTGTATGATACAACTGTTTTATAACATTTCTTTTCAAAGGACTAACACTGATACAACAGCCCTGTAGTCTGGAACATGTGTGTCACTTCAGATGCACCTTTTAGCGTATACAACTTGGAGGGTCATCATGAGGGTGACTGAAGTTTATTATGGTTGGTGTTAGTGATGTGAGGGTATAAATTTAAATTTGTGTGAGTGTGTGTTGTGTTTGTTTGACCCTGTATCATCCTGGGAGTGTTTAAACTACATGTTTATGATCGCGTATGCCTGTGAGGGGGGCGGACAGAAGCTGAGTGTCGTAGAAAGAGGGAAATATGGAGAAAGTAAATGGAGAGAGAGAGAGAGAGAGAGAGAGAAAGAGAGAGAAAGAGGGATTTTACTATGTTATCTGACCAATCATCATTCTATGCATTTATATTTCATTATTGTTTTCATTCTTTTGTCCATTAATTATTTTTTTAATACATTAATGCAAGAGAAAAATAATGCCCTAAGGATAAAAATCAACACCCCATTTAAAAAATAAAAAGTTTTTTCACTATCAATAATTTTCATCTTGTTTTACAGGATAAATAAAAGAACGTCTTAAAATAATGCAGTTTTATTAGTATAGTAACTAAATCCGTCTTTGTAAAATGTCCACTTTGCTTTTGGCACCATTGTGCAGCACATTCCTAGCTTAAACAAAGTTTTCCTGCATACCAGAAACCACATAATTAACTTCTGTGAATGTATGTTTCGCAGATGATAAATATAGACTTGTGTAAATCCAGACTTTTGCCTTTGTCGTGTTATAACTATATGTTTGCCAAGATGGGTGTCTTGGTTTGCAAACTTCAGTACATTTTATAATTTTTGTAGCAAAAAAATATATATAGTAAAGCGGATGATGATAATAAAGCAAGATTTTCAAGCAGATGATGTCTTATATCATCTAATTTAGCATTGCTAATGCTCTGAATAAATGAAGCACAGAGACAGAGGATGCACTGCTGTTCTGCATTTTGCACGAGGTTGGACGGAATAATCGGGCAGCCTTGATGATCTGTGCGAGAAGTTACAACCTGGGATTCCTTGCAGCCATGACTTCTCATCCTTTGACCAACTCATCTAGACGATCTGCTCTGGGAACACCATAATTTCAGAAGCTATTAGGCTGCCACTGCTTTCCCCCAGCTGGATTCCCAGAGCCTATGGAAATGGCCTGATGCACTAGACACTGAAGGACGAATAAGGGGCTCATGAAAGCAGCCTTGTACTTATGCACAGGGCGTGAGGGTTAGACTTAGTCATTAAGATACGAGGAATCAGTAGGATACAGTATGATCATTATAAATCTTTTGCTACTGGCTTTTTTGTGGCTCCTCGGAGTTCCTCTCATGTTTAAATCCAAGCTATTAAGCAAACGGCTGTTACTGGGTAACCCCTGAGGCACCTTGCCATCACTTTACATCTATCTTTAAAGGTATTTGTGAGGAATGACATGCTACTGGAACAGTATGTAGTCACAAACACACCAGTCGACTAGAGGGTAAAGAATGTATAGAACATCTAGGGAGAACCAAGCCAAGTTTCCAAGTTACTTATCAGAAGGTTAGAGGTTCAAGCCCCAGCATTGCTAAGATCCCTGATGGGCCCTTCAGTAAGGCCCTCACCCCTCTTTGTCTGACCCCAAGTCAATAACACGTTAGAAGATTTGGAAAGTAAAAAATCAAGACGCATTGAAAAGTTAAAGTGTCTACTAGTGGCTGCTAGAGGGAGAACCTGCAGGGTCCTAGCACGGAGAATGAGGTGTGAACAGAAGGGATCCTGATGCATTAGACACATTAGTGTAGGCCATTTAACTTAGTAAGCACAGGATGTAAGCATGTGGCAAGGTGAAACCCACTCAACCACACTAACGGCACACATTTACAGGCTGCTGGTTGGCTGGATGGCTATTGAGCAGCATGAGAGGCAAGTGTTACTACGGAGCAACACCGCAGAGCAGGTGCAGGAGAGCTAATTTGCGAACAGCACTCCGAGTCATTGCTAATGAGGCTAGAAACGGTAAAGGGGGAAAACAGTTTTGAAGGCAGTGAGTGTAATGAATTTCCATAACTTTCTGCAAAAGGAACTAGAAATGTATAAAAATACTCTCACCATGCCAGAAAAGATGATACGAGGTTAAAAACAGCATTTAATAACAGATTACCTGCAACTCTAACTCTAATCGTAATGTCTTATTCTGTTAATTATGTCGCACAAATCACTAAAATTCCAAGAATCCAATATACAATTTACGAATAGCGTTCAAGCCAACCCGGGACTTGAGATGAAAGGACTCCTATTAAGAAGGTAAGTGTTTCAGACAGGCAGTATACTTTTAATAATATTAAAAGTTACAATAATATTAATAAGGGTAAGGGTCATAATAAGTGATAAAGAACAGATTGCGTGTCTATACTTGGACTTTTATTTTACTTTTGACTTCAAAACTGATAAATGTCAAAACAGCAAGCCATTTTGGCCTGGCCTTAATGCTGCCTCAACCACAGCATGCTCACACACACGCATGCACACACACACAGAAAGAGTAAGAGTCCAAAAGCAGATTCTCTGGTCTAGCTCTCTGTTCCACATCCATAGCCATGGAAAATAATCACTGCCCAAGCATTTTGACCACAAACTTTTGTGCATGCATGCTGGCTGTGTGTGTGTGTGTGTGTGTGTGTGTGTGTGTGTGTGTGTGCGTGTGTGGGTGTGTGTATATGTGTGCATGCACATTTTATATACTGGATATATACTGTGTATATATATTCACACACATCTCTACTTCCATCACTACAAACGACATAAATGCCACCTTCCCTCCTACACACGACACACTTTGCAAACACGACTTAACACCAAACCAGTTTCAACATCTTTCTTCCTTTCATTCTTTTGTTTCTTTTTCTTGCTCTGTGGATGTATTTTGCTATAAATAACTTCTTAATTTACCTTTATCCAGTCTACACGGACATAAATTATGACTACTTGGATCCCTGCACACACACACACACACACACACACACACACAAGCCATCTGTCAAATTTGATTTGGGAGCTTCAATAAACCCACAGAACAGCAACAGACTCACCGTTAAACCTGATTAAGTGAAGGATCAGTATCTCTAGCACACACACACACACCTCTCCTCAATACTGCTGGTTATGGAACCCTTCCTAGTACCCGGGGTCTCATTCTTAAACCTACACATTGTCTATGTTTACATTACCAGCCTGAAGTGAATCAATTCAGATTTTTTTTTTTTTACCCTGATGTGACAGAGATCTGATTTTCATGGCTGTTTGAATGCACAAAGCAGTTTTTTTTTCTTTCAGATTTGATTTGATTTGAACCACTTTTGTACTATACGTTGTACTAAATCAGATATATATCCCATATACAGTCATGCGACTTGAATGAGAACAATCAGATCGAAATTTATCTGACTTTTTTCCTCTGGCAATGCACAGGGCCAAATCTTGAATTTTTCTCATCTGTCATGAGACTCACTGATGTCAGTCAGCACTGGCTAGTAAGGCTGATTTCATATTAGTGCTAGCAACAGCTGCTAAAGCAGCCAAAGCTAGGCGCCTGGCTTCCTTTCCTTCTTCTGGACCTCAACAAATACAGCCAACTAACTGCCTGCCATCCTCCGGAGCAAAATCCCAAGTATACAGTATTCTTACTAAAAATGCATCTATTGTTTGAAATAAATGAGTCCTTGCACGAATTTATGACGTGCTTTAACCCACATGGGGCAAATAAAGACATATGGATGCGCACTTGCCGCATCAGAGGATAGACGCATCCAAATGAGAGTCAGATAAAAGTCATTTATAATTATGAATATGAACTGCCATGAGACTCAAATCAGATCTAACCGAAACAATCTGACTCGAACAACGTGGCTTGTGAGCCTTTAGTGCGTTCAGGCGGAAGAAAACCGTAAGCTTGGATTTTATAAGCTGCCGTATAAAGCTGGCGAAATTTACAAACAGATCACGTCCGCTGTTTAACAAAGGACCAATAAACTTACTGTTATTACCTTCAGCAGGTTATTACTACACTTATTCCCAATTTAATTTTATTCCTTTTGTACACAGACAATAAAAACCAACGGAAGTGCTATTTTCTGCAATCCCATAGCAAGGTGGTCATCTTAAATCTAGGCCATGAGTAACCAACCCGGGAACAAGCCAGGCTACCTGGCAACTTACCATCAAAGTTTTTGTACTGGCTGTTGAGGGAGACCTGTAAGGCATGCCCAGATCCTTTCACCTGGTCCTCAAATTCTTTTTTGCTCAGGTTGGACAGATTCTCCTCTATCTGGCTCGTACAGCAGGTGTAGCCTTGTGGACACACTCGCAAGTGCTCACCTACAAACAGAGATTAAGAGGAAAAAGAGAAAATGATTCATTTTCTTTCATGTTATCATGTTCACTATTACATTTTCTTGGCAGCCCAGTTGTTCAACTTGGGTTCTCTTTGCATACAGTATGTACAATGTACCCTGTGTGTGCTGTCTCTATATGCTAAGATCTGGGTTTGCTTCAGTTGGTCAGGTCTAGGCTCAGCCTAGATAAAATAAGCTGACTATCTGAATGTGCTGAATGAACAGATACTTCAATTTTCTGATGGCAAAGATGCAAAGGGTGTATTCCAGGAAACAAATCATGAGTAAAAAAGAGAGGTTCTGGGAGCATGATGAATCATTGTCACACCATATTGTGCAACAAAAGCTAAAGGCAGTCAAGTTGGAACTTTTTTTCCTGTGTCAATGCTTTAAATTTCGTTGGCTTTAAATTTTTTCATTTAAGAAATCTGGACTTTTTCTTTATGGTTGTCCATACTGCTTTATCCTGTAGTTAGGACACAAGGCAGGGTACACCATGGAGAGGGTGCCAATCCATTACAGGGCACACACACACACAATGGGCAATTTTGGAACACCAACTAGCCTAATCTGCATGTCTTTGAACTGTGGGAGGTAACTGGCAACATGCAAACTCCATGCACACGGACCCGAGGCGGGACTCGAACCCAGACTGGAGGTACAAGGCGACAGTGCTAACCACTAAGCCACCATACTTAGCTTCACCAAAAAAAAAAAATCTCCTTTGGTATTCATTCATTTTTCTGTCATTGCATAGTGTTTTTTATTTCCAACTTTCTGCATAATAATAAACAAAAAACATTTCAGCACTATGTATGTACTGTATAATGAACATTCCAGTATGTATGTACTGCAGGTATAATGGACACCCTTACAATTTAATTCAGTGTAATTTAAAGTAAAAATATAATCTAAAATTATTTTAAATAAAATATATACAAATATTACCTCTCCTTAATTGCTATTCATAATAATAACAATAATAATAAACAGAATGAGAGAGGGAGAGAATACAGAATATTCCTGACGTCAGTCCTCAGTCTCCTGCCTTGTTATAATGTTATGATTATTTTTGTTGCTTGCTTAAAGTAATAATGATTCTGAGTAAATTAAAATAAATAGGTTAAAATGCCTGTTTTCAAGAAAATAACTACATGAAGGATTTGGCAGTATTTTTTTTCCTCCTTTTTTTTTGTTGCATCTATTCCAATAGAGACTGTGTGTGTGTGTGTGTGTGTGTGTGTGTGTGTGTATGTGTGTGTTCTCTGTGCCAGTCTGGGTGTGTCACAGTCCCTAAAATACCAAAATAGCATGTGGTAAATAGGTTTCTCTCTCTGTCTTGCTTTCTCTCTCAGTCTCTCTCTCTCTCTCTGTTTGTGTGCGTGTGTGTGCGTGTGTGTGCGTGTGCCTGTGTGTGTCAGCAGGAACTAGCACAATCTGTCAGGAGCAGGATGCGTGTTGGAAAGAGCTGGTCTGCTCAGCACTCCTACCCCAAGCTTCACTGAACCAAAAGACAAGAAATAGAAAGAGAGAGAGAGAAAGAGAACGAGAGAGAGAGAGAGCGAGAGAGAGAGCATGTATGAGTGCCAACATCGATCCCTCCCTCGTCAGACGCTAAGAAGTATGAGCAACTTAACGCAAATGAACTCGTAAGACAGCTAGCCTTGATCATTATTCAAAGCCGAACTCTTGACACGTATAATTTCCAAATAATCATACATTTGTTTTAAATCGTCATGGAGGACTTTTCCAGACAGTCACATTCATCAAACGCTAATGCGAGGCCAGTTACAGATGGCCGCATTTATTTGTGGAGAAACCTCTCGACGTCACATCTCACTTATTCGCTTCAATCAAACGCATAATCTGAGAGTGTTATTAGCTCTGGGTTCCAGTATAATGGATCTACTTAACTGAAGCAAACAAAGCGAGGTACTTCTCAACTCAAGAGCTGGGGGGAAATATCAAGAACGACTATGAAGGATTAAGAAGGAGAATCTTTGAAAACGTGAGAAATGAAGAGTGACCTCAAAGTAAAAGCTTTAAACACAACTGGATGAATGAGAGCCTGGGACACTGGATCCATTAGCGTGTGTGTGTGTGTGTGTGTGTGTGTGTGTGATTGTGTGTCTAAGCACTGTGGGTGAAAATAGATGTAAGTGCCGTTGACACATTCACCAGCAGAGAATGTGGAGAGCTAGAGTAATTCCCCCAGCATTAAGTTATCAGAGCTCTCCGGGGAGGAACAACCCTATTATGATCCAATTGTGAGACATAAAATGGGGACAGACTGAGATCAACTTTGAGAGAGAGGCAGAGATAGATTGAGAGAGCAAGAAAGAGAGAGAGAGAAGTGTAAGATGTCTATTTAAAGACTGTAGGAGGAAGGGAAAAAAAGCCTGCAATGGATTACGCAGTCACTGAAAATCATGTTTCCTGTACCGGCCTACAGTTAATGCTAATCGACAGCAATCGCACATTCCTACACAATCACATGGACAGTCATTGATACAATAACTGTTACAGTAGACCATGTTCTATGACCACTGTAGATATTTTAAAACTACTTCAAAGAGCGGGAACACATCCTGTACAAAACGGTGTAAATGATTTCCTAATCGCATAATTCCGCCAACTTCCAGGGCTGGGAGTTCGAACCTTGCCTCTGGTTTGTGTGAGAGTAGTTTTCACGCGTTTCCCTCTGCTTAGTGGGTTTTCTGCAGGTAGTTCGGTTTCCTTCCACAGTCCAAAGCCATGCGACAGACTAAGTGGACTGTATGATTTACACAATGTAGTGTATGATTAGGGGTGTGAGTAATTTTGTTTGTGTGCTTGTGCCCTGCGATGGGTTGGCGCCCCTACAGGGAGTCCCTGAGTGCTCTGGGATAGGCTCCAGACCCAGAAGCCTACGGCACACAACAAAGTGGCATGGAAAGGGATGGATAAAGGAACTGTATATTTTTTATTAAATCATTGCAGAAGATACAGTACAGTATATACAGTATATATATATATATATATATATATATATATATATATATAGAGAGAGAGAGAGATAGAGAGAGAGAGAGTACTTTACTGTATAGAGTGAAGTTAGCTGGTTCTCCCTGTCCTTGGTGGGTTTCTTTGGGGTACTCTGGTTTCCTCCCACAGTCCAAAGACATGCAGATTAAGTTAACTAGTGTTCCCAAATTGCCATAGTGTGTGTGTATGTGTGTGCTCTGCAATGGATTGCTACCCTGTCCATGGTGTACCCCGCCTTGAGTCCTAGGAGTCTCCTGGGGTATGCTCCAGTCCCTCTATGACCCTATACACAGGATAAGCTGATGAATGAATGAGTTTTTAGCAATGACGAAACTGTGAAGCATGCAGGCCGTTTATGGCTCCGGCCATATTTAGAAAACTTTACCCTGATGGTATCTAAACACAGGTAAAGCTATGGTATACTGTATGTGCAGCAGGAGACTAAATAGAGAACTATGTTCTGTTATAATGCACAATCAAAAATCACAAGTGGCGCTCGAGTCAAACAAGGACTTTTCAACAATTGTGCGTGGTCATGACTTATACACATGTAGAAATGAGATCATAATGCAATGGGCTTGACACCTCATCTCAACTCTATACATTATGTGTTAGTGACCATACCTATCTATTCTCCCTCATTCTCCCCTCTCTCTCAGTTGAGCTACACTCCCCCTCCAGCCCCCCTCCGCTCTAAGACCTGTCTGACTCATCATGGTGCCCACCTTCTGTTTGGAGATCTCGTCGCATGGATGCCCCGTGTGCTCTGCTAGGGATGCATGTGGCGACTGGGGAGGGTTCCACTTTACCAGGAAGATGATCTTAGACTCAACTAATACAGACACCTGTTCTCTGAGGACTCTAAATGACTGCAGTCGCTCAATAGATCCCCCAAACAGTTTTGTACCTAAGCCTCTCATATCTAAAGTGGACTGCATATTGCTGCAACTTAAACACATTTTCTGTTAAACCGAACTTCCAGACTCCTAACACACAGTATGACTGCAGATCAATCCCTGCTTTCTGTTTCACCCAAATGAGGATGGGTTTCCTATTGAGTGCGGTTCCTCTCAAGGTTTCCTCGAATTGCCAGCTCTGAGTTTTCCCTTGCCTCCGTTGCCCTCAGATTGCTCAACAGGGACAATTTGATTGTTTTAATTTATGTCTAAATGCAGACTGAACAACTGTTTTGAAGATCAAAGAAATGCGTTGAAGTGTGTGGATTTTTTTCTGTTTTTTTTTTCCTTCTTTTATTGCCCACTGCCGAGTGTGTACGTGGGTGAATGGCTGCTGGGAAGGCAGTTAGGGTGGAGACTAGAAGAACTGGGAGAGTGTTTACAGATGAAAACAGCTGACAACATTAAACACTTGTGATGTAGGTTGAGGACGTCCTGTTAAACTCCAAAGCGAATCACCACGCACGTGGCGAGCGGCGGCGACCATACAGTTCCGTAAGGCGATACGGGTTTTTATAAATAGGTTCCTACAGTCTGGCAGACGCAGACGTCGAGTTTGGCACTGGATGACCTCTGAAGCAACTTGCTTCCCTAAAGACCGCCTATAAAACAACCCAACTTCCTTGAAGACTACCTATAAAACTGTGCCGCTTTTCTAAGAATGGTAGCGTTTAAATCAGTCACATTTTTCTAATAGCTTCATTTCAAACTACAGTGCTTCTTTAAGTAAAAAAAAAAAAAAAAAACGCCTGCACTGAAAATGAGCTAATTATGTCTTAATTCATTAAGAGCGGTCTTAAATTACCAGTCGTGTTTGGATATCCATGCCACGTCTTTAATCCTTAAAAAAAAAAACGACACACATGACCTTGAAGACTCTAAAACCACTATTAAGCCCTCTACATAAGGCAGTAAAATTTGGGTATGTATGTTTTCAAGAGGTCACATGCTTCGTTCTTGTTCAGTGAATGATACATTAAAATTAGGGTTAGTGTTACGGATATCAAAAATGTAATACTGGATTAGAAAATGTGAAAAAAATGCTTCAAAACATCAGAAATGATCATTATTTTTGTTTGTTACACTAACCAGACTCATATTTTAACCGTGGGAGGATAATTTTGGGAAATCGTCTGACCTAATTATGGGAAAAAATGGTGGCATTATTATGCTGAATTATTCTTTTTTCCTAGTAGGTTATGTGTCCTTATACCGAGAGAGCAATGCAAATCAGTAGAAAACAGAGCTTTATCCATGACCCATGTATGGAAAGTGTGAGTTATTAAAACATAGAAAAGCGTTAATCTATGCTATTTTAGTGGGAGTGGTCTTTTTCAGGATAACCCCACCCCCATCTACAGGCTCACTGGATGGTTTGAGCGTTAAGGTTATATAATGTAGGTCGGTTTACGTATTTTCTTTTTATCACCCATTTGTTTGACGTAATGATGTCTTTACATACACTGATTTCAATTTATAACCCATCTGTTTTTATGTTTTTTAATTATTCCTCTCCCTCGAGTGTATTACACACTGTATCCTCTCTGCTAAACACTATGCACACTGCAATAGACACAGAGAGCAAGAGAATAGGAGTGTGTGTGTGTGAGAAAGTAAGAGAGCGAGAGAGAGGTCTTTATTTCAGCTTGTTTTACCGCCTCTATAAATAATGTAGAAATAAAACCATCACTGCAATAGAAAACTTAAACGAAAGTAATTGCGGTCATGTGTTAGTCTCTGTGTGTGTGTGTGTGTGTGTGTGTAACACATGTATGAACCAGTATATTCAGGTTATATAACACTGTAAGCTTGTTGTTTCTGAGGCTGTCTCGGTCATCTGTCATGTACAGGACAGATCCGCTACAGATCATTCTGAAGATATTAGCAATAATTAAACTATCCGATACTGTAGCGGTTAGATTATGCTGACATCGACAAGGGTGTCGTGTTCAGACACTCACATGAATATTCCGAGAATTGATTGATGCAGAAAACGTTATTAAATGATGCCAAGAGACAGCAACATTAGCCGAACACCAGGAGATAAAAGCTGAGCTGAGCTTTGTCTCATAATCCTTTATAGTTCTAGTTGCATTTACATATATCACAATTAGTATGACTGGTAAGAATTTAAAAAGAGAAACAGCAATGTTGTGTCCTTGAGGAGGACCTTTTAAATAGTGGCTTTGGGGTGTTTAACTAAATTAAAATTAAAAAAAAAAAAAAAAAAACATATTTTAATAAACCTCCAAGAAATCCAGATTTCTTTTTTGAGTCTTATGGCTTTTTTCATAATTTTTTTTTATAAATTATTTTTTTTTAATTATCGAATGAGATTTTTAATAAATTTGACAGAATATTGAAATTTAATACTTTTCCTGACAAGCAAAACTATTTCACCATTTAAATTATTCCGGATAATAAAAAAAAAATCAAATTAAGAAACTAAGGTAGAAGCAAACTGAGAAATGATTGTGCCTAATCACTAAAAAACTTGGAAAAAAATTAAACCCAAAAAAAGACTGTCTGGTATCAAGAGAAAAATCTACAGCGGTCTTACGGTAGCTCACAGTTTTGCAGTCAAAGTGTTACAGTAACTGTTTTACCATATAAACACACATTCCCATAAAGCAACAAAGCTGGAACCGAGTGTCTCATTAGCATCTGAGAACGAACGATTGTCACATACTTATACCCAGAGCCCTGCATGCTCCAGCTCTCAACCGCGCTCAGCAGCTTGCAGCGCTACACTCATGACTTTCATATTGTCTTTGTTTACATTTCTAGTGCCAAGTTGTTGTTTTTTTGACAACTCTAAGGCTGAGTTTGGCTCTGACGAATCCCACCGTCCCCCAAAAAACCCACTTTATAACAATAATTTAGTCTCACCTCTGATTGGTTAGATCCTTTATTATGTATAAAGTTTGAGCCAATCAGTGCTCCTTCCTCAGTCAAGGCCCAGGAGCCAGAGCATGAATGGAAAAATGTCCCTTTCCGAAATTTGTCACGTTACCTAATGTTACCTTTATGTACCTTCATATTTATTTTAACGATTAGAAAAAGATTAGATCAAGTGTTTACAAGGCTAATAGTTCCAATCAAATGAATTATCAAAGGTTTATACTGCACCTCCCCTCTCATTCCGATGGATAATTAATTCCAGGCCCATTCGGGGCCAGATCAGGTCAGACTGTTCCAATCGAGGTGTTTACATGATGCATTTTTATTCCAATCGGGTTATTTTTCCTATTATTAGTGGAATATTAAACTCCCCGTAAACACACTAATCTTAATGTCACAAACACACAATGTTCTAATAATTTCAGAATGAAGGGGGAACTCCCCAATCTGTGTTAAATCTGGTCCCACATGGCTAGCAATCAAAGAATGTGTGACGCACATGCACTAAATTGCGCTGCCCTACATCTACAATCTGGTTATGTGTGCGTACGTGTGGGTGTGTTTGAGTCTGTGCTTGTACACAGCCTGTCCCTATTTCAGAAAAAAGTGCATAGATAAACAAAAAAGTCTCCTACATGTAAAACATGCTCCAACCACTTAGCCAACACATACACACACACACACACACACACATACAGAGAGTGCTAGATCCATTTGTTAGGTGTCTAGACAGATGCTGACATCATCAGGTATTTTGGGAAAGGGCACACATGATGGCTGAGCTAAAACAGGCGCAAAAAGTTGTAACCAAAGCCACTATTATGGGCAAGAGCAAATACAGTACACATGCACGCACACACACACATACATACACACAAATCATTGCAGTAAAGTGCAACAAAGTTTTGTTTGACTAAAAGCATAAAAAGATGCATTTCTATCAGTTTTATGATATCGCTTAAGATGGAGTCTGCATTAGAGATGGAAAGTAATACGTCTATCCATATTTGTAACTATTTCTCTGCTCCTGGGGTCGGGAGCAGGTTAATGATCCCTAGCAGGTTAATGCTCCAAATGATAGTGGCTGTATTTGGATTTAACCAGCAACCAGCAAACAAGATTCGTCTTTTTTTCCGAGTTTTTCATGTCCCCAATGCTACATGTGTGTGGGACTTTTTTGAAATCCACTGGCTTATTTTTACTTTTTACAGCCCATGATATTTTATAATAAATCAGCTGGGTCTTATTTCCCAATTAGTTATTATTTTATATTATTTTTAAATAACCTGACAAGCTTTGCCACATGTTAACTTTCCTGATCACAGCCCTTTAGTTGAACTGTGCACAGTGGCCTTCACTGTCCGGGTTCTATACCGCCTCAGGTCTGTGTGTACAGAGTTTGCATGTTCACCCCATGCTTGGTGGGTTTCCTCCAGGTACCAATTCCCAAATTGCCTATAGTGTGTGAATGAACGTGTCAGTGTGTGTATGTGTTTGTCCTAGGATGGATTGGGATTGGGTCCAGAGTATACCCCGCCCCAGGCCCTAAGTATTCAGGGACAAGCTCCAGGCCCTCTGTGACCCTATACACAGGATAAAGCAGTATAGATGAGTAAGAGTGAGAGTGAGTGTGGCTGGATTAATATGTAGTTAATAAGTACCTTTGGTGTTCCCATCAGAATCACCAAGTTATTATGATCAAATTAATGCAAAATAGTAAATATTCTAAGGTTTTACATATTATAAATTATTATGCACATATCATAATTTGTCTAACCTCATCTCTTGATTTTTTCCCCTTTATTTTATACAATTTTTTTTGATTAGTTTAAATTTTTTATATTCCTTTTTTTCTAATAATAATAATAATAAACATTTTGTACGTGTTCCTGAAATTGATGTCCACTGAAATTAATGTTTGATTCCCAGGTAATGCCCAAACCCCAGCCACTGAATGCAGTGCAGGGCCCAAATTAAATATCCCTGAATAAAATGGGAAGGTCGCGTCAGGAAGGGCATCCGGCATAAAACCTGTGCCAAGTTGTCGTGCGGATCGAATGGTCCGTTGTGCCGACCCCTTGATGGGCACAGTCGAAAGACCAACAACAACAAGTCTTTGAGGTTTGATGTTATCAAGCTTAACATGTCCTCCCTGTCATGGTGAAATATTCATAAATATTGAAACGTTACTGAAATTCTAATTATATGTGATGAACAGTACACAGTCACCTTCAACAGTGAACCAGTTTGCTAACTGAAGGTACACCGTGTGCTCATTAAATGCTAACTTTAGCAAAACATGTCCCACCTTGTCATCAGTCCTTCCATGACAGGGTGGTCATGTGCGCATACCTTTTGTCGCCATTTGAATTGACTTTTTTTTTTTTTGTATTAACAGACTTTTACTGTTAACTGTTTTAAAATCTATTTTTGTGAAAGAGACAATTAATTTATGAAAATTTACATTTTATAAAGACTACATGATAAAAATTAATTTAAAGTGACAAGATAAATAGTATTATAATCATCAGAATTATTCACATGCTTGCACATTGTCCTCATGCAGTTTATTCATAAAAAAAAGTGATGGAGCTTGACCAAGATGATTTCTAATGGCCTACTTAATAAAGTTAATATGAAGTTAATTGGAAAAGATATTAATATTATTACTATTACTATTATTATTATTATTAATAATAATAATAATAATAATAATAATAATAATATCTTATATTATTATTATTATTATTATTATTATTATTATTAATATAATAATAATAATAATAATAATAATAATAATAATAATAACACTATTTATTATTTTGGAACTTATTGTATAAAATGTGATTCATACTTGAATGAACATAAAAAACAAACCTTTCCTCCATGTCACTGTTTTGTTGTTTGTTGACAACAAACCTCGGCACAACCTCTAGCCTCAACCACACGCCGTGTGAATCTTTCTTGTAAGGAGTTTACCTCCTATTGGTATCTGTTTCGTGCTTCTTGAGAGTAACACATTTGTTTTCGGTTCCATGCCTAGCGTGCATGCATTTCAGTGAAGATTGGTAACATCACTCATCTATCCATCTTTCATCTTAGAGAAGACTCAAATAAACCTAACGAAATGGAAATAAGTCGAACCCTGTTTTTTGTTTTGATGATGCAAAAGTGTATCAGAATTTTTTCAACAAATGATGTCAGTCTGTGAAGCGCGTTGATGAAAAGAAACTGCCAGCAGCCAAAAAGATTTGGAACGACTCATCTTCCACTTCATCACCTGCATGGTGAGCTGATGGTTGATGAAAACGAAGGTGATGAGAGAGAGAGAGAGAGATGTTCTGGGAAAAGGAGTGGTTTAAACCATGGAAGTAAAGATGACAAATGAGTGATGGACAACAGATGAGTGATGATGGGTTGATGGATAGATGTGTGGTGTATGCAGTAGAGGATAGAGCAAAGTGCAGCAGAGATTGTTGTCCAAACAAGACCACTTGTACCAGAAGGATTACAGCAAGAATCACATGACCCCCAGGGCACAGATGTGTTTGCAGGAGTCTAAAGTGCGTGTGTGTGTGTGTGTGTGTGTGCGAGATAGATAGATAAAGAGAGAGAGAGGGAGAGGATGCATAGAAAATGCCTAAGGTGGAAACTTTCAAGTGTTTTTCCCCACAGACGCACACACCCACACGTAGATTTCTGATCAAAGCAATTTTCTTTCGTTCTCTTTACAAGTACCCTAAAGTGAGTCTTTCAACTTTTGCCCCAGACACATCCAACTTGTTCTGGCCTTAACTCACCCATGTGACAAATCAAACAAAAAAAATTCTAAATAATATTTTATGGATCATTCATTTACTATAGATATTTATATTAAATGTTAAAGAAATAATGTCCTTTATGTATAATGGCAAAATGAGAAAACACCAGATTCGCAATTTTGAGAAAATGAATCGAGAATCTTTTGAAAACTGACAGAGAATATTTTGTGCATGTTTTCTTCGCATCATAAAGCCGATAAAAGCACAAATGGCAAATATTTTGCTAAGTTATATAAGTGTGAATATTGTGTGTGTTTTTTCTTTATATAGTTATATCGTATAGATATGTCACAATGGATGAATCAGTCTGCAGTTATGTTTGTGCGATTTAGTATTTTGATAATATGCAATTTAGTATCAGTTATGAATTGGTTGAGTTTTAATAAACAATATAGCTCATGATTTGATTGTGATTTTATAGTACTTTTCATTTTTGTTGTAATTTTCAAACAGAAAGTAGTGTCGGCAAAACCTTTTTAATTACAAAGATTGTTAAAGATCATGAGAAGCATGATTACCAATACAAAATCTGCATCATCACCCTCCTTCTCTACCACTTAGTTTCACAACAGTAGTTCACCGTTCCAGCTTATTATAGTACGAGCATACAGTGTTTAACATCTGTTTGTGGATTGTCTGACTGCACATACTGTACTATACAGGATGCCTGCTGTCCCATGAGGCTATAACATAGTTCAGAAATCCTAATTCAGAACAAGAGTAGAGGACAAAATCAGGTGTAGGAAACTCAACAGCTTTCCACACAGGGGGTCTGCTATATATATATATATATATATATATATATATATATATATATATATATCAGTTTATATAACGGTATTCATCTTCTATACCGCTTATCCTGTACAGGGTCGTAGGGGCCTGGAGCTTATTGACGGAGACTTTGCGATACACTCTTCTTTCACTGTCCAATCCTGGACAGTGATTATAGCTTTGTTAATTATATAACATCTGCACATAATGTTTGCAGAATATCCAAATCAAGTAATGTCATATTTCATAGAAAGTATCGCAGATGTACTTCATTAATGCTAGAGTGACTGCAATGGCAGTAACAAAGTGTGAACGTCCTTTTTCTTGGCATGAAAATTCTACAAAATTCCATTTAGTTCACTCATGAAAGCTGGAGCCTTGTTCAGCTCGTACTTTCATTTTATTGATCGCGTGACAGACAGAAGAGATGTGGCTTATTAATGTGTTGGCTTTTAAATGAAAATGCAGCTTCTACTTGTGGTGGTTTATCTGAAATGTGAAAGCTTCGAAAATAATGTTATATAGAGGTTTTCAAGTTAAATTTTTTTTTTATAGACAACAGTACGTGCCAGAGAACAATACCATGCCAAAATGAGTAAAAGTCCAAAAAACGGTGTTTATCATGTTTTTCTGTAAAACTGTTCACATATTTTAAAAAAAATAATTGTCTTTTTTCCTAAATAATGTAATTTGCTTTGTAGAAAAACTGCTTTTCCAAATATTACCACTACAATAAAAAACATTTTTATAAAGTGCTTCCTGGGGTCAAAAAGTGTACAAGTGTTTCTAACCAAGAGGCCAAACAATCACACAACCATCATAACGGACGGGGAAGCAGGTAGTGCTTTTGCACCTTTTTTAAGCCAGTTCTGTTTTGTAGCTGGTATTGTTTACAAATGTCCCACATTTACTTTGGTGTTTCAAAGACCAGGCAGCACTGACCAACATCTGCTCCATGAGCTTTAGCTGCACTGTTAAAGGCAGGAAAGAGGACGAAAGACACTGAAAAGAAGAAGAAAAAAAAAGCAAAAATCTAGGAGAAAAGTATGCTGTTCATGCCCTTTTGTGTAGGCACATATGGACACCCCAGCGCGCGAGAGAGGGTGAATAGATGGAGAGGGTGATAGATGAATGTGTGAGATGGTGACAAGGAATGCAAAGCTTTTTCTTCCCCATCACCTCTCTGTAATCCCTCTTTCACGGCCATGCTCAAAAGAAATTTTTTTAAGAGAAAAAGTGAAAAATGGTCGTCTCCACTATGGTCATTTGCAAACTGTGGACCAACAGGGACCCTTTCTCCTGTCTCTCTCTATTTAATTCTCTCACTCTATGCACATTCTCACTCCCCTTTCATCCTTGTTTTTATTCATTTTCAATTCAGTTTGTTTTCTTTTTATGCAGAAAAAAATGCATTCTACCTATTTTTTCCAGATGAGTACAGTATACTCTCTCTCTCTTTTTACTTGTGGAAATCCTGCACTATTTTATTTATTACCAACAGTCTCTTTAATAACCCATTAGATATTTGCTCATGAGTAACAGCAATTCGAGTCTAGGGCTAGGTTTATCCCTGTAGTTAAGGCTCTGGACTACAGTCTGGAAGGTCCCAGGTTCAAATCCCATCACTGCCAAGTTGGGCCCCTGAGCAAGGCCCTTCACTGCTTAGATGCATACTAAGATAAAAATGTACTGTAAGTCACTCTGGGTAAAGGCATCTGCCCAATTCCATAAATAAAAATGATCCTGTCCTTTTATGCACTGATTGATTCCCCCATCCATTCAGCAACCTCTCTATTCTAACTGGGAACTGGGGGGGGGGAAATTGTGACCATTGTATTTATTCTCATTTTCATGACCATAGTAGGACCTGTGGTCAACTTTTAAACGCATTCACACCCTACGGGCAATTTGGGAACGCCAATTAGACAATTAGTTTTTGGACTGTGGGAAGAAAACCAGAATACTTAGAGGAAACCCACCAAGCATGGGAAGAACCTGCGATATTTATGCACACCGACCCGACATGGAAATCGACCACATACACTGAAGGTGCAAAGTGACAGTGCTAACCGTGTACTGTAAATACTGTATGCCAGCTCTGTCTAAATCAGAGGCCTTTCCTTAGAACGATACACAATCACTGAGAAATTTCATTTAAAATATATGCACGCATATAGTAAACATACTGTAAAAATTTAACCAAGTGCGTATATGCATATATCTACTATTGTCTAAAACAGATTTGTTTTTTCTATTTCTTTTTAATTTTATGTGTAGGAACCTGGCATACAGTATATATATATATATAAAAAAAACATCAGTTTCAAAGTATTATTGTTATTATTATTATTCATAATAGTAGTAGTAGTAGAGGTAGATCTGCCTTTGATGAATCAAGATTATGCAACTCCTGCTTTATTCTTAAACTTTATCTAGTTTATTACTTTAATGTCTTCGTATAATTGTATAAGGAGTGTTCCTTCAGCCACATATTAAGTCGTGACCAAAATATTTGTCTGCTGGAGCGGGCCCTGGAACAGCAACTTCATTGTCTCACTGAGCTCAAAGTTTGGCTTTAAACAACATGTTTTTCGGCCCAAACGAAATTATTCTTTCCATATAAAAGATAAATTCTACCTCCCCGGAGATATAAAAGAAAAAAAAAAAAAAAAGAGAAGTCGCTGGCTTGAAATTAAAAAAAGTATGATGTACTGTATAAATTTATAAAGAATAATTTCTACATTACCCAATATAAAATATATGATACACGTTTGCCTTGACAATAAATTGTTAACAAAAATCGGTATAATGCATTTAAATAGATTTATAATTAAACTCTATTTTATGCATTATTCTAATTTTATTGAACAATTTAAAAGAACAATTGTAACAATTTTCATAATAATGTTACGCAATTTTTTTTTTTTTGGGACAAATGTTGTAAGGGCAGCACAGCAGCATAGTCGTAAGCATTGTGGCCTTGTAGCTTAATGGCTCGATTCTTGCCTTGGGTCTGTTTGCGCGGAGTTTGCATGTTATCTTTATGCTCCTGGCTAATTAATGTAGGTTAATGTGTGAATGTGTGTGCTTGTGTGTCCTATGATAGATGGATTGGCTCCCCCACTGGGCGTACCCTGCTTTGTGCCGTGAGTCCCAGAGGATAACCATAATATTGAGCTAATGAATGTTTATCTGAGTTTAACCATTTTGGAACACTGAACAGTACAGGACCAATTAAAACCGTTAAGGGCCAGGTTAAACTTCTCAAGGAGCAAAGTAGTGTATTTTGACTCCACTATGCTTACTGAAAAGCATGCTTAACTGCACTATGGTCTAAGACATTCAGTGGTATTTTTATCTGTTTATGCAGGCTCATTAAAATACACAGTATCCGTATCCGGAAATTATTTATTTATTTATTTTAATTATTAAATCACATTTATTTATAGGCACACACATACAGTATACACAGCTCTCCATGAGTGCCATTTCTTTGTAAACACACATGGAGTCATCTTCTCATGATGGACTAGGAACTAATGCGATGCTACAGTAGTGCATTAACTGGTATAACATGAGCTATCTGCCAGCATCAACTGTATTTAATGGCAATTTGAATGTGTTGCTTTAAATAATCCTCGTGATGTATACTTTCCTGGTACAACATGTTCTTTTATTGCTAAAGGCTGGCTTAGAGAAAAAAAAAGATAAAATAACCTAGATACAAATTCTAGAGATATTTGTGAAGTAGGGGCACATGGACCCACCACCTTTCCTGGGCAAAACACTGAAAATGCCTCCTTTGTAGAACGTATGGTATCTAAAATACAGCAATTCACCTGGGTGTGTATGTGTGTGTAGATTGGCATGGTTTAGCCCAGTTGTCAGAGCAATGGTTCGTTCCGCTTGGCTGGCTTACAATGTGACATGATCTCTTGCTTGAATTGGATAAGAAATTGACTATGTTGTTTCTTAGCTGGATATCTCGGAAAACGATAGTCCTAGAGCTTTTATTTTTGATGGTTTGAGAGATAGACTTTAACTCGTGCAGGATGTTTATTTGCGAACTTATGGTCGGGGTGGAAGTTATTTTAAAAAATGCATCTCTATAAGAATTTTGGCTTTGTTGGATGTGATATCCTCGGTACTCAGGCTGTACCCTCGTGCTTATGGCTGCCTCACAGCAGTGCTGATATTCAGTACAACAACACTCCCTCTAGTGTGATATTAATTAAGTATAGTATAATGTAAACTAGTATAGTACAGTGCATTTCTATAAGGATTTTGTTTTTGTTGCATGTGATATCTTCAGTACTTAGGCTGTGCCCTCGTGCCTATGGCTGGCTCACAGCAGTGCTGATATTCAGTACAACAACACTCCTTCTAGTGTGATATTGCTTAAGTATCGTGTAATGTAAAATAGTATAGTAAAGTATCGTACAATGCATTCCTATGAGGATTTTGGCTTTGCTAGATGTAATGAATTCGCTACTCAGGCTTTGTGGGCTTTGCCCTTATGCACACGAGTGCTGATATTCAGTACAACACTCCCTCTAGTGTGATATTGCTTAAGTATAGTATAATGTAAAATAGTATAGTACAATGCATTCCTATAAGGATTTTTGGCTTTGCTGGGTGTGATATCCTCGGTACTCAGGCTGTGCCCTTGTGTGTAAGGCTGCCTTACAGCAGTGCTAATATTCAGTACAACAACACTCCTTCTAGTTTGTGTATGTGTGTGTGAGTGTGCACATGTGAGTGTGTGGAGGGGGTGATGTTTTTAGGAAGCTGAAAAAGGTTATATCATCTCAGTCATGCCCTTTGCCACAAAGCACTCATTGTACAACTGTGCTATCTCTCTCTCTCTCTCTCTCTCTCTGGTGTTCCCTCTCTGTCTTTATCCCTTGTCCTCACCTCCTCCCCACACTTCCCCCTTTCTCCTTGCCTCCCCTTTTCTTCTACATATTTTTTCTCTTCATAGCGTTCTTTCTAAAAGAATGGAAAGCCTCATTTTTAATTAACTCTTATGTCCTGCGCCAAAAACGTGTGTCACGTTCTGGCTCTTTCTCTTTCTTAAGTAAGTCTTTCTCTTATGATTTATCCACTTTAAGATGCTTCACCACAGTCAGGTCTGAGTTTGAGCAGGGCTTATCCTGGCTTATTAGGGAAGTCCAGAATAAGCCTCGTTTATTTCACTCTGTCCTTTCCATACCCTATAAAACGATTAAACATTTCTGTGACACTTAAGGCCTCTTAGAAAATGGTATTTTGTAGTTTTTTTTTTTACATCAACAGTTCTATAAGTAAAGCTTTGAGTGTTAAACCTGTTGCTATAACTAACATACCTGAACAGTTGAATCAGATTGCTTTTATATTTAGAATGCTAGCTTTTATGGTTCATGATTGTAGATCTGGTTGCATTAGTATCCTGGCTCTTCGAAATGGAATGTGAGTCCTCTCCCAGTCTTTGTGGCTTCATTCTTCAAAGAATACCTAAAAGACCTTGAGAAAATATCTAGACCGACTACAGACAGACAGACAGACAGACATATAGATAGATAGATATATAGCATTTAAACCTTTTCTTATTCCTTTCCATTTTCTCTTTTTCACAGCAAACAATGTTATGGTTTCCATGGCAACAATTTCCACATGCCTTTGGTTTATTTGATTTCTGTTTTGATCTTGTCTCCGTCCTGGTCTTGTGATTGGCTGGAATTTGTAATCATTTCCACCTGAGCCTTGTTTCACCTCATTAGTCGGTTTATATACAGTACATCCTGCCTCTCTACTTGTTAGCTATTGTGCATTCGTTGTCAATATGTTCCTGTATAACAGTTATAAGAATTTCATGGTTTAATCCTGCATTTTGCGCACAAGCCCATGCTACTGTATGAACTGTGACTTCTTTGGATTGCCTCAAGTTGACATTCTTGCCTCTTTGCCACTTATTAGTCCTCAGTGCAATCCTCCACATTTCATCAAATTTGTATGAACATGTCATATTCTGTAATCTGCATAATGTGAGAAGCACTAGACGTTACTCACTTATTCATCGTCTATACCACTTTATCCTGTGTACAGGGTCACTGGGGCCCTGAGCGTATGGCATGAGACGGGGTACACCCTGGACATGGGGCAAATCCATTGCAAGACACATGCCAATCAGGCTAATCTGCATGTCTTCGGACTGTGGGAGAACATACTGTACAGTACAAACCCAATGCACACAGACCCCGAGGCAAGTATTTTAGATGCATCTGAATCAAATCAAATAAGCTTGTCTTCCAACAACTATTTTAAAAGACAACTTTCGTCTTCAGAATGCAAATCTATACAGTATCTGTGCCTAGAGGGCATGAGAAAAATTTTACCTTTTGTACAAGGTTATATTAACGTGATCAATATCACAGAATCACTTCAATAAGAAGTTAGAACTAGTGCAGAATCCTGAATAGTAAATATTGAAAATATTGAACATCAACTCTGGTAGAAATTTCAAAAATTCCTGTTACCTAAAACCTGTTTGTTTCTGGGTATTAAAAAATTCCAGACTTCTCAAATTTATTGGCCCTAATATACACCAAAAACACAAAGAGGTCTTGGTTGATGCACACACACACACACACACACACACACACATGCACAAACAAGCTTGTCTGGACAAGCTTAGCTCTAAATTACAGCCTGACAAGCATCATGAGTGTGAAGAAAACATACCATTGAGACCAGAGAGAACTGGGTCTGCGTTTGTTCACAATTCTATTCTTTTCTTTTTTTTTCTTGTTTGGAAAAAAAAAAGAGAAAAACACACACAGATATATAATTTTCCTTATTCTGAATGTTTCACTAAATCAAGTCTAAATAAGATCAAATAAGAAATAAAATATTAGTTAATCCAAATATTGAAAACTTCCTGCTGCAATGCATTTCATTGTGAATTGACCTGTTAGTCCAAGTAGGTTATTCTGCAGGTTATTCCCTGATTAAGAAGTGCGCCCTTGGGACTCTATACTGTTTTTCCTCAAAGGTGAAACAAAATTAAAGCCACATGTGGCAAAATAAATTTTACGCAATTACAATCCTTTTAAAAAAAATAAAAATTTTCTCATGTTGTTCTATTTAAAAACTGACCTCTTGTGATTTTGGATAAATGCATGTTGAGATTATTAGATTATTAGAGGTTATTAGCAGCACATGATTTCAAGTAATAATAACATGAATCTACCCTTATTGCTATTACCTAACTTATAATAGCTGATACACATCTGGATCATTAATAATTTTGTGTGAATTAATTTGTTGATTCAAATAAAATCTGAAATTTTAAACAGAAAAATGAAAGTTTTTCGTCATATACTGTATATTTTTTAAACCCCAATGCATTTATTTTCTGCAGCATTTAACTCCTTCCCTAACTCCAGCTGTTAATGAATGCCCTACTGGTAAAATGACAGGGTCATGCTTTGTGAACTGTGAAGTGTGTGTGTGTGTGTGTGCGTGTGTGTGTGTGTGTGCATGTGTGTGTAAACACCCCCTTCCCTCTTGCAGGTGCCAACAGGCCTGTAATGTCACTGTGTACTACTTCAGGTATCAGGGGATTCCTTCAGTGTACCACTTTTTTTATATATATAAGGTCAATGTGTCCTGTCTTGAATGTCATATGCGCTGCGCTAAAGCCTTTCTGTTATACAGCGAGAATACCTTACTGTACAGTACAGGATACAAGCACAGATATACAGTAAGAAGTAGTTATCTTTTTAAAGATGCATAGCATTCAGTTCTTCAATAGTATTATAAGAATGAATAATACTTTGTATTATAAATAACATAATTGATAACTGTAATATATATATATATATATATATATATATATATATATATATAATAAAGTGTTTAGGGGAAATGTATACAAATTTGCATAAAATAGCAGTTTCTGCGTTGGACTGATGCAAGCACTTTCCAGCTCTTGGAATACATAAAACACACTGATTACAGTATGCTGATTATTTATAGGCTGTTAACGAGACATTGTTTTTTATGCAAGTGCTGTGTGGCTTTGTGGGAACTGAATGTTCCCAAGATGATAGGAATACACTCGGCTGGTCCTATTAAGAAAAGAGCTGTTGTAGAAAAAATTTTTGCTTTTATTTGGGGGGGCGGGGTGAGATTTCTGTGTGTCTGTGAGTGTGTGTGTGCCTGTGAGAAAGCCAGTAAATATGCAATGAGACAGTGTTAGAATCCACAGCATGGTCTTTAACAGCACTTTTGTGTAGTTTGTCAGGCCTCGTCTCCCCAGCCATCACTCATCATCATCTCCCATCTCTCTCTCTCTCTCTCTCTCACACACACACACACACACCATTTTTACCCATTCTGCCTCTCTCTCTCTCCCTCCCTTTGCTCTTTCCCCAATTAACTATTTACAATTCAAGAATATTATTAATGCAACATACTGTACAGTCAGAGGGAAAGGTGGAAAGTGACTTTACTATTCTACTCTCTCCTCACTTCGTACTCTGTAAGCAGCCACACTTAGTAAGACTGCCACGCCACCAGCTGTCTTTGCACATCTGATGGTGTGCAGTACAATCTGTGTGTGTATGTGTGTATGTGAATACACAGTATTTGTGTGTGGAAGTCCTGTCTGTGGGCCATCATACTGATAAATGCTGAGTATAATCCCCTCAATCTGGGCTTAAATTTAGCTAAGTCATCGTGCTCATATTTGCATTGATTTCCCAGTTTTTAGACATTTTTTTTAGACTTTTGGCAGCAAGCATTCTGGTTTGGGAGAGCAAGTACGAAGACCTAATCCAAGAAGCAATGGATTTACCCTCTGTGTTTGGCTGTTGCTGAAGTAAAGTCCACTTTATTTCCATATCCATGTCAATTATAAATGCATGGCCTACTTAACCTATTTATTAAATGCACAGGCCAGGTGGCTTTCATTTCCTAGAATGGAAAAGTGGTGTTATTGCAACAGAGTCAGCCCTTCCATTTGGGGAAAGAGATTATGCTTTAAATAGAAATGTTTTCATGTACTGAATGAAGTAACCATGCAACTGACATTAGAGCTTCTTCTTTCTAATAATAATAATCTTTGGATTTCAATTTTACAAGGGTGTCCGACTGTAGACTTTCAAAAAATATTTTTCGACATAATCTTCTTGCAAAAGCTGTTGTATTCCCTTATTCCGAAAACGTTTTAGGCTGAGCTATGAGCCATAAATGCACCGCTGTCTCCACTTCTTCATCAGAAGTGAATCTTTCAAGTGAAACCTTTTCAGGGACCAAACAGGTGAATGTCTGATGGAGCAAGATCAGGACTACAGGGAGGATGCTTTAACACAAACAAAGTTTTTGCAGAGTGTCTGCATTGTCATACAAGATCACACCGTCCTTGGATAGCAGTCGTCAGCGTTTAATTAAAGGTTTAGGTTAAGATTCAGCTTTTTAATAAATATTTCACCGTAACGAGCACTTGGGTTGATTTTTGAACCTCTTTCCTGATAATGTTCCAATACTGGCCCTTGATCTTAGAAAACTGTAAGCATTAATTTTCCAGGTAATGGTTGACTTTAGACCTTGGTCGGCGATTGAGGATGTTTCCGGTCCATTCCATGCTGTTTACTCTCAGGGTCGTAGTGATAAATCTATGTCTCATCACCAGTAATGATTCTCTTTGAGAAACCTTAACCTTCCTGAGCGTATCGAGCCAAAATTCAGTTTGCAGATATCCAAACGCTTTCTCCATACTGCACACAAAGTCTCACATAAATAACGGCACCAGGTACGCCCTCAGACCAAAAAACAAATCACTGCACGCAGCTTTCATTTTGTGCAAATCACAAGTGGGGCATCCATTTTCACTCGGACCACAGTAACAGATGAACTGATCTAACACATTCACACCTGCACAGCAGTGATTGGGGCGACAATTGTGGAATAGTGAACTGCAATGACTGTTTTTATGGCCGGTGTGGAAAACATAAGAAATGAAGAGACATCACATGGCATAAATAGCAGCTGTAAGACGAACCATCACTTGTTAGTGTATTTACTGCATTTTCACACTGTTAAGTTATAACCTGGTAGTTGCATATATAATGTAGGGTTGCTGCTACTCTATGAAAATGCTAGACTAACATCCTGACTGGGGCTCTTGTTACATCTGATCGCCACAGATATTGAACCAATGCACACTTAGGGGTTTAACGGAAAGATAAAAAACAGCAAGCTCTTAAGAGTGAACAACAATGCAACCTGTAACCTGCAGTCAAGCTATCCAGGGAACAAACTTTACATGCTGCATTAACTGTATTATTTATATGTTCCATACCATTCCATGTGTTCTATTTATCTATCAAGTAACATCTGTAGTCCAACTAGGGACCATAATGATGACTATTGCATTTATGGACATCCAGTCAACATTCACACACTATGCGCAATTTAGGAACGCCAATTAGCCTAATCTGTATATATTTGGACTGTGGGAGGACACTGAAGAACCCAAAAAAAAAACACCAAGCAAGAGGATAACATGCAAACTCCATGCACAAAGACGCAAGGAAGGAATTGAACCCTCGACCTTGCTGGATACCATGTATTACCTAAATAAATGTTTATAAAATTAAATAAAACTGATTTGATTCAAAATCTCTTTACATAACATAATACTGATTAGTGCAGCGTTGAAGTACATACAGTGTAACCTTGGATTACGATAATAGCATAATTTGTTCCAGAAGCAGGCTCGAATTCCTAAACACTTGTAAATCAAATTACATTTTTCCATAAGAAATAATAGAAAATCAAATTATTCGTTCCACAGCCCCAAAAAATAAATACATAAAAATAATTAACACAAAATATTAAGTAAAAAGACACACACACAGCAGGCAAAAAGCAGGCTTAACCTTAAACAGAGAGAGAAAATGGATTTTTAATGTCTCTAATGAGACTTGCTTTTGCTTTACACAAGCGCTGTACACACACGCATACAGACACAAAATAAAATATGTTTTACACGCACACACGTTGTCACAGTGTTATAGTAAACAATACACGCATGCACGGATGTTGATGATACCAGAAAGAGATGAGCACTAAGATCCAGCGAGATGCGTGATACATGATACCCGTAAACCAAGACTTGCTCGATTTTCAAGTAAAAATTTATTAAAAATCTTTGCTCGTCTTGCAGAACACTCACAAAGAGTGTTACTCACAATCCAAGGTTTCACTGTATATGTAAACTTTGTCGTACCAATAGCAGCGCAAATACTTGTAAAAAATATAAAAATTTACTGCAACCTTTAATTACCAAAAATATTTATATTAAAAGGTATTAATTACTGTTAGTAAACTATTAAAATACAAGGGTAAAAATAAATGTAATGGTGTGCACCTCAATCTTCTGTCAATCTTAAAAATGGGCATGGCTGGCCAATAATCATCTTTAATGGATCTTAGGTTCCATCTTTCTCAGTGTTATAAAAACAGGGCAGGGTGTGTATCCCGAGGTCCTGGAGGTCCAGGAGTCTCGCGGCGGAGGCCTAAAATGCGGAAGAGTGGCACGCAAGCAGGGTGATGTAAAACGCCTCAAGGGACTAAGTGCAGCCGTTTGATCTGTGCATTGAGGATAGCCGATAGACTGTAAGCTCCTTTTACTTTCGCACAGCTTTCATGATCCGGCCGCAAAAGAAAAAGGCCACTGTTTTTTCACGTTAAGGCCCCTGTTTCCAGCCGGGAAAGCCGCCCAGCCGCCAGATGACAGACTACCGTCTGTGGCTGTGCCCAAGGACAACTGGGAGGGGCCAGTCAGTGAAGTACTGTAGAGGCGTTCAAGGGTTAGGATTAGGGCCACCCTTCCTGCCTCCATCTGCCTCCATTGCCTCCATCAATCGCCAAGCCTCATGCCCACATGCCAGCTGGACACTGCCACTAGATCCACACGTGCACACCCTCACAACCTTTCTCCCCTTTTTTTCTAAACAAAGTTACCCTGTTCTGTATGACCTCGCCTTGTGATGTGTGTCTGGCGTGCTACCTGTGAAGTATACCCGTTATAACAAAAAAAGATCAAAACTGATAAGTCTCTCATGATGTTTGTATAGATTGTAGATTGAGCACATTAATTTCCTACTCCTGCCTTAAATGGAATGTGCAAGGATGTCATTGCCTATTCTCTATAAATACCACTTGGCTAAAAATATATAAATAAATAAATCCATTTCAGAAAGGTCAATTTTTGGCATGCATCAAGCAAAACAAACATTAAAATTACTGGAATTGGGTTTATGACTGTCCAACATATAATTAAAACCTGGAAGCTTATGCTGTTTATGATGCAGAACTGTTAACTTCTCAGATCATAGATCACTTAAACACTTGGTGAAGTTGCATAGTAAGAAAAACATCAGCAGAAATCATAGCTGTTTTTAATACAGAAAATGTTTCAACATGCGCAACACAATGAGAACTCAGCTGTGGGACAATATGAAAACCACTCGTAGTGAGACTATGCAGGTCTTTGGAGCAATGGAAAAATAGTCACAGTACAAGCAGCGTTATGATCTAGGGGTTATGATCTATGCTTCAATTGGTTAGGTCTCGGCTCAGACTGAATGAGAGAGACTGGTTCTGGAGTCATTTTTACACGTGAACTGGCCAAAGAATCGCATGTCATAATCAAAGCCATCTTTTGAGCCACTCATGTTACATGCCAATAAATACTGAGGCAAGTTTAAAGAAACCATAAATATGATGAACAGTAAAAGTAAAGTTTAAGGAATGTATTCTTTCGGTACGGATTTTTATTCAATTATGATTGAATTCCCACTCACTAGCTACTGTAGCCACCCTGATTAAACCACACCTGTACTAACCAGAGAGGGTGAATACTAGTACTGCCTCCAAGACGTAAAGCTAGCCACTGCTCATTCTCAGAAGGAGTTACCTTCCCTTTTCCTTAAACATGATTTTAGAGTCTCATGATTGGCAAGTGTCATATAAATATATCCCAAGCCTTATACGTAAAGAACAATACTTTACTTTTACCCCTGGCTCATGACCACTGGGAAACAACAAATTTGTGATCTCCTGAGGCTCTGTGGAAATTATTTTGATTTGATTGTTTATCCTTCCCAAGAGATCCGTCTGCAAAAATCACATTGAGTAAAAAACCCCAAAAGTAATTGCCAAGGGATATTTACCTTCCGTAGCGAAACAGACAACTTAATTAATTCAGTTTGTATTCAGACACTGTCTGTCAAAAATCTGTGTTCTGTCATGGCAATCGGAATGAAATCTCAATGCTATTATTCTTCTTTTCCTTTTTAAAGGTAACCAGACCTACCAACTACATTCCTAGTTCAGGACGTCATTTCTCTGCATTTACGTGTGTCAAAATGTCAAGATTTTACTATGGGAAGGGTTTTCTAGACCTTTACATACAAATAAATCAGCTGTTCAGAACATACAGTATGTGAATGTCAGCATTAACCTTCTTTAGATCTTTCATCTTACCTCAGACCCAGATCCGATAATAGAAGGTAATAAAATGATGCGATTGTATGAGATCATAGAATAAAACTCTGTATAAAGAGTTTTCAGTGACAGTGATGAGATTCACAGAGAATAGCTTCTCACTGAGTCGACTAATCACAGTCAAGTTAAACACCTGGAGCACACGAGGGCAACTAAAAAACACATTTAGTCATCGGCTATACATAAGCAAGACATTGAACCTTAGGCTTGTGCTACAGTACCACTCATGATGGAAAACCACAAGTTCCTTAGTACACACCCAATTTTGCAACGCAAACACACTGTCTGCCTGAGCTTTCCATCTGTCACTTGATTAAAATAGGAGAGAAGAAATTATTTAGCCTCCTGTCACCCTGGCACAGTGTACTGTACTTCTAACGCCTTGTTAATGCGTCAGGCAAATACGTTTACATCCGTTGGCCAAATGTGAGGCTGGTCAGGCTGTGTGTGTGTGTGTGTGTGTGTGTGTGTGTGAGTATGTATATGTTCAGAGTGGTAGGGTGGGGTTGGTAAAGGGTAAGAAGTACATGTGCGTAGGCTACATCAGCATGTTTCCCTGCATGTCTATGTGGGATTGAGTCAAACTAATTCCGACACAGAAAAAGCAAATCGAGCAAATCTTTTAATTTGGGTTTGACTTTGCTGGCACGGATAACAAGCAGTAATCAGCTCTGGGATAAATCACATGGGTGGAGAGGATGATGGATTTGAGTAGTAGGAATGATGAAGTATAAAATGAGCCTGGCCTACTCTAGTCGAGTCTCACTTCAAGACCTGCGCCTTTATCCAACACATAAACAGAAAAAATAACAGTGGCTTTCTGTTAAATCAACATCAGTCAGAAAGTGGGGTACCTACTGTACAGTATGCAGCAGAATGAAACATGAAAATTGCTACTAAATCATGCTTAGTCCAAGAGTCAGATAAAAAAAAAAAAAAAAAAATTCTCAACAGAGAAGAAATTCTAAAGAAATGGCACTGGTCTTGATTTTATATTCAGCAACAAAACAGCTATATGGATCAGGCCTTTTACAGTTTCTATGGTAACAGTTTATACACAGAATGTATAAAGTGGACATAATCTGAGACTAGTGATGAACTAGTGGTTTAACAAATTGAAATGTTCAGCCACTAATGTGGAGGTATTACTGGAAGGAGTATCTTTTCTGGGTGTTTCGAAACGGTTAACGTCTTCAGGACAGAGCAGTTTATGCTTTCTGGTTTCTCGGTGAAATGAAAGGCTTAGAGAGAAAGAGAGGCTGGTGAGAGAATGACTGTTTATCACACTTCTAATGTAAGTGAGAACAGGAACTAACTTGTCTCTTACACATTCCTCAACCATAAATCTAACTATAAACTAATAAAATGTGTGAAATGTGCTTCAATTAAATTAAACATCGTCAGATTCGGCGACTTGATGTGGTGTCAGAGGATCTACACACACTAGACCTTGAGGTTATAGGAAAATGAAGAACTTTTAGTTTGTAAGCACATTTACTTTTTTTTGTACTTATCATAAGCAATACAAGTCTTGACACATGGTGATGCTAGCAATGAAATCATCTTACTGAGTGTTATGTTTTACATGTTAAAGCATTTACACAGCCTTTTGAACATGAAATATAAGACTGCATCACTGTTGTGTCAGTGCTCAGAAATTGCAGAACTAAAAGTGAGAACTGAAGTTCATGTTTGGTTTTATGTATCACAGTAATTCTACATGTTCACTTCACTGCTTTCTTTGTTTCTTTTTTACTTTCTTTTTTTAAAATTTCATAGTCCTTTCTCTTTGTATTTTTACATAGGACACATACTATATCACAATAGGGTAGTATACTGCCTTGAAAAAAGCTTTATGAAATAAAGTTCATAGTACATTAATTTATTCATCTGACTTTATTTTATTTTCACTAATAATAATAATGTTGATGAACCTAGACCTGACCAACTTAAACAACCCCATATCACAACAATTAATCCAGAGAATTGTATAGTAAACTTTTCTTCTTCCTCTGATACTCTGGAATAGAGCCCATCTGAGGACATTTTTATGCTTCCTAATGAAGTAAATTGCTCTCACTAACAATAATTAGAACTTTAATAATCCCAGAGGGAAATTGCTTCTTCGCATATCCCAGCGTAACTGGGGTCAGAGCGCAGGGTCAGCCATGATACGGCGCCCCTGGAGCAGTTAGGGTTAAGGACCTTGCTCAAGGGCCCAACAGTGGCAACCAGGTGGAGCTGGGGATCGAACCGCTGATCTTCTGATCAGTAACTCAGTACCGTAACCCTATGAGCTACCATTGCCCCAACAAGTTTTTTTTTTATGGACACACAGTTGTTTAGTCTCAATGCCTAATTTACAACTTAATAAAAATGACTACTGGGACAATATTACACTAATAAAGCAACTACTCATTTTTTAATAAACAAATTTACCAATTTATTTTTTTATTGTAAGATTTTTTAAAAATAGCATGTATACCCTTGTAATACAAGGATCACAATTGGTCTATTTCACGTTTGGGATAAGCTTATGGTGGGCCCTTATTTATCTAGACACTTTCATTCCAACCACATCCAACAAACTGTCATGAACATGTCAGGTGTTTTTTCATCCTGGGCTGGATTTGTGTTTTTATGTGCTTTCATCCTGTAATCATTTCCTGACAAGGATAAATACTGTATGAACTTGGTTCAAATCCCAAGTACAAAAAGAAAATTCTGTTTTTCCATGTGATTTCTATTATTATTATTATTATTATTATTATTATTACTACTACTAATAATAATAATAATTATTATTATTATTATTATTATTATTATTATATCTTTATTTTTTATTTTTTTAGCACTGTTTTGGACTGAGATAGTCATGTCCTTTTGAACAATCAATAATACCAAAAATTATATATACTGAATAAATGTAGTCAAGCCCTTTAGGTCTTTTATTATATATATAAAAAAAACAATCTTTATGATTAGGTGCTGGAGATGGCAATTATGTACATGAAATAGATGCACCATGACACCTCTCTTTCTCTTACTTTAGTATCCATCTCCTGCCAGGTTCCTCCACATGGATTTGCGATTCAATTTTGTTGAGCGATGTAATGGGGCAGGGACGTGTCAAGACAGAGACCTTGTTTTACAGCCAAAAGGATAGATTCAATTTACACGCCAGGCTAAATTTAAGACCGGGCCAATATAGACTCACTGGGACAATATCAGTAAGATCACAGCACGTAAAACTGAAAGGGTTTCTTATAATCGCCTGTTACTGTACTAGCACTTGCGTCCTTGACTAACATCTAGAGACACAGGGACACACGAGTCACCTTTTGGTAAATAGAAAAGTGTTAAAGGATTAAAAAAAAAAAAACATTAAAAAACCTTCATAGATTTTATTTAAATGTCAACACAATACAAACAACAAATGTCAAACTGCACTGGTGATGGCTCATATACTTGGAAATGTCTGTCTTTTACTTGGAATAATTTTTAACTTCATGTAAAACCTATAAAATCTACCCTTATACACTTATATATTGTATTTCTCAGTGCCTAGGGTGTGCTTTTTTTGTGTGCCTTAAAAATGTCAAGTGTCATTGATCAAATAACAAAACCTCCTTTCTAAAATACAAACATTGGTACAGGATCTGGTTCTTTACATTATTTAATGACCTTATCACATTACTTGAAGGTTTAAAAACTCCATGTTACATGTTACATGTTTTGTAGTAGAAAGTCTTAAAGATGTTTCTAAAAGCACCGGGATTCAAAAGGGCGGTTGGGGTTGTAAAATGGTTCAGAAATGTTTGTTATTCCAATATAATAACCCGTAAATGAATCTTAAATTCATGTTCGCCCAGTCCGCAATTCCATGTCAATCATATACTCTCATAGCCATGATGGACTTTCCCTCATTCAAAAACTGAAATCATTCAGACGGAATGTTTTCACAATGTTAACATAGGTCCAGTGAGAGACTTTATGATCATTTGTACACTTCTGTCTACAGAGTAGTAACTTTATCTTGATATAAAAAATATTTTAAGGAAAATTACATGAAAATAAATGCTGTCAAGCCGCTGAGATGATAGAGCTTCCTCTGAGCTTTATTCTGGTAGAATTTATATTTAATCTGACAAGGTCTTTCTAAAAATTTTGTTAATTTTTTTGTCTTATTTCTTGTAGCTAAAAGCTACATTTGTGTTCATAACTGTGGTCTAAAGTATTTAAAGCAAACACTCAATGTATCCAGATAGTTTATGTAGTTAAGACATTTGCTAGCTAGCAAAGACATACTGTAGCTAGCACAGTAGCTAGCTAAGATATTTGCTAGCAAGTTATTCAGCTGACTAACCTGCTAGCAAATGTCTTAGCTACAGTAACACAGTAGATTAAATTCATGTTCCATTAAGTAGCAGGCATGAAATTTGCTAGCAAGATTTTAAGCTTGTTTATATGGCTAAATGGCTAAACTGGCAAATTTCTTAGCTACTGTAGGTCAGTTGCCATTTTATTCATAGTGAGCTATGTTTTTTGCAAGACATTAAGCAGAATCTCAGGTATGACCTATTATCATCTATGAGGAAAAAAATTTAAGCGATCGCAAATAAACTGTAGATAAATGATGCCTGATGAAGATGCTTTTGAGCTTCAGAACAAAGTACTCCACCCAGAGCATCCCGTGTTAATTTATTCCAAATTTAGCCTTTCAACAGAACTCGCATCCAACTGGAGACCATTTCCGATGCACACGTTTGATACGGGTTAATGAAGCATGCGAGGAAGCTTTGGTCTAAGGGTGGGAAATAGTGCGGGAGTTGCAAGTGATGCATGTGGTATATAATCATATATTGAGACCAGAGGGATTTAGTGCATTTCTGGGAATCAGGAGAGCGAGACAGAAAACAGAATGGGGTACAGAAAAAAATATATAAAAAAGGTACGAGGAGAGTTAAAGAGAGATGAAATGAAGCAGAATGAGGACATTTGGAGACCTTGCACTGTCTCACTGTCTCTAAATAGAGAATGCAATGTTCCACAGCTATAATCATTAAAAAAGAAAATGTTTCTGTAGTTGTATCTTAATAGACAGAAAGAGTAGCACTCTTCTATTCCTTTAAAATGGCCTCAAGATATACAAGGACGCACACGCACACATTTGTGAACCTACTACATACTACTTTATATTCTGTCTCCCCTCGTACAAACACACATACGATGACACACGAACACTGTGCACACAAAACAGATTTCCCTGAAACCTCTCGAAAACAAAGAAAGGCTTGATTAAGCCATCTAAAATATTCATGATGCCATCTTAGCCTCTCAGGCAACACGGATGGCATAGGGGATGAAGGGAGGAAAAAATGAGAACAACAACAAAAAGATGTTCCAGTCTAACCCAAGTACATAACACACATCTGCATGAACAGTCAGAAAATCTGTGGCACAGATTAGCTGTTAGCTTCACAGACATAAAGACAGGAAATTAAGTACTACTGGAGCATTTAGCACTTGTCAAGATTTGAAAATGTTCCAAATGCTCTGATTAAAGCCTATTAAATATCTCACACCCTTATCCACTTATTCTCACAATCACATACACCCACCCACCCATCCACACACACACATGCAAAAAAAAAAAAATTAAAACCTGAAAAAAAATAAAAACATGGAGACTTTCTTACCTTCACATTTACCGCCTCAGCTACTTATACTCTCATTCAGATTTTATGTTAGTGGAAAATCCCGTACTGCAGTATGTCAACAGGAACAGTGGGATGTGAATGAAAGTGCATAAACTCAATCCATTTATTGCAGGCGTTTTCACAACCTGTCATCATTATTCATTGCAGGGGTCAATACGCATTTGGAATATCCATAAACGTCAAGGGTTGAAACACATGGACTAGGTAACAAAGACAATGAGACCTTCAGTATGACTTTGATTCAAAGGCAATAAAATGCAGAGGATATTTCTGCACATAATAATCAAGGGAAGGAAGAAACAGATGAATGCCATGAAGGAAACAAATCAGTGACATGAGACAGGATCAAATCAGAAAACAAACCACATGATATCGGTGACCATGGAAACAATAATACATAGAAGGAACGGTGTGTCTAGGTGAATAATTTCTTTAATCAATAATAACTTGAAATACTTCAATTTATATTTCATTCTAGAAGGAATTACATCCCTTACATCCAGATTTTTTTCAGGTTTTCTCTTCAGATTATGTACACTCAAAAATTGGTTGCGTTGGTGGTTTACTTAAGCCATTAAGTGCATAGACTTTCTTACGTAGATAAGCAATGCTTGGTAAATCTTTATGTAAAATTTTATCACTCGCAGTGAGGGCTACATCTTCAACCCCTACTGTACATCTTCATGGTGCAACATGAAGCTTAACTAACTAATTTTATTTACATGTGCATTGAAATGCTGGATTAAATGTTTACTTATAGTGGATACTAAAACCTGTCAATGAATTGTTAAGGACCTAGTGTCCTTATGAAGTGTTGTTCTTAGTCAAGAAGTCAAGCAGATATTTGGAAGCTGATTTTTATTATTATTTTTTTTTTCTGTGGAACAGGTTTTACGCCAGATCACTTCCTGATGCAACCCTCCCATTTGTTGTCGCACAAGGGGTGCCCTCCACCCCCTGGGACTGGGTGTGGGACATCGACTGGAAAGTGAACCAAGAAGTCTTCTACTGAGCCAATATTCTAGACTATCTAATGTAATAAATGTTGTTATTATCCCAAAGTTCTATCATCGGCTCATCATGTTTTTGGCAGTGGCACAGAACTATAGCTCAAGATTTGTTTGCTGAGATGAATAATCGTGTTAAAAAACAAACAAACATATATATACATATATATATATATATATATATATATATATATATATATATATATAGGTCCAGGCTGCAGTATATTCAAAGCCCATATCCGAAACACATGGCACGAGGTTAAAATGCACCCTGGATGGGACACCAGTCTAACATGATACTACACACCTAGAGGCAATTTATACCCAATTTTCCAATCTATCTACCAACACCAATCATTTTAGGACAGTGGAAAGAAACCAAAGAACCTTAGAGAAACCCTTGGAGGCTTGTGCCACTCAGTTTCTTTTTTTTTTTTGAGAAATAATTTATCTTCAACTCTATTTTAAAGTGATTTGATTAAACAATGATTGAACATTATCTAACGTTCATTTTCATTCCTATGACATTTATTTCCAGTCTTTGTACTTACTCAGCTATCACTGCATAAATAAGAGGCAATGTAAGCTCTCATTTCTGTTCTACTACATCTTTTCAACAACAGAACTGTCAGCCATGCCAGCCTTGCTTTATGTTTCTTTTCTTAAACTTTCCTTTCTAGACATAAAATCCTTGGTCTAAGTTGTGAAAATAGCACTGGAGATCCAAGTGGTTGCATGTGGTATATAATAATATACTCAGACCAGAGGGATTTACTGTATCCAAGGGAACTGTAAAATCAAAAGAAAAAAGGGAAACAAAAACAAAATAAAAAAGTGAACTAGAGAGAAACAGACAGAAAAAAGAAAGATGTCACTTGACGACTGATAGGGAATTATCCAACATCCAAGTGGCTTGCTAATTATCCTAGTGTCTCTAATTCAGTGAGAATTTGACTAGAACCAACAATGCACCAAAGCCAATGAGGAATTCTTATAGGGTTAAGTAACTGAATCAACACTTAAAAAAAAAAATCTATTACACTCAGAGCATTCTTTCTCAGGCCTCAGCATGTGTTGATCATAAACTTTTTTAAATGACAGTAATGGCCTGGCTTTGTTTTACAAGGGCTTTGGTTTACAATAATCCCTTATTCTGATGCTCCTTGTAAGCTGCATCATGGTCTTCCGAGAATCCCGGCATAAACCCATGATGCCTGCACAGCTGGCTCCAAGTGGCTCCCGACCAAACGCCCACGTTTCCAGTTTAGCATTTATGCAAACAGCACAGATGGAGGCCCAGCACAATCTGACTGTTACAAATCTTTAAGAATTCTCAATAAGAAAATCCTTGGAAAAGTTGTGTCATGAAGGTCAGGCTGTCTTTACCAATAGTTTGAAGTAGATCAATGAAAGTGTACGGAGGTTGCAAGAGTTTTGCCAAAAGTTTCCTCTGAAAGCTGTTTCAATGTATAAGCTCAGCTTTGTTTATCTGGTATCACCCAAATATGGATGAGCTGGTTCATCTTAAGGTTTTTTGTTTAATCATGTCATCTCAGTAAGATTTCCTCACTGCCTTCATCTCTGGCTGTGACTCACTTTCATAATCTAATGGGACCACAGACCTATATGCTGTTATACACGGTAGTAAATGTCCAAACTGACGTTATTTGTCACATCCCTATACCATGTAGCTATAAAAGTAAATTGAAACTCTAAGAAGAAAAGGGATGATAATGCTGTAAACTGAGGTTTATGTAGTGTTTTAATAGTTCTCATGATCGTCAACAAACTTTGTAATTAAAACATTTTGTGTGTAACAAATCTCAGATGTTTTTTTTTCTCTTGTTCCAAGCTGCAATGACTCACTACAAAAATACCATCATGCTGTACTTTTTAAAATTAAAACTCAACCAAAACTATTACTGAAATTAAACTGCATATTAACATGACCACAAACTACAGGCTGATTTATCCATTGTGACAAAACTGTGGCAAGTGGAGTTGTAGTGTTTTGCAAAAACAACCAGAATTCACATGGATATAACCAAAACAATTTCAACATAACAATTTTGGCATCCGTTCTCTTTAACACCCTTATGACTCAAAGAAACCATGCACAATATATTTTCCAACAGCTGGTAATACTTCTTGATTTATTTAAAAAAAAAAAAAAAAAACTTGCAAAATGGAGTTATCACACTTTGATATGAAACTGTCCATATGATCACTATACGGCATTTTATTTTACTAAGTTATATCATGTCCCTTTTTTTCCCCTCCGTTTATTTCTCCTTGTATTAATTCATATACTGGTAATTTGCATGTGTGGGGGTTGAGGGGTGGTATGAACGTAACACGGGGATCCACATACAATCAAAAGCATGAAAAAGTAAATAAAAGATTTAATTCTTGCCTAGCATGCAATATTTCCCTCTCCGACAATATCTTCCTCTTAAACTCTCTCTCTCTCAGGGGGTACATATGATTAAACGGCAGTCAATTTTTTTATGTGTCTTGTCTTTTTACTGTATCTTTCTTTATTGTACTGACCACTGCATAAAACCTAAAACAGGCACGAGACTGCTTCCAAAGTCGAAAATGGAAACGTGTACAGCTCTTTTTCTACTGAAGGCTTGTCCACTTTGTCAAATTTAAACCTGCCCTGTAAGGCTGTTATTACTGCAAGTTCACCGGCTGTGTCGTGTGGGCCTCAGTGCTGATCTTTTTATGTGGTGGACAAAAATAGCAGTTAAAAGCAGGACTATAACACTTTACACAGCAGTTGGAGAGCAGGACAATGTTTACACAGAGGACATGAGAGTGAGGTTCGTGATTAACACCGTCTGAACAGTACCAGCCTATTAGTGCAAAATGTGTCGAGCTTTATGGGACAGAAAGAAAGAGATAGAGAGAGAGAGAGAGAGAGAGAGAGAGAGAATATGGAAAGAGATATGATATAAAATAAAGAAATAGTGTAAAGAATAAAATAATGTGCAAAGAAAAAGTGTATAAAAGACACGGTCTTGGATAATTATAACATCAGAAGGGACTCGAATGAGGGGCGTTCAAGTCAAACCAGGACTTAATGAAATTTCTCATGAATGTAAGCATAAAGAAGACTTCAAGCACACTACAGTGATGAGACTCTTAGCCGCAATGAAACACTTGAATAGTGCAAATGTTTTAAAGGAAAAATGATGAACTGCAGTTGTTCCCCTAAACATTAAGCAAGTGGAATGCCTGATCCTTAAAAAGTGACAGATTTTTCACCAAATTGCAGAAGAGACGCATCTGTCTGTGGGAACTATACACACCAACACCACTTGCACATGAAGTTGGCTGGGAGTTGTATGTCACATCTATGAGTAATTAGATCTAGTTATACAGTATGCGTAATTTAGGAGTTCCTGGGAGGAGGGTGTTTCAGACAGTGTTTCAATGTTTTGCAAGTGAGGAGTCAGTTCTCAAGGTTGATGTTTTGGAAGCAGAAAAAAAAAATACGGATCTAAGAGACTTTGCCAATTTTTTATAGCTAGAAGACCAGGTCAGAGCATCTCCCAAGACAGCAGGCCTTTTTCTTGGTATGGAGTGGTTAGTACCTAACAAAAGTGGTCCATGGAGGAACAACCAGTGAACTAGTTGGCCATTAAAGCTCATTGTTTTTCATGGGAAAAGAAGGCTAGCCTGCCTGATCCAATCCCACAGAAAAGCTAGCGTAGCACAAACTGCTGGAAAAGTTGAGCCGGCTATAAAAGAAAGGTGTCAGATTACATACAGCGCAGCACAGTTTCTTACATAAAGGGCTGAATAGCTGCAAAACAGTCGGACTTCCAGTGATGACCCCTGGCCACTACTAAACACACCTACTGTACAGTACAATGATGGGTTAGCATCAGCACTGGACCATGAAGCAATGGAAGAAGGTTTCTTGTGGATAGATGGTATGGATGTGTGTACATCACTTACCTGGGGAAAATATGGCCACAATGCCCTATGGGGTGGAGGCAAGTCAGCAAAAATGGTTGGATGCTTTGGGCAATGTCTTGCTGGGAGACACTGGGGTCTGGCTTTCATGTGCTTGTTACTTTGCCATGTACCCCCAATCTAAATATAGCAATTCAGTGGCCTCTTTCTGACCCCTGCCACGCTGCTAATCTGTACATTGTTTTGGCATGGTTGGAGGAAAATGAAAAATCAAAAGAGATCAAGGTGTTAACATGGCCTCCATATTGCCCAGTTCTCAATCTGAGCTGAAGAAAAACATCTGATCCATGGACCCATCATGGGTTACAGCTGATTGGTACCAATCAGCCATAACATTACAATGCACAAGACCTCTGGAGGTATACTGTGGCGTCTGGTACCAGGATGTTACCAGAGGACCCTTTGGGTGCTGGAGGTGTAAAGTGGTGCCTCCATGGTTCAGACTTATTTGTCCAGCGCGTCCCATGGATGCTCGATCGGATTGGGATCTGCGGAGTTTGGAAGCCAGGTCGAGACCCTTGGGCTCTTCAACTTTACTTTTTTTTTTTTGTCCAGAAAATAGTCACCATCCCAAATCAAAATTGAACGGCACAGCTTCTCATAAAAAAAAGTTAATTTCACACCTGTGACAGTGGACAGCTTTAAAAACTACAAACCGGCCCCTTTATTTTTTTTTTTTTAATCTTGTGTTTCTTAAATGGTCCAATGTACTGAACGAACAATTATTAGATTAGATTCAACTTCATTGTCATTGTGCAAAGTACATGGATGGAGCGATAGAAACTAAGCATCAGTGTGAGAGAGGAAAAGAAGCACAAGGACATTACTGATATTGGTATGAGTGCAATAAGAGAGATGTATGAACTGTATGAAGGATATTAACAAAGAAAGAGACAGAGAGAGAGAGAGAGAGAGAGAGAGAGAGACAGAGAGAGAGAGAGAGAGAGAGGAAGCGTGGGAAGAGAAGGAGAGAGGGTATGAGAGAAACACACAGAGAATGACAGCACGAATAAAGAGAAAGAGACAGTTCAGTACTGATCCGGCATTAAATATTGATGGGGAGAATCTCTCAGTCTCACTCTCCATCCTGCTGTCAGCTGTTAGTGACTGATCAAACGACACCGTAAATCCAGTTAAATACACAAATACACACACAGACACTTGCACACACACATACGGAGAGGTCAATGCAACACACTTTCTTTGTCTCTTGCCTCCTTTCTTTGTGCATTGTGTATATCTCATCTCCCTCTCCCAGTTTTTTTTTTTGCCTCTTTTTCTTCTTTGTCTTTTGATCCCAGAATGCTTTTTTTTATTTGGATAGTGGATGGATCTCTCTCTCTCTCTCTCTCTCTCTCTTTCTATCTCTCTCTCTTTCTAGACTGATGAAAATAATAGCACATCCTTTAAAAGTCACCTTGATTAGTCACAGTTCTGTGTCCTCTGTCATGGCAGTGAATCACTATTCTCAAGTCCAGCCTCCACATGCTAGTCCTGCTAGATTGCTTTTAACCATATACACACACACTCTCTCTCTCTCTCTTTCTCTCACACACACACACACACACAAGTTGATCTTTTTAAGCCTGACACTATATCATGGTATTTGCCTACTTCAATTTCTCAAATAAATTATTGCAAGATTCAGATTAAAATAGTAAAATAGATTAACCCACAGTGAATAACAGCATTTCTGACCCAAATTCAGTTTTGCTAACATGTTGCATATAACTCTCGCCTGTGTGGTTGCATAGTACTTTATTTGAATTAAAAGAGACAAGTACTGGATATGAAACATCTCAAGGGTGCAGTTTGTGTTAGACAGGTGGTGTAATGACTCCAGGAATGCCTGGCAACCGATGATAACTTCAAGCACGATGAAATATTGTTCGTGTTTTGGACCACACAATGCACAACAGACGAAATACAAAGTACACAACAGACTCAGTGTGGGACTGGGAACGAAATCAGACTGTAACATCTGTAGGAACTAAAGGGAAAAACACGACGACCCGCTGCTTGTGCTTCTTCTTAGGGATCAAACTTCTTAGATGTTGATTTGCAAAAACTGCTGATTTAAAACAAAAAAAACCCAAATATTTTGGCATATAAGTAAAACCCACGCCTATTCTTTTATTCATTCTCTCTGCAATTCTTTTTAAGAGAAAAGAGAAAGCCATCATCCATCTCCAGGATATTAATAGCAAAACTCAAGTTCGATTATAATCGAGAAAAGGAGTTCCCGAACTACCACTTTCAGAGTGCCTTGATTTACAAATAAAGTCATGAGTGGAAATGGAAAAATACTACAATTATTGCTTTTATTACAAAGATGGATGTAATAACAAAGGGAATTCTGACTGAGTGAAAAAAAGAAGTAAAGCCTATGATGAAAAAACGTGCAACATATCATCGGCACTCAGCGACCCATGATGAAAGAGATTAGCGAAAACGCTGCCTGCAAAGGGATAATGCATTATCAAAGATACCTCTCACCCTCTCACCCTAATCATGGACTATTTACCCTCCTCCCATTGGGGAGACACCACCGGTGCCTCAGTGACCCACACAAACAGACTGAGAAATAGCTTTTATTCTGTACTTTATGCACCTTTGCGCTACCGACTTGTATATTTCATCCATATTTACTTTGTATATACTGTACTATATAAAAATGCATCTAAAACCAGCAGCTATAACACTACCACCACCGCCATGTAAATTAAAGAGAATTGCTTATAAATTATATATTAGTGCCAGCATCATGGGCCCCCAAGTGTCACCATGGCAATGAAAGGCCAGCCAGTCTCATCTGATCCCACAGCACAAACCCCCGAAAAAATACATTTCAACACTGTCAACACATTAGAAAGGTATCAGAACATCACTGCATCACAGCCTGCAGGGTGATGGTCTTATCAGGAAAGAGTTCAATGTTGTTGATCTGGCCTCCAAATTCCCCAAATCCTAATATGATCGAGCACCCATGGGATGCACGGAACAAACAATCCCAATCCACAGAGGCCCCAACACGCAACTCACAGCACACAACAGATCCGCCAATAACATCCCATAGCCCCTGCAGAACCACACCCCCTGATGGGCCTGAGTTGCCCCAGCAGCACAGGGGGAACATAAGAGCTAGGTTGATTAATGTTAATGGTTTTAGTGTTATGGTTGATTGGTGTATGTACATAATATTCTGTTATTTATTGTATATACTCTGTTCAGCATCTTATTATGTTTTTACCATGGCACATTTTTTCATACACACATATATTTGCCACATACACATCATTCTATTTATTTATAATATCTACTGCACCTCCTGTCCATAATGCATCCATACACATGTACATATGACCCCATAACCTCAAAACTACACTGTTATTTATTGTAAATATGCCACTTAGGATGAGCTTGTTACTGCTGTACCACTTGGGGTGCTTGTATATCTATTAAATATACTGTGTGTACAATCACTGTCCACTTTACTCTAAGACCAGCCGTACTGGTAAAGTCACAAATCTTTTTTTTCTTGATTTTGAAAAAAGAAAAGTGAAAATGACCTCTTGCCCAGTATTTGCATGAATCTTCACGTTGGTTGACGGGATAACTGCATGAATGTGCATGTGTACAGGTGGCCCTTATACCGTTGATATTAAGTGTATGTAAATTTACATACTTGACAGTTTCTTTACTAATGATGGTTGCCTTTACAAGTTTTTTGTGAAGCTAAATTCAAGTATCGTTCCCAAAAAGCCACTACCTTTTAAACACAAACCTGATTTTAAAAAGCTGGGACAACCAGTGTAAACTCATGCTTTCCACTGGCATAGTAAGGAAATGCAAGGAATATTCCTTTGTTTTCATTAATTTATGTAACATTTTTATTAATATGATTAAAAAAGTACAATAGTCCTAAATTAGAAATCTGGAATATAAATGATTTAAAGTACTAAGGCTTGTTTTCTGTTGAATCACTACTTGTCGTGTAAGCACAATAACGCTCCCTTTATCCTATAAGATTGGTTAAATTATTCAATTATTCTGCCTCAGTAATCTTTGGATCCAGATTAAATCCCTATCCTGAGAAACCCGGATGAATCCCATGTAAATATGAACAGAACATGAGAAACTCTTCACACACATTAACCAAAGCTCAGGATCAAACCAGGGATCCTTTAGTAAATCTGTGAGACGTGCAGTTCCAGTGTGCACAGATTCAGAGCTATATATAGTGTAAAATATAAAACTGTGACCAGCATCTTGAACCAAATTAAACGTGGCTTGCTTCAATGCTAAGATTTTAAAGCAGTCATAAAAAATGAAATGGTACTCTTTGAAACTTCCAGTGTCTGAAAGAACTACCAATCTACTGTGTTTTTTGGAATGGATGAAAGAAAAAACTCTTTTTACCATTTCACTCAGAGGCGTCTCATGGAGCAAGACAGGAATTCAAGCAAGGCAAAGTTTCACCATCTACCTCTTGGTTATGAACCCGTTTTTTTTTTTTTTTTTTTTTATAAAGGCATTACATATCATCAGGCAGAGTTAAATCCGTTACGTAAAAACCAAATGGCAATAGTTTGCCCAGAAACTCCGGCTGAGTTAGAACAGAGATGTCAGGAAAAATGTGTGGGGCAGTGGATCATTTCAGGACAAGTGAGAAAATGCTGCTCAGAGGATATGGAGGTCATTATAAGGGCAAAGGGCTTTTGTCTTTACATTGTCATCTCAGTGATGGATTGCTTGTTCAGGATGTTGCAGTAAGGGCTTACCAGCTGATAGTAGCCAGAAGACATGATTTAAAATAAAATGTTTCGCTCCTTTTGTATTACTCAATAAATGTTACAGTCACTTTAATACACACAAGAACAATGTTGTCGTATCATAGTAACAGCTAGATCTAAATAATTAGGTATAATTGGATTGTGTCCCAAACTAAATACCACCACGCTACATAAAATGTCAAAATTATTTCTTAGACATACTTAATGATGTATCGTATACTGCTTCGGGGAGAGCCTTGAATTCTCACTGAATAAGAATTTACTTAGCTTTTAATCCGCAACCCACTTCACGGAATGTTCTTTCATTTAGCTTGCAAAAGCATTTTCCTATAAATCGGCTGTCATTCTCTTCCAGCAGATCTAAGCCGGTTTTGTTGTTCTCACTTAACGTTGGTCATGAGTTATAGGGCTGATCATGAATCTCAGAAAATTGATAACCAAGAACAAGGCCAAATAGTAAGACCAAAACTATTCACAACAATCTTACAAATGATTATTGCCTTCTTTTCCATTCTTCCGTTAAGACATGCCTCATTTCTGTTACTGGCTGCCAGGGATGTGGTCTAGTGTGGGTTGGAACCAGGAAGTGAGGGGTCAGAGGGAGTGGTTCTGTAATCACTTAAGTGTACACACCTGGTTCTTGTTCCCTCACACCATATTTATTTCTCTTTGCCGCTCAGTAGGTAGTTGAAAAGCAGACAATAAGCTTGTGCTCGCATGCTGATCCTGTATGATCCTTTAGTAGCCTATAGCATGGTTAAGTGCTCTGATTTATTGTGGTATGTTTGGCATTTGTTTTCCATGTTTCCTTACCTCTGCCCTGCAAAATGTTAAAAAAAAATAGTTCTGTTATTTGTCTGTTTATGTTCTCCTGGGCTACACATTGAGTAGTAATTGTGCATATCACTGTAATTTGATGTTTTGACGTTAGTTATCAAGGAGAATGAGAGCAAGGAAAAATATTATTTTAAATGGCATAAATTGACCAGTTGGCTAAATTATGAGAAAGATTGGTTAGTCGTTAGTTTGTAGGAGTGTGTTCACATTAAACTGGGATTTTTGATTGTGCAAAATAACATAACACAGAGAGTAAAATCAACCTTTTTTTTCCCCCTGCTACATTAATGCACTTATCCCAACATTTCACTAGTGCTTGGATACCATCAAGGTGAAAGGTTTTCTCAGTATAACAAAGTCTAGTTCATGTCTGAAACACTGGCCTCCCAGTCATGCTCTAAAATCTAGTCAAAGGTTTTTCCAGATCTGGAATGAGATACTCAAAACACTAAGGATGTAATGGTCAGGTGTCCACAAATGTTTATGACCGCCCCTCATTTTTACTAAAGGCCAAAGTTTTTATTGCTAAGAAAGAATAATATAATGAAAATAAACGTTGGTATTAAGCTTAGTCCTTCTCTGCATATCCTCCACTTAAGGCAACACACTTCTCCAAATGATGGATAGGCTGGTGGAGACCATCTTTAAAGAAGCCTTCTTTTTGGCTCTTGAGGTAAAGTTCCACCTCAGTAATCACCTCGTAGTCGCCAGACGCCTGCCATAAAGCGGTTTCTTAAAATGATGGAAAAGAAAGAAGAAGTCACTAAGTTTGAGGTCAGGGGAGTAGGGGGGATGAGGCAGAATTTTGTACCCCAAGTCACCCAAAGGTTTTACCATTTCATTAGCTAAATAGGCTATGCGTTGTTATGAAGAAGGCGCACTTTTCACTATTTTTTAACTTGTTGCACTATTTTGGATTTGACCCTTTATCGGCAATTAAAAAAAAACAAATTTTGATGGACGCACTGATTTTTGGAGACATAATTTGGGGAAATATTTAATGTTTTTCCTAATATGATAATCCAAATTTTATGACCGACCCTCGTAGGTTATTGTATGTCTACCGAATAATTTTTATTTTACAGTCAAACCTTGGATTCCGGACATAATTCGTTCTAGAAGCGTGCTTGTATATCAAAACACTCATTTATATCAATGTGTCCCATAAGAAATAATGGTAACTCCATTCGTTCCACAACCCAAAAATATTTATATAAAAATAATTAATGTACCTGCACTTTACCTTTAAAAACATAATCCCGACACACATACTCCTGACTCTGGAAACTGCATCTTTAACAGGGGGCCTCTGTAAGGACACATGCTTTTGGTTTACGCGTGCACACACGTGGTCACAATGTTATAATAAACAATACATGCGCGCACGGATGTTGACTGTACGAGTGACACACGCACACTGAAACTGACCATGGGAGACTATTACCCATAATCCCGTAGTGCACACGAGAAAAGAACTATTGATTCCGTTGTGACTACGCACAGCAGACAAAGCACTTGCGTACTGCTTGTGTATCAAGCGCTTGCTTGTATATCAAGCCCCAAAGTTTTTTGTATTTACACATTTTGCTTGTTTTGCAAAATGACCAAGTTACTGGCAATCCAAGGTTTATTTGTATTTTATTTTCAATTATTTATAGGTTCTTTTGCATTTTTTTTTATTAATGCTCTTGGTAGCAGGACTGAGTATCATGTCTATTACATTATCTATTATGGTACATCGTTATAGTTTTTTTTCGCCGCAGCTTTTTGGCATGTTTTCACATTTAAAACAATTTGACATAAAAAAAATAAACATATTTTAAACAGGGTTTCATGTTTAGTTTTTTTGTTTCAACAATTTGGCATTTTTCCCCAGTGAGAGCAATTTTAAAAAAATAACAATAAACCCATTTACCCCATCTCAAGTCTTTTAACACTATTTTGCAAGTTCACCCTTCACAAGAGTTAGCTCAAAGTGCACACACATAACAATGAACAAAGTTCACGAATGAAGTTCAGATTCATAGTTCACAAGTTTTAATCTTTAAATAAGGTAATCTGAGCAGTGCACTGTGTTTCATGCCACCAGAGGATTCTGATTTTCTCTTGACTTACTCCATGTCTGACTAGAAGGGGTGGAAGATAACTGAGTACTAAGTAAATTTACTTCATTTCTTTAAAAGGAGTAGCCAGTAGCCTTAATGCATTATTGCCGGACCAATACGACCTACACTGTTTTTACTGCTGTTGCTCGCCTGCATTATACCAGTGCACCCCCTGATAATTACAGACAGTTTTTGCTTTGGAACCAGGCCTGCATTTTGTTGTCATTAATGCTAGTTAGCTAGCACTGGTAGAAACCTACCTGTTTACTAGCCAAACGTTTCTCCCTTATAGCTGTTCCAAAAACTATTTTGCTGCTATTTAGCTAGTAGCTTGCAACACCGCTTTTTTCACTCTGCTCCTGAGAGGTAGCTACTGAGAGGCTACCAGAACCTTTTAAACTGTTTTATTTTAGGCTACTCAGTGGATAAGTTGACATTGTGAATCGAGCCACACATTAAATTTTAAAGCGAGACTGTAGTCCTTTCCATTTGTTTTATTGCTTCTCTTGCATGACATTTTAAGCACTTACAAACATTTTAATGGACTTTTAACTAGATTATGGGAATATTCCTCCTTTTCAGATGGAGAAATAAGTGGCAAAGCTACAATAATGGTTGCACTTTTTACACTGGGTTTTACCTTTCAAATATATATATTTTTTCTTTAGTTTTTATCAGAATACCCTTGAATCTGTTGATATTATCATCTCTTGACATTATTCAATTACATATCATGAAAAACAAATCGTGATTATATTTTTGCCATATCACCCACACAAGCATCCTTCAAAGCTGTGGGTGGCCTACTCTCATCCTTGTTCTACCTTAGTGAAATTTTTTTTTGCCATAAATTTGTCTATTTTCTTGCATTGTGTAGTTTTTGCTCTTCATCTGGGTCACATTTCTCGCATATCTCCTGTCACAATCGGTTTCCACCTCCTAGCTGACTTTTGATGTCTCTCCATAATATGTCACTTTTATGGTTAATTGGTTTTCCATTCCCATACTTTTAACTGTTACTGTAAGCCTACAGTATTAGCTGGATTAAAGAGCAAGATTTTATACACTATCTGTTTTTGTTTTTTAAGCTTATCATATATCATACGAGCCAGGCCCTGTCTCACATCAGTACGTCTTCGTTGCTGTCTTCCCTGATATCTAAGGGCATCAAGATACTGATGTATTCAAATAAATGACTTAAATATATTATAGCACTCTTAGTCACAGAATGAATGCTAGCCACCCAGATGCTGACTGATACCATTAAGTTTGTCAATTAAATTTCATTGGGGTGGTCGTTTTTACACTACGAGCATCTGCTGAGGATTCTTGAATTGACTATGGCAGCTGTAGTGGATTGCTGGCACAGCCTAGGACTGCTGGCGCTACAGGCTTTTCAGGCTGGTTTTGGGAAAAAGGTTTGGCAAGCAGCAGATTAATTTCTTCATGTGAACACAATGCCTCTAGTGGTTCTCAGAATGTACTAACTCAGTGGCCTATCAAAAAGTCATTGCTGATCAGCTATACTACTGTACATCATTGTCAATACTAAAGGTATTTGTGCCAAACAACATGTGCCATTATAGCACCATGAATGACATCTCACTGGGCTCTTTTAAGCACATTATTTTGTTTCTAAAAAAGGCCATCTCCCGTTACTCCCTAGGAAAATGTCATAGGTTTTGCTTGTTTTGTAAACCATTGCAGGATGATCAACTAATAAACTAATATCCTTTATCATAACAAGCGGGAGAACTATTGATAAACTCAGCTCATATTTATTGCTGATCAAATGACTCAAAGGTAAACTTGTGCTTTAATCTGGATTACCACCCAAAGTGAAATCACTCAAATTTGTGAATCAATTAATTGAGCTTGCAACTTTCAATGAAAATGAGCCCCAGACCAATTGTTCAGCCACCATGAAGAAAAGTCATATGAGATTCCCTTGTTTAAGCAGACACAAGCACACTGGGAGGTAGATGTCATCACCATGGTCTACACATGCGGTTAAACATTCATCCCCTATTGTGACATGCCACCCTACAAGGAGCTTCTCCTCTTCTTTTTGCCAGTATATTGAGCCATGTCACTCTAGATCTAAACTGCAGCCAATAGGCCATGGCACATAACTATCCAGATAATAATATAATTGCATGCTTGCCCTATTCTATAGTTCATGCATCCGATATACACATATGGAATGATTTAGTAAACAAATTAGTTAAAAAACCCAGAATGTGCTCAGGTTAGAGCCCACATAAATGCTTCTCGAAGTTCAAGCAATAGACATAGAGTATTTCAACATCCACTGTTCAGAGGTTAAGTTAAGTTAAGCTTAAAAGACATACAGTATTTCAACATCCACTGTTCAGAGGTGACTGTGTGACTTATGACTTCATGATCAAATTGTGGCAAAGAAACCATTACTTCGGAAGAACAACAAGCAATAGAGGCTTGCTTGGGCCAGGAAACACAAGTAATGGACGTTAGATCAGTGGAAAATTGTCCTTTGGTTTGATGAGTCCAAATTTGGGATTTTTGGTTTCAACCTAAATGTATTTGTTAAAAGTAGAGAAGGTGGACAGGCGGTTCCTTCACATTTGGTTCCCACTGTGAAGCATGCAGGTGGAGGTGCAATGGTGTGGGGATGCTTTGTTGGTGACACCTTTATTGACTAAGAATTGATGGCTTACTTGACCATCCTTGCTACCATAGCATTTTGCAGCAACATGCAATCCCATCTGGTTTGCACTTGGTTTGACCATCATTCCAACAGGACAATGACCCCAAACACACCTCTAGGTCATATAGAAGGTAAGTGATGGAGTGCTGCATCAGATGACCTGGCCCCTACAATCACTAAATCTAAATCCAAATTAGATGTTTTGGGATAAGTTGGACTGGAGAGTGAAGAAAAAGAAGCCAACAAGTACTCAACACCTCCAGAAACTAGGTGACTACCACATGAGATTGACTGAAAGAATGACAAAGAGTGTGTGCAAAGCTGTCATCAAAGCAAAGGGTGGCTACTTTGAAAATTTTAAAATATTTCAAAAAATATTCTGGGTTATTTAACACATTTTTGTTGACTACATAATTCCATTTGTTCTGTCATGATTTTGATGTCTTCAGTATTAATATGCAATGTCGTATATATTTTAATAAAATAAAAATAAAGAAAAACACTGAATAAGAAGGTGTGAACAAACTCTTTACTGGTACTGTAAATCTGTCCCTGTTCCAGAAAAGTCAAGTCAATAAGACCCTTTTGAAGTGGTGACTTTCTTGGCCCGGGCTGTGCATGATGACAATAAAGTTAAACTCATGTGTAGATACAGCAGTTAGAAAATCAATATAATTTCAATTTATATGCATTACTTAATGGCAAAACTGAAACCTAAACCCAGAAATTGAAACATCCCATATAAAACAATCCTGAGAGAATCAAACCTATGATCTCCGAAACCCAGATGTTTCTTAATATCACTTTCTATGTTCCACACTTTCATGCAAGAATGGCAAAATGTGTCATCAGGAATACTGTGGCAGAGATTTATCTGCAGAGTACTCCAAGCTGATTCAAGGATATTCTGGTACAGAATAATAAAATAAATAGTTAATATGGGGTATCAGCCAAAAATTATGTATGTATAAGATAAAACTGGCACGGCATATGAATCAGCCAGTGTCCAACATCAGTAATACTAATTTACACATTTCATAGTCATAAAGATGTCTGACGAGAGCATTAATGTGTCTGACTGATATACAGTCAATTAATCAGTGTGATTGAGGGCATCTTGAAAAAAGCTGGCTTCACTTTATTACATCCACTAGCGGATGATGCTTTTACAAGTGTCTAGTAGCTAATGGTTCATTTTCCTCTATAAATCTTGTGTTACTTTTCCACAACAGGAAGGATTGCTGGCATCAGCGTGCACGGCACATGTTGGAAGAAGACCACTAATAATCCAGCAGGGTGTCAGAAAAGGAGAGTCAGGTGATTTTCTCTCTCTTTCTCTCGCACACTCAGAGAGAGGGAGAGAAAAAGAGGGAGTATGTGAGTGCCACGATTTTGAGAATTTTCTAGGCAGTCACAAGGACAATCACACTTTACCATCATATGATGACACCTAAGGGAGACAATGCATTTTTTTTTGCAGCGAAATTATTTTTGTACTGTAGCAACACTATATCGTGTTAAAACCTTAAGGATTTGCAACAGTTGAAATTCTATTTCCTGCACAACTACGTAAGATTTAAAGTGCAGTTTGATGAACCAGCGAAGATTTTACAGATCAAGAAATACTTTTAATATTGAACAAAGTAAAACATTTCATCAAAACTACACTTCAAAGAACTCTTTAGTTTATTTAAGCTGTCTTGCAAGTGCTTTGTCAAATTATAGGCATTTTCAGTCTGACCAAAGCCATATATGTGTAAACAGTGGGCATGCAGACTAGCCCTCAGGTCGTCTGTAAAACTCAACATTCCTTAAGAGGTTTTTAGGTCGTCTTCAAGATGACTTAAATATCAGGACTTTAAATAATTACTTTGGAAGACATCTGGAGTGTTAAAATCTTTAGGGTTGAAGATAGTCCCTAAAGGTTAAGGTTTCTAGTAGTGTTGCAGGTTTATATATAACTCATAATTCCAATTGCATATTAATGTTACAAACTACAAAGCAACATAACTCACTTTTTATTAACTTAATCTGCTAGAGAACTTCATAGAGCATCATGTGTTCTACCTCAAGATATGTGAATCAGAACGTTTAATAAAATGTTAAACATTAGTGCGAAGATTTTTTTTTTTTTTAAAGGAAATTCTAAGAGTTTAAAACTCTCCTTAGACACATATCATTTATTGATCATTCATATCATTCTGAGAATTATTATTATTATTATTATTATAAAAGCCTTCTCCAACAGGGCTGTATTGTTCTGTGCGCTGCGTCCTGATGTTTTTACACTTGTGACAGAGAGTTGCACAGTTTCCTGAGACACTCACCGGAGATCGGAGCCTGCGGAACGACGCCCAGGTTGAAGCCCTTGGAGCTGTAGAACTGTCGGAAAGCCGCGCAGCTCCGAGATTTCCCGCTCGCGCTGTCTGCGCTCGCCGCTCCGGCCAGGACGCACAGCACGAGCGCCAGGCGCACATCCATCCCGCACTCCAGATCCGACAAAAAGCCACAAACGAGGTGCACACACTTAGTCTAAAGATGTCCACGGACTCGACCAGGCGTTCAAGTTCTCTTTTTTTTGTTGCAAAACTGAGACGCACTGATGGGAAATAAAACGCCTACGCTGCCGGTCTGGTGAGCAGCTGCCCGCACTCTGTGCCCGGGATGTGACTACACTTGCGCACCCGCTCCGGTATCTTTATTTAGATAGGTCTTTAATAATGTATTCAATAGAAAACGAAATAAGACAAGTGATTCGCTCTTGGTCCGGTCCAGAGTCAGTGTGCGGCTTCTCACGCGCTCTCTTTCTCGGGCCGGACAGATTAGACAGCGCACCGGGAACGCAGCGGGCACCGAGCTCGCGCGCCTCTAGAGGACATTACATGCACGAGCCAGAGCCGAAAAGAGCGGATTGAGCTTCCGGTGCCTGAAACGCGCTCACACCGCCCGGCACACACACACATTCACACACATTGAGCTCTACAGATCCCTACAGATAGACTGACCTTGGATATTTAAAAATAACCAACACATAAGCGCATGGAGGTTTTCAGTCTTATTCATCAGTATGCAAAGTACAGTAATTTGGGTTAAGATAATAACTCTCGCTTTCTCTCTCTTTCCTTCTTACCATCATTCCTCTCTATGATTTTATATTAGTTGTTTGAAATAACATGAAAAACTATATAAAAAAACAAATAAGTATAATATTTAATAATATATTTGACATTATTGTGTATATATGTGCACACACACACACACACACACACACATGCTGCCTTGCACCTCCAGGTTCCGGGTTCGATTCCCGCCTTAGATCTGTGTGCATGGAGTTGTCATTCTGTCATATATACTGTACAGTACTGTATGTATTTATTCAGCGCTCTAACTAACTTCTATTCTGAGGGAGCCCAAGCACACGCACACTTGGGTTATGCAGTAGAACAATAATCCAAAGCACCATATGCAAAAAAAAAAAAGGAAAATATTAAAAAGGGGCAGTTATTTTTTCACGGAACAGTGTGTGTGTGTGAGTGTGTGTGTGTGTGTGTGTGTGTGTGTGTGTGTGTGTGTGTGTGACCACTGTCAGGTGAAGTAAATAACACTGAGCATGGTTACCAAATATACAAACAACAGACAGGTGACAGGGAACATGGGCACCCATGCCCACAATGGCCAAAAGCCATCCCTTCCCAGTCCAATCCCACAAAAAAATGTCAATGCAGCACAAACTGCTGAAAAGGCAAATGCTGGCCACGTAAAAAGGCACCAGAACACTTAGTGCACCCCAGCCCACCATGCACATGGGCCAGCAGGAAAAGAGCCCAAGGCCACTGACCTGTCCTCCAAACTCCTCAGCACTCAATCTGATCGAGCAAACATGAAATATGCAGAACAAATGTGTTTGATCCACAAAGGATCCACCCTGCAACCCACGGTACCCAAAATATCTGCTGCACAAAAACCATAGCACAACCCCAGGTACTGGGTGGTACATTCCCTGACAGGTCAGAGCCTTCCTGGTGACTCAAGGAGAGTGACCCAAAGTGTGTGTTTGTGTGTGTACATGTGTGTCAATAGATAGATAGATAGATAGATAGATAGATAGATAGATAGATAGATAGATAGATAGATAGATAGATAGATAGATAGAATGAATGAATGAATCATGAGCAAAAAGTAAATAAACCAACATATACCGTTTTTCTCCCGGTACCATTATTATTTAACAAAAATGGTACACAAGTAGTAACACAAGTAGTAACCCACATGATGCAATAGATTCTAGTTCCCTCTTTAGCAGCAATAACTTAAAGGAATCATTTAATCTATAACTTTATTAGTCTCTCACATCACTGTGGAGGATGTTCTTTACAACATTGCTTCAGTTGATTAAGGTTTTTTGGCATTCACTCATGCACATCTCTCTTAATGTCCCACTACAGTTTTTCAGTTGTGTTGAAGTCCCAGTGTGCTTCAGATCACTGTCCTGTTGCATTAACCAATTTCGACCAAGCTGTAGCTGTCGGACAGATGACCTCACTTTTCCCTTTAGACTATTTCAGGCTACAGAAAAGTTTATGGTCGACTCAATGACTGCAAGGTGCCCAGGTTCTATGGCTGCAAAAACAAGTCTACTGTAAATCATCACTCCTCCACTACAATGCTTGACAGTGTGTATGAGGTGTTTCTTCTGAAGTCAAAATTATTATTGTTTTTCCCTAAACATGGCACTGGGTATTAACTTCAAACAACTCCACTTTGGTCTCATCAGTCCATGGGATATTGTTACAGAAGTCTTTTGGTTGTTCAGATGCAGCTTTGGGAACCTTTCTTACTGGCAATCCTTCTGAATAAACGTTCACTCCTGGGAAGATTGGCAACTGTCTTGAATGCTTTCCATTTGTGAATAATCTTTCTCCCCATGGAACGTTCAATTAACCATTAACAGTCTCACTATGGAACTCCAAATTGTTTGGAAATTGTTTTATAAACCATTCCAGATTGATGAGCAGAAACATTTTTTTCTCTAAGACAATTGCTTATGTTTTTCCCTCTTGATATTGTGTTAACACATACCTGAATGCTCCAGACCAGCAAACTGCTAAAAGATCTGCTTTTATAGAAGTCTGCACAACTGCTGCTGATCAATTCATCAAGGGCTTGTGATTTCAACTTACCGTCCTAAATCCTGTAAAAGCAATAAGGGGGTACTTACTATTATCCTTGCTTTTTTTCTCACTCACTCATCTTCTATACCACTTTTTTCCTCACGGGGGCCTGCTTAGGGCATGAGGCAGAAAACACTCTGGACAGAGTGCCAATCGATCGGAGGGCACACACACACACATACAGTCATTCATACACTACGGGCAATTTGGAAACACCAATTAGTCTAATATGCAGGTCTTTGGACTGTGGGAGGAAAACCAGAGTACCCAAAAGAAACCCACCAAGAACATGCAAACTCCATGCACACAGAGCTGGGAACCCAGACCCTGGAGGTGCAGGGCGAACCACTACACCACTACCTTGTTTTTTTTTCTTTGTGGCTTAATTTTTATTAAATAAAAAATATAAAAACACGTAGAATTAAAAAAGATGGGGTACAGACTTGGGGTACACATGACAGATGGACAAAGACAGAATTCTAATATGACATAAATGATAGTAAAACCCACTGATGCTTAGTCCTGTTAAAGTCTTCAGAAAGGCCTAAAGCACTCTGCTGGACAAATTAAACAGGAAGCACTGCATTACCATAAAAGGTTCCAAGACAACAGTTAGGCTCATAAAAGTAATAGGACCGGAAATGAGACAGATCCTTTCATAATGATAAAAACTGTGTGTGCGCGTGTGAGACAAAACACTGGTGAGAAACAGTTGCCCTCTTAATGACACACTTTAAAGCTAAAAAACAGGAATATTTGTTGCCAAGTATGTTTGCGTGTTCATGGAACTGTTTCAGAAAACAAAAACTCAGCTTGCAAAGAAAAAAAATATTAACGCTCAGTAACCAAATACATGGCTCGAACAAAGTTCCACGAATACTCCACAGCTTGAAACACATTTATGCAAAAATAATTTATATAATATTTTAGGAAATAGAGATCCAAGCATGTTTGGTTCAATGTAGCAATAGGCTATTTTTTAATCTTCAACTAGACTGTGTTAATGAGGACCACAAAAGTAGGACAATAAAAAAAATCTTAATTTTCTTATTGGTTTATATATTTTTTTTTATAACCAGGTATTGCAAATATGGAATGAAAAACAAAAAAAAGGAAAACAATTTCTTTAGCTCATATTTGTATTCATCAGGTCTTTATCCTTCAAGGGTGTCCTCTGCCTTGTGTCCTGAGTTCGCTGGAATAGGCCTCCTGGGACCCTACACTGGATTGGACGCTGGATGGCTGGATGGATGGATGGCTGGCTGGCTGGATGGATGGATGGATGGATGGATGAATGGATGATTGGATGGATGGACTCTTCATACACATAAAAGGGTTTGCAGAAATCATTTTCCTATTCCAACATATTGAGATGGATAAACGCTATATTGTTTTTTTTTTGTCTTAATAGGCAGTTCTATCATGAGATAAGATTAAAAATGGTATATTTGCACAATACATGTAAATGCTACAAATTGGACAGAATAATAAGGGTTTAACATATCCTGTAGTCAGAGCAGCACAAGGGACCAGTACTGCTGTTCACACCACCCTGTTCCTCGATTTGATCCTGAACACAGGATACAGTCTCCATATTTGAGTGGGTTCCTCCCTAAAATATGACAGTAGCTAGATTGGCTGTGCTACAATAAATTGCTTTAAAGCATGAATGATTGTGGTGTATGTGTGTGCAAGTTGCCCGGTATATCATCTAAGATGTATTACTATCCTGTGCCCAGAAATCCTGGGACAGTCTCCAGATCCACTGCACCCCTATTCAAGATGTAGATGTTAGAAGAATAGTCTGCACAAGCTTCCACAAGCTTACAAAAACAGTTCTTTAGTGCACAATCAACCAACCCTGGTCCTGGAGGAACCCATACTCGGCACATCATAGTGTTTTCTCTGCTCTATCACACCAATGTCAATTACTGTAGCTGTTTATTCGCTAAGAAGTTAAATGAGGAGTATTGGGAGCTGGGGAAACACTGGTGAAAAACAATCTGCAGGGTTAAGGGTTTTTCAGGACAAGGAATGGGAACCACAGTGTTTTAAATGTTTGTATAGGTATGTATTTGAAAAGGGTTTAGTTAAGAACATCCTCTGATAAGACAATAACACAAAACCCATAGAAGGTATTAACAGTAAGTCAGTTCACCTAGATGTACCCTACTACTGTATGTTGAAGTCCTCATTTTTTCAACCTGCCTATTTCTTATTCTGTACAGGGTCGCAGGCCATACACATCCCAGGTAGGAACTGAATGCTCCGCCCTGGAGGTGCTAGGCCACAGTGGTAACTATTATGCCATTATGATGCCTTTACGGTTTGTAAGAGTCAGATTAACCTAACTTACAGTACTATAGATTAGGGTTGGTTGGGGTTAAATTTACACTGGAAAAAAGTGCCTCGACTTTTTTTATTTTTTATTTTTTCTTTATAACAAAATAAGCAGAAAAAAAAAAAAAAAAGGACATGGAATCTGAATCTGATTAATTTTGTTTGGGCCACTTCAACATCTGGTCCTAAATCAGATACAGGTCAGAATTTCAGCAGAACCAGGCTGAAAATTTGAGAGCAAATTTCTAAGAAACTGAGGACATGGACCAACAAAGTGGCGAAATAACATGGCCTTTTTACAGTACGCTTCTATGTATCACATACAACATATTGTCCCTTTGTGTATGTGGATCAGTTAAGGAGCAAGGTCTGTTCTGACTGGCATCAGACATAGGCCACATTCAAATCATAGTGTGAACGGCCTAACAAAAAAATGGATTTGATTAGTAAATCAGATACGGGCCAGTTTGGCCTGCAGTGTGAATGTCACCTTAATCTGATTTAGAAACATACCATTTAGTATGGCTGTATGCTATTTTTGACATTTGGAACAAGTCCCTTCCCCCCTCCATCTGGTCATGTGGGTGGGTACGAGACACAACAACAGCTGACTCATCTAAACCTTCTGATTGGTCATCAACGCATGGAGCACATGGACACTGACTCACACAAGCCCACTCAGCTGGTCATGAGAGTTTGGGCATTCACAGAGACTGTGGTGTCAGAGGGCAGTGTTCCAAATATAGTCAATGGCAGCAGTACACACATTTATCACTTTTATCATGTGAGTTAAATAAACTGAAATTGCTGAAGCAGGGTTTAGATATTGTTTCAACTGTATAAGAAGGACATTAAGTACCTCAGCTAACTCTAGGTTGTAAGCATAGTTCAAAATGCATTGAAGTGTCTCGTCAAACATTTGCTTTGTTACACATGCAAAATGTCTACACTGAAAGTGGAAAAATGATTATAGAACACAGAGTTAACTAGACAAAATTAATCATTTCCCCTAGAAAGAGAAAGCAAAAAAGCACAAATATACTGTTCAGATAATTAAAGAGAAATTATCAGGAAGTGTCTTGGGTCACATACATAATGGAATTTCCCCTTGATTTATACACTTCATTCAGGACCCCCTGTGTGAGAGAGCAGTTTTGGGCTTAAAATGGTTCCTGCTGTAGGGATTAGATCACTCGCACTTCCAGAAGTTTCCAACGGCTACATATTTATTCCAGACAGGCCTATTGAAGTTTCATTAGACTTGACCATGAAAGCCTCCCCATAATAAGGAACATGTGTATATGTCTGTAAGTGTGTGTGTGTGTGTGTGTGTGTGTGTGTTTGAGAGAGAGAGAGAGAGAGAGAGAGAGAGACGTTTTACTAGCATCCGCATGCCACTGTTTTGGACTGGTTCTCTCAACACACAAGATGGTAAAGCAAAAATGCATAGAGCGCCCTGCATGGTTTGGCTGTAAAACACATCACATCTGCCAGTTACCTCATGGTGTAAATTGGGTGTATACCTGTGAAGACCCTCACTGGGAGTATGAATCCAGAACTGAATGTAAATTCCCTGTGTTTAAAGGAAAAGTTTAAACACTGTCAAATTATTGTAATTCAAAAAAACCTCAAACCTTATTTCTCTCTCTCTCTCTCTCTCTCTCTCTCTCTCTCTCTCTCTCTCTCTCTCTTTCTCTCTCTCTCTCTCACACACACACACACACACACACACACACACACACACACACACAATGTCCTAAATTAGACCAAACAGATACAAATAGAGATATAATTAAGCTCTGAAACAATAATAACATTATTATTATTATTATTATTATTATTATTATTATTATTATTATTATTATTATTATTTTCATTCATTCATTCATTCATTTATTCATTAATTTTCTACTACTTATCCTTATCTATCCCAGGAGACTCCAGGTATACCCTGGACAAGGAGCCAATCCATCGCCGGACACACCCACCCACACCCACACACACACACACACGCACACACACACTACGGGCAGTTTAGGAATGCTCATTAGCCCAACCAGTATGAAATTTAAGCAATTTCCCTCTGGGATTAATAAAGTTATTTGAATCTTGAATCTTGAATCTTGAATGTCTTTGGATTGTGGGATCAAACCAGAGTACCCGGAGGAAACCCACCAAGCACAGGGAAAATATGCCAACTCCATGCATACAGACCCGAGGCAGGAATTGAACTTTTGACTCAAGGCGACCACTCCACCACCTTGCTGCCTATTATTTAATTCAAATCAAATTTAAATTCAAATTTTATTTGTCACGTACGCAGTCATATTATTATTATTATTATTATTATTATTATTATTAATAATATTAGAGGTGGTGTTTTTTCTGTTGTTGCCTCTAAATTAAGACCATGTTTTCTTATTTTTCTCTTCTGCTCCTTCCAGTTAACCAGAGAATGAAGGAGGAGAATAGAGCTACAAAAAAACAAGAAGACATTCTTAAACATCAACAGAAGATACAATCATTATCTGTTGGCAAAAGAACATAAAAACTACAATATTACTTTTACTACTAATAATAATATACTACAACTACTATATTACTACTATACTACACTCCTATTATGCTCCTGCTACTACTGCTACTACTACACTGCCCGGGTCACACACTCTAATATTTAGTTAAACCGTAGCTTTGATTACGGCCGTGACATCATTTCAATGTCACAACATTTATTTGAGTCGCATTCATTTCCCTCCCATTGATGTAGGAGAGTTGGACCGCTGCAAAAAGGCTTCTACTGCACATCCTGGATTCTAAGTGGAGTTAAGGTCTGGACTCAGTGGTGGCCAATCCATGTGTGAAAATGATGAACCACTCTTTCGCAGTTTGAGTTTGATGAATCCTGGCATTGCTATCTTGGAATAAGGCCGTGCCATAAGGGATGGAAAAAAAAAAAACATGATCATTCAGTATATTCAGGTAGAAGCTACTATTGATGAGAAATGTGTCTGTTTTTGTATTTTTTGTAATCTTCAGCCCAGTTTTTAGCATCTAATCTAACAAGAGGATAGAGACACATTTGTGTGTAGACAATACAGATGATTCTATAACTATTACACTTGACTGGTGGCTCTGGAAACAAAACCGAAAGAAATATACAGTACATAAAAAAAGGATGCAGCATTGGCAACATTATTATACTGTGTGTGTGTGTGTGTGTGTGTGTGTGTGTGTGTGTGTATTAGCCTATAAATCAGCCCATGAAACAACTTTTACGCACATTTCCCTTTTTCACAGTATACGAAATAAACTCAAGTTAACATTTTTTGTGAAGTCTTGCCAACCTTTGGGCGTGTGTAATTTATGAGCCTTGTACCTAGAGATCATCTTTTATGTGTTTTGAACCTTGAATTGTTTTTGACTTTTTCCATTTTGCCTGTTGAGTTTGTGCTTCACGCTTGATTGTGTTTTGATTTAACTTATGACTTTGACTTCAATTGAATAATTGAATAATAAATCTCCAGCACATGGCTTCTCAAACCTCCCCTGAGTCATGCATGTTACAATATGTGCTTCTGAAGTAACTGACATCTTACGCTTACTTTAATCATCAGACTCACCTTTAATCCACTCCATAATAGGATCAGTCACATTCGTAGGATGATGTTCAGCTGTTTTGGGTTATGGGTTCAGCCAACTGGGGGTTGGGGTGATATATTACTGAAATTGCATGCCATGGCCGTATTTCTAATATTCTTATTTTCTATGTTACATGTTGGTGGAACTTTTTTAACAATAGTAATATTTTTCTTTATTACTGTTCTTGACATTCTCTTTGACACACTTCATGCTTGCCTTCATATCCCAGATTTTTTTTACATCTTTCCTCCAGTTTAATATATCTGGTATATGTAGCCGATGAAGTGTCCTTGGGGAGAGAAAGGTACTTTGTGGTTCTCTGTGCAAAGAGAAGAGCCTTGAGTTAAGAAAATACGGCCATGAAACAAAGACAAGATATATATGTGACCATGGAAAAATAGATACAGTTATCTGTTAAAAAAGAATAAATATGCAATGGTTTTTGATATTAATTCAATATATCTGGTACCATGTCATTAATTTCATTTAATTTCAAAAAGTTCAAAATTCAACAGATGTTGTTGTGCATTTTTTAAAGACTTATGAGTGTGCAATTAAATTCCATACATAACCAAATTTACGGGCACAACTAGTATTAAAATACACTCAACAAAAATATAAACGCAACACCTTTGTTTCTGCTCCGATTTTTCATGAGATGGACTTAAAGATCTAAAATTCATTCCAGATACACAATATTACCATTTCTCTCAAACATTGTTCACAAATCAGTCTAAATGTGTGATAGTGAGCACTTCTGCTTTGCTGAGATAATCCATCCCACCTCACAGGTGTGCCACATCAAGATGCTGATCTGACATCATGAGTAGTGCACAGGTGTACCTTAGACTGCCCACAATAAAAGGTCACCCTGGAATGTAATGGTAATATTGTGTAATATTGGTAAAATGGTAATATTGTGTATCTGGAATGAATTTTAGATCTTTAAGTCCATCTCATGAAAAATCGGAGCAGAAACAAATATATTTTATATATTTTTGTTAAGTGTATATATTTTTGTTTATATTTTTGTTGAGTGTATGTTTGTCCATCGAGTTGATGAGTTGAGTGTTTTACAGAAGATTTTACAGGAAGACTACAGTACATTATACTAAAGTTTAAGACTAGTTGTTTAACAAAGTACACTATATTAGTCCATTTTGGCTTCACTATTATTATCATCATCACTTTGTAGTTCTAAAACCAAGTGTCCAAATCTCACCTTCTGCTGTTTTACCCTCTTCATGATGTGCCTGAGACCCGGAGTTCATCAAACTGACCTACAGCTCTGCAAAAAAAAAGCTGGTAGGAGACCATGGGGCAGACCAAGGACTAGATGAAGAGATTATATCTCCACACTGGCCTGGGAACGCCTCGGGATTCCCTAGTTATACTGTAGTTAGCTGAGGTGGCTGGGGAAAGGGAAGTTTGGGGTTCCCTGCTGGAACTACCCCCTGCGACCCGACTTTAGATAAGCCGTTGAAGATGGATGGATGGATGGATGCAGTATTTGCAGAGCTTTAATAACTAAAATAAAACAAAATGCAAATAATTTGTAAACAAATTCTGTGAATGATTTGGCTAAATAACATTAGAAAATCAGTATTTGGTGGAATAAACCCAATTTGCAATTACAGCTTTCAAGCGTTTTGGCAGTTTTTCAAATTGCTGTTGGGTAACTTTATACCTCTCATTTATTAAAAAAGCAAACAGCTCAGCTTTGCTTGATGGTTTGTGACCATCCATCTTCCTCTTGATGACATTCCAGAAGCTTTCTGGAGTAAATTGTCTCTTATTTCTTTCATGTATCATGAACAAGAGATTGAAATAAACATAAAATATGACGCACTTTTAATAAGGATTGTCCATAATGATCAAAAACAAAATATATTTTGAAAAATATATATATAATAATTAAACATGAAGGAACACCGATGTCTCAGGTACTTCTACAGCACATAAAAACATGGTGCATATATTAAAATTATAAATGTGTTGCTGTACTTTATTCATAAACACACCCATTTTTGTTCTTATTGTAGATTACAAATGGTACTCTGTGCTCCTGAGCTTCTCTGAGGCATTGCATTTATTTCCTCCCAGTCATGGCAGCATTCTGCTCCAAGACATTTAGTCCACTCATGGGTTTTAGAACAGTGCATGGCACATTAGGAATAAAAAAAAGAAAAAAAATTGGAGCCAAACACTGAACATTACATTTCTGAATGATTGTGAGAGCACTGTTTCATTGTTTAAGTATAAAATGGCAAATCAATGGGTTTTGAGTTTACACAACCGGTTTCTCTCCATTGGCAGCCCACAGTCCACATGTTTGGCTTCAGATATTGTGTTAATGTGGGAAACTGTGGCTTTCTGCTGCTTGTCCAGTTTGTTACAGGAAGCAACAAACACATGCTTCAGGATAACAAAGGAGAGTCTGGAAGGAGAACGGACACAGTATAACCACTGTATTCAGCTACAAGAAATGTGAATGTGGAAGAACACTGTATATAGCTGACTTCATAATGATAAATTGACACAACACAATTACTATTATTTTATTAATTTTATTATTAATTAGATTTAAAATGAATCTTTGCTCCATTTTCCACTCATCTCCCTAGTTATTTTCAAGAGCTTGATTACCTTGCCAACATCCACCCTTTCTATCTTCCACTGTTTTACCCCACAATCCTGATCCTCAGCCAGCTCACAACCACGTCCTTCTCCTCTGATATTTCTTTTCTATCTTTTCTCTCTTTCTCTGCAAACATTTTCCCCTTCTTCACATTCCTGTCCTTTTTATCCTTACCCTTTTCTCCTCCTCTTCATATTTTCTCCCATTTTATCTGGCTCATGGCATCAAAGATGGAGCTAATGCAAACAGATCAACAGATCTTTATTTTGGCTTGGTTATTGTTGCTGAGATTTGCTGCCATTATTGTTCTTAACAGGGAAACAAGAAGCAAAGACTTGAAATATACACCAAGTGAAGGGAACAATAGGTAGTATATAACACACACACACATATCTTTTTAAAACCCAGTACTTACTAACAATGATCCCGTGACTGAGATAATTGAAAGAGATAATCCAGAGATCCGTCTCTTCTTCTCCTTGTCCTGAGGGGACACTATAACATAATCTTAGATTTATTGGAATAATCTCTAGATTACATCTCTTAAATATATGCTCTGGGACTTTTATCATACAGCTTTGATTGTATGATGAAATTGACAGATTGAGTTTAGATTCCAGCTTTGGCCATTTGGGGCATGACTTGACAAGACCTCTGGGGATGTGCTGTGGTGTCTGGCACCAGGAAACTGGCAATGGATCCTTTGGGTTACGAGGTGGGCCGTCCATGGATCAGACTTGTGACTGGGGCGCATCCCATGGGTGCTTGTTCGGATCACCATGGGCTTTTTGCCTGCTTGGCTCCGTATGTGGTGGGCCGTGATGCACTGAGTATTCGTATGCCTTTGTGTCTTTGCTGGCATCGACTTCTTTTTTTTTTTTTTTTTTTGCCAATTTGCTTTGCATTGGGTTTCTGTGGCATTGGACTAGACTGGCTGGCCTTTGCCCCGGTGGGCATGGGTGAGCCTTGGATGCCCAAGATCCAGGCACCAGTTTACTAGTCTATAGTTGACAGTTAATGTTAATGTTATGAGGTGCTAATATATTACGGCTGATCGGTGTATGCCAACATTGTAAAATTCTTAATAACAGCTAATAGGGAAAGTTGATTGTGTAAAAATTATTTATGTTTTTGTATAATAATATAAAAATATTATAATATACATTTTATATATATATATTAATATAATAATAATAATAATAATAATAATAATAATACAATCATCCCACCATTTCTTGCTTTTCTTTCGTACCATGTGACATTTTTTCCTGTCGTGCTCATTAACCAAACACCAAACTGTACTGCAAGAGGTCAGATGTTTCTCAGTCCCCTACTAGGCTATCTTAATTATTTTCCCACAGTCTGTGTGTGTTTGTGTCCTGTTCAAGACAATTCTCTGCAGCTTTACTGGCTGAAAAGCGTCATCTGTCTGGGTCTGTTTTTTTTTTTCCCTGCCTTTTTCTTTCTTCGCGACATTCTCTGGCACCCAGCTTTCCAAGCGAGTCTCCAAAGTGATTTAGAAAGACTATGAAAGAGAAAGTCATAAAGTGATAGAGCAAAAGATAAAGTGAAAATAATCTGAGTTGTTTCCAGTTTCTCAGGACACACATCCTTCTCCATGTAATAAACAATGACAGACAATAATCATTACTTGACCCATGTGTGTCAATAAAACCTAGCCTGGAGTACATCAAGTACAAAACTTTCACACGCTTACAGATAATGAAAGATATGGCAAATTCGCTTTTAGAACAGCACGACCTTGCTATTATAAAGTTGTACAAAGTCACATGATTTAACTTAAATATGAGGGGTGTTCAAGTCAAACACAGCATACACACAAAATCACAAACTTACAGTATTTACAGTACACCTAAAATAGGAGGAATTTAACAAGGGCGAAAAAATATGTGGTTAATGTACAGTAAATCCCCAACGTTCGTTCGTAAGACCAACAAACACTGTCCAGGTACTAGGATGCAAATAAAATTGGCTATACATAGTATAAAATAAACAAATTCCATGATCTTGTACTTTTTCTTTAGAATCGCGCCGGTGCTTGAACGATTGAGGTTAAAAGAACGAGCAAAGTCTGCCACTTGTACTGGAATGCATGCTGCACGTATGTGACAATGTACATTGCACATGAAATCTTAAATCCAGGATTAAACATTCGCAAATGCATGTTCATACCTTTGATTATTTGTGACTTAAATCTTCATATATAGCGGACTTACTGTAATTTGGATGGAACTTATACATACATTTAAAAAACCAGAGGTGGGTGGTAATGAGTTACATTTACTCCGTTACATTACGTACTGTGAGTAAAGTTTTTTTTTTTTTAAATAATGTGTACTATGAGTAGTTTTACTGCACCATACGTTTTACTTTTACTTGAGTAGATTTGCGAGAAGGAAACGCCACTCTTACTCCGCTACATTCTGCTACACTCGACTTGTTACTTTTCTAACTATTTGTTCTACACATTAGATATTCTTTATTTTTGCCAGAGAAATTCAGCCAATGGATCTACCACATGACTGTGTTGCACTAATCAGAAGTAGCAACAACAATCACATGACTCCATTTGACCAATCAGCCGCAATAACAATAACCACATGTACTGACATGACCACACAAACTAACTGCATACTGTAGTGGGGAAAAAAAATCTTCAGCCGTGGTAGACAGCAAGGAGAACATGACGCGGTTAGTTTAGCTGTTTAATTTAATTTTGCAATTTTAGCATATATAATTAGTAAATAAGCCAAAGGATAAAAAAAATATATAAGTTTCTTACATTTACATTTCATTCTCATATTTATTTATTTTATTTTATTTATTTTATTATTTGGAAATATTAGAATTTGTAAAAAAATTTATTGTCTTGTCTGGCTGCTTCCATAATAATTGGACATTATGATGAAACAGTTACTCAGTACTTGAGTAGTCTTTTCAAAAAATACTTTTTTACTCTTACTTGAGTAATATTTTGGATGACTACTTTTTACTTCTGCTTGAGTAATGTTATTTTGAAGTATTTCTACTGTTAGTTAAGTTACATTTTTGACTACTCTACCCACCTCTGTAGAAAACACACATAGAACCTGAACATGAAGCCTAGTTTGTACCAGGGAAGCTGCATCTGCAAGGTGATAACAAGACCTGCACCCCCACTGTGATGACACTGATAACACTGAGCTGTTGAAACAGTATGGTCTTCAGTGTGTGTGTGTGTGTGTGTGTGTGTGTGTGTGTGTGTGTGCTTGATTCCAGACATGGAGGCTGACCTCTCTCAGTATTGATTCTTTGCCACCTCTGCCCTGAGGGGTGAATTGCTCTGTGGTGCTTCAGCATCCTTAAACACAGCAGATCAATGAGCCCTCTGACACACTTCCTATACATGACACACATCACTGTTAAAATCCACTAAATTAACACTAATTAGGTATACATAGTTATGTGCATAGATAGAAGGATAGATGGATTGATCGATGCATTAACAGATGGCTGACAGGTTAGAAAGGGCAAGATGAGCCTTTTAATGAAAGGAAGGTGGATGAAGAAAATAAGATTAGTTTTGTAGAAGGAGGGATAGTGGAATGAGTAAGGAGAATGTGTATGTATTTATTATCGCCACAGTGCATGAGAGATTGAATAGAGACACGAGTTTCTTTCTTTTTTTGCTGCTGCAGGTGTAAATTCTTTAGCAATACTTACATTGCCAGTGGCGAAGTCAATGTAGCCAGGCTGAGGCATGGAGTTTGTCACACTGACAAATTGTAAAATTTTCCCTTGGCTTTATAGCAAAAAAGTAAGAATCCAAAAAGCAAAAAAATAAATAAATCCATTCTGTAATATGTTACAGTATTTGACTATAATAAACTAGGAAATATGCAGGATTTAACCTTGATCCTTAAACGATTACAATAAGTGTTCTTAGTCGTACTGTTTAGGCTTTCAGGTTTTGCAATATACTGTAGCTTTGAAATTGTTATGCAAACCCAATGTTAAAATAACCAGCATTACCTTTTATTCAACATGTAATTGCACTAAAACGTCGAAAGTTAATTAAAACGGAAATAACATACCTTGTTTTTTTTTACTTTTTCCACTTTTAAAATTTTAAAAATATAATATTACACTCATGCCCCAGTATTTACGTATACAGTAAGTTGTGTTCCTGTCAGTCACTAATTTGTTAAACTGAACGACTTAGCAGGAGTTGGCTGCTTGCTGTCTGTTAGCTGGGTTAACTATAAAATTATCAGTAAATACATAAAAATACTGTAATATTTTAACAAAGAAGCTTCTTGTTTAGCAATGATTCTCAAGATGAGCAAAATGATGATACATTGGAAACATACTGTATAAAAATACACAACCAGTCAAAAGTTCGGACACACCTTCTAATTCCACCTTCTAAGTCTTTTCTGCTTTTTTATTTCTTTCTACATTGTAAAAAAAAATGCTGAAGGCATCTAAAAATATGCAACAATCTCCTCTGACCAGGTTATATTGGTGGTCTTCATGAGGACCAGCTTCATCTTAATAGGTTTTGTAATGCACTTGACAATACAGTACTATTCTTGCAAGAACTATTCCAGAAGGGGTGACCTCCATATCTAAAAAATACTGTAACAACTGACTGTTGATGTTACTTAATTACCTAATTCTGTATGTGTTATTACATAGTTAAAATCCAGTATTGTTATAGAATTAAGAAAATAAATCCAAAACTGTGTCCAAACTTTTGACTGGTACTATACAAAAAGCTTCGAATTCTTTCAAATTTAACAAAACAGAAAAAGTGAGTAGCCGATCAAACTCACAAACTAAGCTATGTTGGGTTAAACTGAACTTTTTACTTAAATATGTAGCTTAAAGTTGTTGACCTTGCATTTAGTATTTTATGAGTATACAGTAGAGTGCAAAATTCTCGAATCACCCCTCAGATTTTTTCATAGTTTGCTTCCAGAGGCCCAGACCTTTTTGTATTTTAATGTAGTCCTAAAGAAACAGTTCTCCAGGCTTCCTGAAGTATTTTTTTTTCTGGTTCTTATTTTCAGCTTGTTTTTGGCTCCCATTTTCAGTTCGCTGAGCAGTTTTAGAGAAATGCTTTTTGTTTGTCAAGCCACACAGTGACCTATGAATTATTCAAGCATAAAGAAACATCTAACTTAATGGCATGAACCAGTGGAAAACAGGTGCGGATGATAACAGGCCGGGGATTAGTATACTGGTGATGGTGAATGCTGAGTAGTTGGAATAGACAAGAGGGGAAATGAGGTTGCTGCTAAGTTTGTTACATAAACAACCAATTTTTAGATGATATCTGCAGCCTGTCACAGTAAAACATTCATTCCTATTTCTTTATTTTAATCTATGTAATTTAATTTCATTTCATTTTAAGAAATAAGGGGGTTCAAAACTTTTGTACTGTAAATGTATATAATATGAACCTCTTATAGGTGGTGAAGGTCTCATTCTGTGTCGTGAATGTGGGAGATTAAATCTTTGACTGTCATTTTAATATGTAAGCTATAATCAAAATATCAAAATATATCAAAATATATTACATTTCTAGCCGTTAAAATGAAGCTATAATCCTGGTTCACTTTGATCAGCAGGTGATAGCAGATTCTGCTGTTACTTTAAACACACGACACAACTAGCTGGTAAATGTTTCTACAGTAAGTCTCATTACTTTATTCTCTCAGCAGTGAATTAAAAATAAAATGTTGAATAGGGTCCAATTAGAAAGAATTAATATTTTTACTTGTGCAAACATTTTATTGTGTACCTGTTAAAGGGTTAATAAGGCAATTAGTCATGTACACAAACACACACCCACACATGCAAACATTACTGTGACATTGTAATGATCCTGCAAAATGACTACCACAATGTCTTGATTTAAATACATAACTAAGCATGATTCATAGTTGCCCTCAATTTATTTTGATAACAAGCAACTTATGAGTGACAGTTCCACATATCTATCCAAAAATAACAGAAAATGTAAAATGCGAGTTGTATGTTATATGAATTAAACAAGATTTAATTAGATGAAGTGGGGTTTTAGACATCACGGTTGTGCGATTTAATAAATAAAAAGCTGATTAATCACTGAGATCAAACAACACATGCATGGACACACACATACACATTACTGAAATTCATGTAGAGAATTATACAACTTACTGTATCACTCACTCACTCACTCACTCACTCCCTATAACGCTTATCCTGTACAGAGTCGTGTGGTAGGTCATCCCAGGGTAAACACACACACCAATCTGGGAACTGAGGCCAATTGATCTTTTCTACATTCTTTGGACTGTGGAAGGAAAGCAGAGTACCCGGACAGGGAGAACTCCACACACAGACCGAAGGCGGAAATCAAACCTGCGACCCTGGAGGTGCGAGGCCACAGTGCTAACCAGGGTCACAAATTCTAGAAAACATTTGACCCTTATGACCATTCAATCATCACTTGTTCTCTGTCAGTAGGTCCTTGCATGTGTTAACAATGAAATGTCAAGGAAAGAAAAAAAAAGCGTAAAAAGATAAAACACAGCAAAGAAAATGAACCACAACATGAATTAAACATTCTATACAGGTCATTCAATTCTATCCTGAGAAAAAAAAAAGCAAGAAAACTGTACTGTTCCTGAATTTTGAGTCTTTTTTTTCTTTTAAATAAAAGAAAGGTTTCTTTCTTTCTTTTTTTAAATTTGATATAAATTTAACTGACCAAGTAAAAAAGGATCCCAATGACATCCTTTATTTAAATGTATCATAGAAAGTTTGATTGATGTGGTTTGTGTGTTTAATCACCTCTTTAAGCTAAGCTGTACTGTAATTCTGACTGGTGTCATGGCATGAAACCAAAACTATAGTTTGGGCAAAATCTACTTTACGCAAGACACAAGTAACTTTTCCAACAATTATTTACAGACTATTTCACTATACCACAATTCTAGCGGGGTCAGAAGTTGGCATACACTCAGTTGACTGTGCCTTTGCAAAATCCCAGAAAATGATGTCATGGCAGTAGAAGGTTTTCATAGGCAAATTGACAACATTTGAATCAATTGGTCATGTATCTAAGGATGTATTTTAAGGCCTGCATCCAAACGCAGTGCCTAGTTGTTTGACATCATGAGAAAATAAAAGAAAAAAAGCCAAAATTAGGAAAAAAATGGTTGAACTCCACATGTCTGGTTCATCCTTGGAAACAATTTCCAAATGTACCATGTGCATCTGTGCAAACAATATTACGCAAGTCTCAGCACCATGGGACCACACAAACATCATATCACTCAGAAAGGAGATGTGTTCTGTCTCCTAGACATGAAATACTCAGATATGAAAAGTAGAAATCAATCCCAAAACAACAGCGAAGGACCTTGTGTAGACACTTGAGGAAAGAAGTACAAAAGTATCTATAACCAGAGTAAAACGAATGTTATATCAATATAAGTCTGCTCAGAATGAAAGTTCTCCTAAACTGCCATACAAAACCCAGACTACTGTACAGCTTGCAGCTGCACGTGGGGACAAAGATCTTTTTGGAGAAATATCCTCCAGTATGAGAAAGCAAAAAAAAAAAGAGAACTGTTTGCCCATAGCTTTTGTGAGCACTCCAGGAAAGGACTTCTTGGTTGTGTCAATTCTAGCACGGAGCCATTGCTAGTGTGTCTGGCCAGCCCTTTATTTCCATTTAATAAAGACCAGAATATTGGCACAATCCTCTGGGATCCAATATTATTACCTTGCACAGTGGCCGCTCTTCATTTTACTTCTGTTTATTTCACCTCATGTAATCTGCTTTGTTTTAATGACTCACTCCAGGCCTCTATATCAGACCACAGCAAGCAGGCTCCATTCATGAAAGTGAGAGAGTGGAAAAAAGAGGTAGACTTGATCAGTTCAATCCTTTATTAGTGTTAACACTATCTTTATCTTTGCTATAAATTTTTAAGAACAAGTGTCACCATTATAAAGTTATAAAATGCCTAAGGTTAAGTTGAGGTAGTAATTTTATGTATCACAACTTTGCAATTTGGGAAATCTTTACATACTTACTATTAAAAAATGATAATCCTCAACATAATAATCATAATAATCATTATCATATTCAGATGTTATACATCTTGGTACCTGGCCGATAACAAAAAGCATGATTGGATTAGCCTGAAATACAATTAATGTCAAACTGGGACTCTTAATTGCAGAATAATAGAACACATTTCTACACTAATTTGCTACACTAATGTATTCATCCCAGTGTCTTACTAGATCTTGAATACCATCAAGATTTAAAATTTGCGCAGTATGCCGGAACCATAACTGGACTGCCTGCTTCATGTCTGGGACACTGGCCTCCCAGAAATTCCTTTAATGGCCCAAACATGTGCAAATGTTTTAAAGTTCCTGTAATGTGCGAGTGGTGTTTGTGAATGATTGATTGTATGTACATTTCTCACAGATAGATGCTCTCTCTTTCTTTGGCAAATGGCAACAAGTTATCTGTCAATTTTTCAAGGATCAGGCGTTCCACATGTCAAATGATCCCAGGAGTGACTGCTGTGGGCTCAGACGTATTGTCTTTTTTAAAATTCTTTTCAAAATGCAAAAATATATATCTGTGATGGTCTCATCAACATGTGTGCTTGAAGTCTTCTATAAATAAAACGGTTTTATAGTTTAATTCACAAAAAAAAATCATTACAAGTTCTATTTTGACTTCAACACTCCTAGTAAATCTTTCTCTCTTTCTCTCTCTCTCTCTAAGGAGAAAAAGGTCTTGTTAAATTATAGAATAAAAAACTGCCTTATTCCTTTAAATGATATAATTACAATACACTAAGGCTTTCAACGAAATGTATACATTTATTTTAACTAAAATAACATTCCACCTGTATTTTTTACGCAAGAAAAAGCATGTAGTTGATGGGTGGATTTTGACCAAGTTTTTCAAGCTTTCAGTGTGCAGAAAGTGTTGCGAATAAACAATAAGAGCAGCTTGCAGACATTCACATGAAGCTTGACAACCTTACTGTCTACAACTGCTTGTTTTCCCTTCTTCTGCCATGAGCACTGATATGGTCCCACCTGAGAAACAGACTGAATGTCATGATCGTCATTCTACCCGTGGCAAATTTATCAACCTGGAAAGATGTTACAGTGTGTGATAAGTGCTCCTGGGTAGATGGCTGGAGCCTCTATTTTTTTTCTTTCTTTTTTTTCCTTTACTTTAAATGCATGTATCAGAGGTTCCCTTTCAAAAGCTACACTCGATGCTGCATGAAAACTCTATGGGACATCTTTTTGTGTTGCCGGTTGTAAAGCACACCAAATTTTGTCATCTTTTTGTCTTCAGGACTGCATTGTGTTTGCGTGTGTGTGTGTACAAGCAAAAAAAAAAAGAAAAAAAAAAGTGTTTAACTTACCGATAAGATGGCTGAGTTTCAAGCGAAATGTGTGCCTCCATGTGATAGACCTCTTCCAGAGGGCGATCTCCACACTTTTTGTTTCCAGTGTTTGGGCGGAGATCACGCTCTCCTTTGGCTTCAAGGAGACTGTGAGCACTGTGACCTCCTCCCCATAAAAGCGCTTGGCACGCGCCTAGCTTTCTTTAACGAGAAACAATGAACAAGAAGAAACGAAGTCTTCTCTCCTTTCTCTTGCGCTCTCACCGGATAGGGAAGTTTCTCCGTCCATTTCACAAGCACGCCTCGGCGCTCCTTGTGAGTGTGGAGGAGAGACCTCCTCCCTTGCTTCTGCGGAAATGGAAATAGCCTCCTTAGCACCCTCCTCTATTCAAGACAGAGAGTTTGAGGAGCTCCTTGAAGTAATAACGCGTGCAGTCGAGCGGCTGCAAATTGACTGATCACAGCAGCAAGCTTTCCCCAAGCACTCAAAACACAGATCTGTCTCTCCGCGCAACCAAGCAGACGGCCGAGCTATCGGCCGTTCATGGCTTCCCTGGTATCCGTGGAGAGGCACCTGTGACTAACTCTTACAGGCATCAAGGATAAGGATCGTGCGATAGTGCGTCTCTTTTTGCGCCAGGCGAGAGGCGCAGATAGAAAGCGTTAGGAGGTTGGTGTTCATGCTCAACCGCCACTGGTGTTTCGGGCAACACTGGTCTCCAACATGAGGTTAGCTCTTCGGTCATTTCCTGCCGTAGCTCAGGATAGCAAACATTTGCCTCCCAACCGTCTGGCTGGCTAATTCTGACCCAGTCCCACGAGCTAGCGCTTTGACATTGGGATGTCGTCCTAGCTCATCTCCGTTCCTTATGTAGGGACCCCAAAAGTAGTAAATAAGTTTAAGTATGCTGTGTGTCAGAAATTGAACAATGTACTAAAATGTATTTTTGTTGTTTTACTATTATTTTTTTTATTGGGAAGATAAATGTGTTTCAGTATCCAATAAGAAAGCTCATTCAATACAGGTGTACTAATGAAAGCCAATCAATGTTGAGCTTAAGGTTAATGTAGTCACGTGATGAGGAAGTGATTTAGAGCATGGTGAGCGTGTGCGCTACCAGCGATATCTGCTGTCTTTAACAAGAGAAAACCAAAGAGTGCGTCATCCGTTTGGAGACTAGTAAATTTACTGTAATATCAGGCCCAAGTGTGGAGTGACGACGCTTATGTTGTTTTTCCGTTTTTATTTCAAGTGTGGTTATGTTTGTTTCTCTACGGTAGGGTCGCGATATTAAGTCATAACTTAGTTACGCTGCGGGTGTGTGTGTGTGACGCGAAGGCCCGGGAGCTAGAGAGACATTTGTTTGAAAGGAGCGAGAACTGCTGATAAAACTATTAACACCGCTGAAGTCTTCAGAAGTGCAGCAAAACAGGACAGAGCGTGCATTTCTTCTTTCGAAGTGGAATGGCTGGATTCATCCGGGATTTCAAGACGGCTCCTGAGTCTTCGTGATGTTCGGTGAATACACGAGTGTTTCATTAACTCATCGGAGAAAGTAAGTGGATTCATTTTCGTGTGGAATTAGCATTGGAATTTATCTTCTGTTTAATGTGCACCCACGAACGGGCCCCAACGATCGATCCAACGTTTGAACTATTTGACTGACTTATAAAACATTTGAACTATTTGACTGACTCATGTATACTTTGAACGGATCCGAACATATATCCGTCTAGTATCTATATGGTACCTACATAGTGAGATCTACACGTTTTCCCGAGTCTAAACTCATCTGTTTTTTTGGTTTCCTGTATTATACAGTTCTGAAGAGAAATGGAGTCCTTCAAAAGTATTCTAACTGGTTTGCTAGTATTGTGATTCAACTAAGGTATTCCAAAACCGAAACGTAGACAAAGTATAAAAAAAAAAGATTATAAGAAGTATAACAACGTAAGACTAACTCTGAGATCAGGGAAGAGGTTTATGTCTTTTATTTGACCAGAAACATTTGCATCTGTCGTCCTGACAACATAAGGGGTTGTTATTGTTTTATTTACTTTTATTTATTGTGTTTTTTTGAGACGGAAACAAACTCTTACATTCTTGTAATACAATAAATCTTTGTTATTCTTTTCCTTTTTACAAATTGGTATTTCATTGAGTCTAGCAAGTTATTTACAAATCAAAGAAGAAATCGAGTGATTGCTAAAAAAATTTAAAACTGAAAGTAAAGAAGTTACCGGCCTAATTCACCATTCAACTGCCGGGGATCCAGGATTCTTGTTGAGTATATATTTAAATTAACCCCCAGGGTTAAGAAAAGGGTTACATTTTGGAGGCACCGCTGTGATTCTTTTTTTTTTTTTTTTTTCTCTTTCCTCTGTTTATCCGTGATTTCTTTGTCCCTTTATGATTTAGTATATAAACAGTAGACTTTAAGATTTCTTCACTTCAGTATTAGTTGTTTACTTTGACTTTCAGAAATTATGGATCTGGTTAAGACTGTTGAGTGGAGTAGAGAAGAGAATGTAAATCTCTTACGTGCCATTGTTTTGAGTAATGTTCCTTTATGCACTAGTGATGACACTATTGAAAAAGTGTTAAACACGGTCAAAGTTTTTGGTCGCACAAAAATATGTAGCCGTCGTGGTGATGTAACTGGTAGATGGTTGTTCATTCTAGTGGAGGCTAGTGCTGATCTAGAACCAGATGTTATACCTCCCGAGATAGGCATAGAAAATGAGGTTGGACCCTGGAGCGTCCACTTAGTGCGCAGTCTAGTAGCTCAAAATCCGGCCCCTGAGGGTGATCCCTTTCAGCTCAAACTGCAGGCATTGTTGCAGCAGGAGGGTAAGTCTATGGATGAAGTGCAGGCCTTGATTATGGGAAAGCAGTCTCCCAAATCTGATCTCAGTGTGGACCTTGTTGATGCAATAGGAAAATTGGTAGATCGGTGCAACCAAGTTCCCAATGATAGTCCCGGTTATAGAAAGCTAAGATTGTTTTCTGGGCTGAAACCTGTCCCTCCCGGTGAAGAGGAGTATGAAATCTGGATGGAACAGGCTGCACAAATGATAAGTGAATGGCAGTGCCCCGAAGCTGCAAAGAAACAACGCATCGTAGAGAGTTTACGAGGTCCTGCTGCTGATATGGTCAGGTTTTTAAAAGTGAGTAATCCATCTGCGACTGCAAATGAGTACTTAGCTGCCCTTGAGACCGCATATGGAACTACTGAGAGTGGGCCTGACCTTATGGCTAGGTTTCGTCACACCTACCAGGAAAGTGGAGAGAAACTTTTAGCTTTTCTGTATCGCCTAGACAAACTTCTCCACCGAGCATTGTTAAAGGGTGGGATTGATGCAGTCGGTATCAATAGGGCCAGAATGGAACAGCTAATTAAGGGTGCACTTACCAATGATATGGTTGCATTGCGAATCAGAATGACTCACACTTTGCAGAGTCCTCCATCTTTTTCACAATTGATGAAGGAAATACGTGAGGAGGAACACTGGGTGGCTGCAAGGGAAAACGTTAAAGCTTCTGTTGCCACTGTTGTCTCTCCCCAGGCATCCGTGCCTTCTGAGTTACAAAACCTGAAGAAGGAGGTTAACGAGTTGTCTTCCCAGGTGAGTCAGCTGTTGAACGTGGCTACTTTGCCTGGTTTTGATTGTAATCCTCAGAAAACACCCAGTAAAAGCTCAGAGAGTGTAAATCGAGACAACTCCCAAAAAGCTAAACCCACCCAGCCAACTGGGCGTGTGATCTTTTGCTATAAATGTGGTGAAGACGGGCATAAGAAGTGGGAGTGCAAAGCACCTGAAGACCTTAGAAAAGTGAATCAGAAGCTGATGAAGATGCAGCGCCTGCAGGGAAACTGGGCAGGAGCTCAGTGAAGGAACGGCACGGGGCTCCTGAGACAACACGTTCCAATTGTGGTTCACTTACTCTTGATTCCAGTAAAACAAAATTGCCTGAGGGATTAGTGGGTCCTGTTTCCGAAGTTCCCGTCCAGATAGAGGCCACATTTACGCCAAAGCACTTCTTGACAGCGGGTCACAGGTTACTCTATTATATCGTACTTTTTATGATACTTATCTCACCCATTTGGATCTTCAGCCTGTGCAAAACCTTGAGATTTGGGGTTTAAGTTCACATAAATACCCCTATGATGGATATTTGCCCCTTAGACTTGAATTCACAGAAAGTGTAGCTGGAGTGCATCAGGTGATTGACACGCTTGCCATTGTTTGCCCTGATCCTGTGAATCGGGAAGGAATAGCAATTTTGCTTGGGACCAATACTAGCTTGGTGAAGAAGCTGCTGGAGTCTTGTCGTGAACAAGCTGGGGAGAAATTCTTGAATGTGCTAACCATACATCCTGTAATCAGAGAGGTGTATGAGAACATTCAACAAACCAATGTTTTGCAGGATGACCCCGACAAGCATGGAACAGTTTGGTTCATGAAGCGCAACCCTGTTGTTTTGACACCAAATCAAGTTCTGCAACTTCCTGGTCTGCTCAAGCTTCCTGGTCAGGTAACTGAATCTTTAGTGCTAGTAGACAGAGCAGTGGTTGGTGATACAAGTTCTGATGCTCTAGAAGTGAGACCTGAACTTCATTCAGCATCTGTTGTCTCCAGTCGCCGGGTCACAGTGACCGTAAGGAACAGGTCTAAGAGAGAAGTTTGGGTGAAGCGTGGAACTCCTCTTGCCCATGTGTTTCCAGTATCCTTAGTGCCACAGCTTACTACCAAACAGCAACCAGAGCAAAATACTTTGACACCTGCATCTTTTGATTTTGGAGATTCTACAATGCCTGAAGAAGCAAGACAAAGATTGTGTGAGAAAATGATGCAAAGAAAGGAAGTGTTTTCTCTACATGAGTGGGATGTGGGCTGTTCAAAAAGCACCACTCATGAGATAAGGTTAAATGATGCACGCCCTTTTAGAGAAAGATCTCGCCGTCTTGCTCCTGCTGACTTTGAAGACGTGCGACGGCACCTACAAGACCTGCAGAGTAGTGGCATTATATCCGAGTCTCGTAGCCCCTATGCATCGCCCATTGTCGTGGTCCGCAAAAAGTCAGGGAAAGTTAGGATGTGTGTGGACTATAGGACTCTGAACCAACGGACTATACCAGACCAATTTACTGTGCCCCGCATTGAGGACGCACTCCATAGTCTTTCTGGAAGTAGATGGTTCACTGTTCTTGACTTGAGAAGTGGGTACTATCAAATACCCATGAGTGATGCTGACAAGGAGAAGACTGCGTTCATTTGCCCAGTGTGGTTCTATGAATTCGAGCGTATGCCGCAGGGAATCTGTGGGGCGCCAGCCACCTTTCAAAGAGTCATGGAACGCACTGTAGGGGATATGAACTTTTTGGAGGTGCTCGTATACTTGGATGATCTAATCATCTTTGGACGAACCTTAGAGGAACATGAAGAACGCCTTTTGAAAGTTCTTGACAGGTTGAGAGATGAGGGACTAAAGATCTCCCTGGACAAGTGTCAATTCGGCAGGACTTCTGTAAACTATGTAGGGCATGTTGTGTCAAAGGATGGAATATCCACTGATCCTTCCAAGATTGAAGCTGTGGTATCCTGGCCCAAGCCCCAGACAGTAACAGAGCTTAGATCTTTTCTGGGGTTCTGTGGATATTACAGACGTTTTGTAAAGGATTTCGCAAAGTTGTGCCGACCTCTCAATGAATTGCTGCAGGGGTATCCCTCTTCTGCTGCAAAGAAGAGAAACAGAAATTCACCTGTGAGTAACACAAAACCCTGCTTTAAGCCATCTGAACCATTTGGATCTCGATGGACTGCTCAGTGTGATAAAGCCTTCCAAACCCTAAAGAACTGTCTGACTCAAGCTCCAGTGCTAGCTTTTGCGGATGCACAAAAGCAGTATGTGTTGCATGTGGACGCGAGCATGGATGGACTTGGAGGAGTTCTGTATCAAGAACATGAGGAAGGGTTACGCCCAGTAGCTTTCGTCAGTCGCAGCCTTTCCCCTTCCGAGAGAAACTATCCAGCCCATAAGCTGGAATTTTTAGCTCTGAAGTGGGCTGTTGTGGATCGACTACATGATTATCTTTACGGTGTTCCTTTTGAGGTTAGAACTGACAACAATCCTCTGACCTATATAATAAAGTCAGCAAAACTTGATGCTGCTGGTCACCGTTGGCTGTCTGCCTTGTCAACCTACAACTTCAGTTTGAAATACAGACCTGGTCGCCGGAATGTTGATGCAGATGCATTGTCTAGGCGTCCACATTCTGGTTTAAGTACTGATGACGAGTGGCAGGAAATTCCAGCTGCAGGGGTGAGGGCTTTTTGTCAGGCTTTGTCTGTGGAGAGGAGGACAGGGAATGTATTTTCCTGGGGTGTAGTGCAACAGGCCGGGGCACATATGTCTGCGGTTCCCAAGGCTTATTCTCATGCTGTGGATGTAACTGCAGATCACTTACCCGCACTTAGTTTAAAAGACCTTCAAACGGCCCAGAGAAATGATTCATTCCTTGGAGAAGTGTGGAGGGCAATTTGTGATAAGAAACTAGCTAGTGATATCCAAAGTAAGCACCCTAAAATGAAAATCCTAAAACGAGAGTGGGAAAAATTATCCATAGATAATGGGTTACTTTCCAGAACAGTTCGACAGAGTGATCACAAGGTGAGGCGACAGCTTGTATTACCAAAACAGTTCCACAATGTAGTGTTGAAGTCGTTGCATGACGAGATGGGGCATTTAGGGTTCGAAAAATCCTATGGCCTAGTTCGTGATCGATTTTATTGGCCATGCATGAAGCGTGATGTAGAGGCTTACTGTCAGACATGCGAACGCTGCATAAAAAGGAAAACATTACCTCAACGAGCTGCTCCATTGTCTCACATGCAGAGTACAGGACCTATGGACCTTGTATGTATCGATTTTCTCTCTATCGAAGCTGATTCCCGAAATGTGTGTAATGTTTTGGTAGTCACTGACCATTATACGCGTTATGCGCAAGCTTTTCCTACACGTGACCAAAAAGCTTCTACAGTGGCAAAGACTTTGTGGGAAAAGTATTTCATACATTATGGTCTTCCTAATCGCATACACTCAGATCAAGGCAGGGATTTTGAGAGCCAATTAGTGGTTGACATGCTGACTATGCTAGGAGTGAAGAAATCTAGAACCTCACCTTATCACCCCCAAGGTGATCCCCAACCAGAAAGATTTAACAGGACCTTGTTGAATATGCTAGGTACTCTTGAGCCTAGTCAGAAAACTAGATGGAGTCAGCACATAGCCCAGTTGGTGCATGCGTATAACTGTACTTCCAATGAAGCTACTGGTTTCTCCCCCTATTTTCTGATGTTCGGCAGAGAGGCTAGATTGCCTGTCGATGTTTCTTTTGGTGTCTCTGCTGATAATACCTCACCTGAGTCATACTCTAAGTATGTGTCCAAAATGAAGCAGGAATTACAGACCGCCTATCAGTTAGCTCAAGATGTCTCTGAAAAGATGAATCATAGTAATAAAGCAAGGTATGATCAGAAAGTTCGCTATCATAGCTTAAATGTGGGTGACAGGGTTCTGATTCGAAACCTTGGCCTCAAGGGAAAACACAAGCTTGCAGATAGATGGGGCTCAAATCCTTATGTAGTGGAGAGTCAATTGTCTGGTATTCCAGTGTATCGCTTGAAGCCTGTTGATGGTAATGGACCAGTCAAAGTCATGCACCGCAATAACCTCTTGCCTTTGGGACAGGAAGTGAGGTTAAGACCTCAGGTAGATATTAGCCCTATTCCATCACCTAGAGCTTTGAGGGTAGGAGAGCAAAAGAGAAGCGTAAAGCTGCTCAGTCAGATGACTCACTACTTGTAAATGATGCCCTTCCAAAAGAAGTAAATTCTTCAGACTCAGAGTCTGAATTTGGGTTTTATGCCGAGGATGTCTCGAACCCTCCTTCTCAAAGGACAGAGGAGATGCAGAATGAATACCCTGTACAAGATGTAGAAGGGTTAGAAACTAGCGAAGCTCACACTGTTTCAGAAATACCTGTACAATCTGATGTTCAGCTGGTGGCTGAAGATAGCAATACTGAAGTAGTTGATGATGTGGTTGAAGTTCATGACCGTACCTTACAGACTGCTGTTCCTACTGATAATGAAACTCAGGCAGAGGTTCTACCTCCTGAGGTACGTAGATCAAGTAGGGAGAGAAGAGCTAATACCAGATTTACTTATGATAAGCTGGGTGTGCCACACATACAGTCTGTATCATCTCAACACTGTGGCATTCATGTAGCAGCTACTGAAATACTAACAGTTTCTGGGGGTTATAACAGTTCACATGTTTGGTGGTGTAATCCTAATGCCTTGTGTAAAATGTGTAACAATCTGCCGCTACTGATGCCCTGTAAACAGATGATTTCCCTCTAAGTACGGCCTAATAACTTTGTAACCAGCATGGGGACATACTGGATTTTTGGTGCGGGGAGTGTGTAGGGACCCCAAAAGTAGTAAATAAGTTTAAGTATGCTGTGTGTCAGAAATTGAACAATGTACTAAAATGTATTTTTGTTGTTTTACTATTATTTTTTTTATTGGGAAGATAAATGTGTTTCAGTATCCAATAAGAAAGCTCATTCAATACAGGTGTACTAATGAAAGCCAATCAATGTTGAGCTTAAGGTTAATGTAGTCACGTGATGAGGAAGTGATTTAGAGCATGGTGAGCGTGTGCGCTACCAGCGATATCTGCTGTCTTTAACAAAAGAAAACCAAAGAGTGCGTCATCCGTTTGGAGACTAGTAAATTTACTGTAATATCAGGCCCAAGTGTGGAGTGACGACGCTTATGTTGTTTTTCCGTTTTTATTTCAAGTGTGGTTATGTTTGTTTCTCTACGGTAGGGTCGCGATATTAAGTCATAACTTAGTTACGCTGCGGGTGTGTGTGTGTGACGCGAAGGCCCGGGAGCTAGAGAGACATTTGTTTGAAAGGAGCGAGAACTGCTGATAAAACTATTAACACCGCCGAAGTCTTCAGAAGTGCAGCAAAACAGGACAGAGCGTGCATTTCTTCTTTCGAAGTGGAATGGCTGGATTCATCCGGGATTTCAAGACGGCTCCTGAGTCTTCGTGATGTTCGGTGAATACACGAGTGTTTCATTAACTCATCGGAGAAAGTAAGTGGATTCATTTTCGTGTGGAATTAGCATTGGAATTTATCTTCTGTTTAATGTGCACCCACGAACGGGCCCCAACGATCGATCCAACGTTTGAACTATTTGACTGACTTATAAAACATTTGAACTATTTGACTGACTCATGTATACTTTGAACGGATCCGAACATATATCCGTCTAGTATCTATATGGTACCTACATAGTGAGATCTACACGTTTTCCCGAGTCTAAACTCATCTGTTTTTTTGGTTTCCTGTATTATACAGTTCTGAAGAGAAATGGAGTCCTTCAAAAGTATTCTAACTGGTTTGCTAGTATTGTGATTCAACTAAGGTATTCCAAAACCGAAACCTAGACAAAGTATAAAAAAAAAAGATTATAAGAAGTATAACAACGTAAGACTAACTCTGAGATCAGGGAAGAGGTTTATGTCTTTTATTTGACCAGAAACATTTGCATCTGTCGTCCTGACAACATAAGGGGTTGTTATTGTTTTATTTACTTTTATTTATTGTGTTTTTTTGAGAAGGAAACAAACTCTTACATTCTTGTAATACAATAAATCTTTGTTATTCTTTTCCTTTTTACAAATTGGTATTTCATTGAGTCTAGCAAGTTATTTACAAATCAAAGAAGAAATCGAGTGATTGCTAAAAAAATTTAAAACTGAAAGTAAAGAAGTTACCGGCCTAATTCACCATTCAACTGCCGGGGATCCAGGATTCTTGTTGAGTATATATTTAAATTAACCCCCAGGGTTAAGAAAAGGGTTACACTTAGGATTGAGACTCAACGCCACGAAAAGCGTTCTCTTTCAGGTTCAGAGGACAACTAACACTACGGTGGTCTCATACATAAATCGCCAGGACGGACTGCACTCGCGTCACTTGAACAAGCTAGCGCAGTTTTTGTTTTGGGCACAGGACAAGTTCCTGTTCCTTAGGGCGATTTACATTTCCAGGCATATGAATGAGCAGACTTGCTATCATTACATTTACATTTAGGCATTTGGCAGACGCTCTTATCCAGAGCGACTTACAAAAAAGTGCTTTAATGTTTACATAATTGGATACATACTTACACTGGGTTAACTAGGTTAATAACTAAGTGCCATTAGTTCAACACGACTAAGAAGAGTTTTTTTTTTTTTTGGGGGGGTTAGTCCAAGCACTGGAGAAACAGATGAGTCTTGAGTCGTCGTTTAAAGATAGTCAAAGTCTCTGATGTACGGACATCTAGAGGAAGTTCATTCCACCACCTAGGCGCCAGAACAGAAAAGAGCCTGGATGAATGCCGCCCTCGATCCCTGAGAGATGGTGGGATGAGGCGAGCAGTGCTGGAGGATCGGAGGGAACGTGGTGCAGTGCGTGGTGTAATTAGCGCAGAGAGGTAAGTGGGTGCTGGGCCATTTTTAGCTTTGTAGGCAAGCATCAGTGTTTTGAATTTGATGCGGGCAGCTACAGGAAGCCAGTGCAGGGAGCGGAGGAGTGGGTGGTCTGGGAGAACTTGGGGAGGTTAAAAACGAGACGTGCTGCTGCATTCTGGATCAGTTGCAGAGGACGAATCGTGGACAGAGGCAGGCCTGCCAGGAGTGAGTTGCAGTAGTCCAGTCTTGAAATAACAAGGGACTGAACAAGCACCTGAGTAGCCTGTGAAGAAAGAAATGGGCGAATTCTTTTGATACTGTAAAGAAGAAATCGACAAGAGCGAGTAAGGTTAGCGATGTGTGGGGAAAATGACAAATGATTGTCCACGGTTACCCCAAGATTGCGGGCGGTGGCTGAAGAAGTGATTTGGTTGTTGTCCATGGATATCACAAGGTCTTGACCTGGAGATGAGTCACAAGGGATAAACAACAGTTCGGTTTTACTGATATTGAGCTTCAGCTGATGAGCAGCCATCCAAAATGAGATGTCTGCCAGACATGCTGAGATCCGGGTGGAAACCTGAGTGTCAGAGGGAGGAAAGGAGAGAACAAGTTGGGTGTCGTCTGCATAACAGTGGTATGAGAATCCATGCGATGATATGACCTTACCAAGAGACCGGGTATAGAGGGGTATCCAGACAAGCTGTGACACACGGGGAATGGAAACTCCACCCTGAAGTAGTCAGTGAAATCTGGGAAAGATTTTACGTAGCAGAGGTGGACCTCTTTGCCTCCCAAGGGACAGCACAATGGAACAGCACAATGTCCCCTCTACTACTCTCTGACTCCTCCAGCTCCCCTGGGTCTGGATGCGATGGCCCATACGTGGCCCAAATTACACCTTTACGCATTTCCTCTGATAGATGCTCTTCTTCCAGCCAGCGTAATTGAAACTATTCTAAGTGCTAGGGCTCCCTCCACTAGAAGAACTTATGCCCTGAAATGGAATGCATTTTAAGATTGGTGCATGGTAAAACATGTAGACCCAGTCCACTGCCGAATTATTCGTAGAGCTAAAAGGTTGAGGCTGCCCACTAGAGCCGTTGTCCCTTCCTGGGACTTACCTATTGTGCTCGAAGGTCTGATTGACACCCCTTTTGAACCACTAGAGTCAGCGCCTGCTAGGTTTCTGACTCTTAAGATGGTTCTTCTCATGGCCGTTACTTCTCTGAAGAGAATTGGAGATCTGCAGGCTTTGTCAGTCTCCCCATCCTGCCTAGACTTTGCCCCTGGGCTAATCAAAGCTATTCTGCATCCTCACCCGAACTGTCTTCCAAAAGTTCCATCCTCAATCATGCACCCAGTTGTTCTCAAAGCATTCTGTCCTCCACCTTTTACAGCTCCGGAGCAGAAAAAACTTCACTTACTGTGTCCAGTACGTGCTCTTCAGATTTACGTCCACCGCACTAGCCAGTGGTGTAAGTCAGAGCAGCTTTTTATATGCTATAGGGGCTGCAACCAGGGGGTGGCCGCCACTACACAAACGTTGTCACGTTGGGTGAGAGATGCTATTGCCCTAGCCTGTGAGGCAGGTGGTCTCACTTCGCCCCTCTAGAAATTAGGGCTTGATCCACCAGGGGAATTGCCGTTATCTATTGCGCTGGCAAGAGGTGTTCCTTTGCAGCAAGTGTGTGATGCAGAAGGTTGGTCCTCTTCGCACACATTTGTCAGATTCCATAGTCTGGATGTTCTCTGAGACCTTGGGGGTCCAGACACTTGCAGTATGGCGGAATTGGTATTCTCGTTCCTATAGCATTTTCACGCGGCATCGAGTGTAGCTTTTGAAAGGGAACGTCTGGGGTTACTTTACTGTAACCCTGTTCCATGAAAAAGTGGGAACGAGATGCCGCGTGAAAATGCTATAGAAACAAGAATGCTGCGCTCCAATGCCGCACTGCTTGCGTGACTGGATGTCCTTTCAGACAAAATTGATCTAAGTAATGTTTCCGGTTCACTCCTATTTATAACCTGCAGGTGTGCTTCATCAGATGATGTCACCTGACCGAGGTTATATATGCCAAAAAGACGTTTTTAATTATGTGGGCAAATACAGAAAGCCAGCTGAGGGAACTGGTTTTTACCAAGCTATTCTATATCAGTTGCAAGTGCCATACATTAGACAGAACAAGCATCTGTGTGGCTTCTGTGGTTAGAAATGAGTTTCACCTTCAATCAATTCATCAAACTTTAAAAAATTAAAAAATTATAGAGTCAAATGTCATCAAATTTAAGGAGTAGAATGGCTGACAACTATTCACACATCTGTACAGCTTCACCAAGAAAAAACTGCACCAGAAAATGTGAAACTGCATTATCTTTGCCAACCTCCTCCGAACTGTCCAGGCCAAGAGCGTGACTACACAGGGGCACCTTCTCCAGTATCCACTATATAAAATCCACTACTGTATGTCCACCAGTCAAATCTCATGTTCGAGTTTTAACGACAGTGGTTTCATTTAGATCAATAATAACACATAAAAATGGATTTTAAAATGAGAAGCATCTTCTAGTTTGCGCATTCATGCATGCATGGCAGTGTACATGTTGTAGTTTATGAAGTGTAGAATTCATGCACCTAGCCAATGCCTCAGTACTCGAAACAAGACTTGGGGTTACACATTATACCACGACAGGAAAAAAGTATTTAAGTTTTAATAAATAATAACAAACATCATATTTTAATTTAAACATAACTGACTCCTATATAGAAATGTCTTTAGATAGGATGGATGAGGTTTGTGCCACTGTCCCAGTAGATTCTTACAGTACATCAAAGAATTCTCCTGATCCAGTCCTACTCACTACCTAATATAACTGTTGAGATAAATGCTCATATTTCAATATGTGTTCCAATACCACTGATTTCCCAAATGCATTGTCTATGACTGAGGCCTGAAATTAACTTTTAAGTATGAAAAGCCGTTAAAAAAAATTATAATGGTTGACTGGAATGAGCAAATTAAGTGAATATTGTGTAGTGCCAGACAGTAAGATTTATCCTTCATAGCCGACACAGAATATGACTAAAACTTGTTATTCCACTCAGCCACACGGTGTACCTGATTGCAGTGTGCGCTAGCTTATGATGCTTCAATTTATCCTTGTGATGCTATCCTTGTGCTGTCACTGTCAGTACTCTTGCAGAAAATAGCTGGTTTCAAAAAATGTAAGAATTTTGTCAAAACAGCAACCAATGCCTAGAACAGACTAACAGGCGAAGGATCGACCATCAAGCAGCCACGTCTGTTTCTGAAGAAGGGGAACCAGTGCAGCTCTCCAGTTCAGACCTTTATACAGTATGTCACAAGTTTGTGCATGCATACATCTTTTTCAATTCAAGGTATTTTAAATGATTTTACTGACATACTGTACAAACATAACCTACCACGGCAATATCAAGTGTTCCATTTATCAATCTTGAAATTCATGACATCTGCTCCTGTAAATGAAGACGGCCCAGCAACCTGTCCCCATGTGCATGCACTTCCAAAGAAATCCTAGATTCTGAAGAATACAAAATATAACTGGATGAGAAGTGTATGGTCCCAAGGAGAGATATTAGGTTCCAGCTCGAGACAAATTTGTCATCCTGAAAACCAAAGCCATGGTGTTTCCAGACTTAAAACCATAACTAGTCAAATGAGGAAGCATGTTTTCCCTTTTTACACTTGGTAAGACTAATATGAGTTGATTGACAGGTTGAGGGCAAGTGAGGGGAAAGTGATCAAGGAAAGTGTTTGTGCGTGTGTGTGCATGTGTGTATCCGTGTGTATGCATGTGTGTGTGTGTATGTGTTATTCCAAATGAAACAACTAGGGAAAAAAGGATTTAAAAGCACAACTCCACTATGGCTTAATGCCAGTAAATATATTAGAGCACAGATTCCATCCACTGTTTACATTAAACCACATGGCACAGCTTAAAGGTACACACTGCAGCAGGTAATAAAACTTTAAGATCTCAGCATTACACACACACACACACACACAGTGTTTGTGTTACTGTGTTCTGCGTAAAAAACTTGTATACATATTTTCATGATTTTTCTATAAATTATATGTTGATATATATGATAACATTATAATGTGTGTTGAATTTTTTTTGGCTGATTATAGTGTGTTATTGATCCAGTTCTTCGGCATGCTGCATTCCTCAGATTTGTTCAGCGTGGTATAACAAGCTAGTATTTGGTGAACCATTAAGCTGATCTCATATCTTCTTTTCCATTAAGACATCCCCAGCTCTTCTCCAACTGCCTAATTTCTTCTGTTACTATTGTTTTCCAGTAAACAAAGGACAAAGAGGCAGTTGTGCTTTCGTGAGAAAGATGTGTTTGTTTTAGACCAGATACGCTCTTTGAGTGTAAAGAGGCCAGCAGGGAAGCATCATCTATCGCTAACAGCACTTAACAATGGAGAAGACATCTAGAGGATGGGTGTGTGCGATCCTAACGTTATAACGTGTTCTATGAGTCATGCAGTGCTTCACATGTGAATGTGGATTTCTGAAGTGGATCGGGACTGTTCACATGCTTAAATGTCACATGGGTGGCTCAAGATTAGATTAGTAAAAAAAATGCGGAACTCACACAGTAGTGTCACGCCATGGGATTAAGCTTCACATCTTAAAAAGGTGAAAGTGAACAATGTTAAAAACGGTTTGATATAATTTATATTACTGTATCAAAGTCATCAAATAGATCATCACTGAAATAAAACCATGGACAGACTATGGGCATAAATTGAAGTTTTAAATGATGGCCCATGAAACTGTTGTGATTTTCACCTGAACTGTGTAAATAGGCAGCATGGTGACATAGTGGTTAGCACTGTAGTTTCAAATTTCCAAGGGTTAAAGGTTCAAGTCCCACTTTTGGGTCTGTGTCCATGGAGATTGCATGTTTTTCTTGTGCTTGGCTGGTTTTTTATTAAGACATTTTCAAACTACCTTTAGTGTATGAGTGTGGGCATGCTTGTGCCCTGCGATGGACTGAGACCCCTTCTGGGGTGTACCCTGTAATTGTTACCCCCTAGAGGGCGATAAACACCCTCTCTCGGTTTGTGTTTTATGTTTTTTGTGTTGTAGTTTTGTTTAAGTTGGACTTCATGTCCCAGACTGCACCTCGGTCAGGTGAGGGGAGCAAGTAATTAAGTTAATCATTATAAATAGCCAGACTGAACTTCAGCCGTTCAGAGGTGAGGCAGCTGAGGGAAACAGGTTCCCACGATGAAGTACAGGCCAGGGAGGTTAGTTACGTCGGAGGCGAAAGGGAACAAGAGAACCGTGGAACTGTACAAGTTCTGGGCAGAGGTGAATGGGGAGCGCATCCAGGGCCTGCAGGAGCAGGTGGAACAGCTCCAACACCTGCTCGTCCGACTCGAGCTTCCTCCTTCTCAGCCTCTGCTCGACACAGAGGACGACGGGCTTCCGCTACCTCCGCCTCTCTTCCTCATTGAGGACGCGTTTCCTCCACCTCCGCCACTTCTGCCCGATGTGGAGGACTACGCGCCACTGCTGCACGGCGACGAAAACGCGTTTCCTTCACCTCCACCGCTGCTGAACGGTGAGGACGACAAACTCCCTCCGCCTCTGCTCGAAAGCAAAGATGGCGAGTCGTGAAGCAACTGGGAGAACATCGTCCTTCCTCCACCTCCAGGCTTCGCGGACGTTGCTTCAGCTCCTCAGCCGCCCAGTTCAGCGGACGTCATTTCAGCTCCTTAGCCGCCGAGCGTCGCGGACGTCGCTTCAGCTCCTCAGACCTCCAGGACCTCGCTGACGTCGCTTCAGCTCCTCAGACCTCCAGGACCTCGCTGACGTCGCTTCAGCTCCTCAGCCGCCCAGTTCAGCGAACGTTGTTTTAGCTCCTCAGCCGCCGAGCGCTGCAGACGTCGTTTCAGCTCCTCAGTCACCGAGCACCGCGGACGTCACTTCAGCTCCTCAGCCGACCAGTTCCGCGGACGTCACTCCAGCTCCACCGCCGCCCAGCTCAGCGGACGTCGCTTCAGCTCCGCCGCCCCCCAGCTCAGCTGACGTCGCTTCAGCTCCGCTGCCGCCCAGCTGAGCGGACATTGCCCCAGCCCTGCCTCCGCCGGCACGCTTTGAGAAAATCGGCCCAGAGCTGGTTCAGTTACAGCTGGACGTGGGGGACTGTGTGATGCAGGGGTTGCAGCCCTGCTCGCGGGAGGGGATCGACCGCCTCAGTGTTGGGGGTCCAGACTGGGAACGCTGGGGTGGGAGTCCTGGACCACCGGTTACGCTCCGGAGGAGCGTTTTTGAAGGGGGGGTACTCTCTCGGTTTGTGTTTTGTTATGTTTTTTGTGTTGTAGTTTTGTTTGAGTTGGACTTCATGTCCCAGACTGCACCTTGGTCAGGTGAGGGGAGCACTCACCTGAGCTGAGGAAGAGTAATTAAGGTAATCATTATAAACAGCCTGACTGAACTTCAGTCAGGCGTCTAGCATTAATTGTCTTTATAGTTTCTGTGGTTATGGTTTTGTTTTGTAAAAGTAATAAATTAAAGTTTCCAAAATGCTCTAAGGGAAAAAGAGCTTTTGTTTTTGTTATACTTTAATATCATTAAATAAAAGACTAACCTAAAGTCCTTGTCTCAGCCTCTGCGATTATGCCACGCACCCACAGACACCGAGATCGTGACAGACCCTGCCTAGTGCCTGGAGTCCCCAGGCTTCCACACCGTGCAGGGTAAGTGGTATTGAGAATGAGTTGCTATTATTATTATTATTATTATTATTATTACATTTTTAAAAGAACACACAGGGCAATATACAGTACGTTAAATCAGTGAACCATGTACCAGTATCATTGCCTATACAGTAGCAGCATAAAACTTGGTGCAGTAGTGGACATGTGGCCAACAAACCAGCTCAGCGACAATTATACAGATGCACAGGTCTCATCTGTCCAGACCATGTTGTGGGTCAAATAACGAACTGGCACAATAATATACTGTAAAGTGGTCGCCAAAATTCTTAAGATGACAGTGAAATTCATTGTTTTTAATGACATTCTCAATTTCTTAGAACAATGACAATCAAGATACAGTAATAAGAATGATTTGTAATCTGATGAAATAAAATTGCTTTACAACAATTACTATTTAGTATAAAGTTCTAAAACCTGCTGGATCTGGCTGGGCATTGAGTCAAAAGGCGTCTGCGGTACTCTGGTATCATTTGCTCAATCCTTGCCTGCTTGATTAGATCCTGATGATCATATACAGAAAATGATCTCTTGACTGCTACTCCCTTTTTCACTATTGTGCAACAGTTTTCCATTGGGTTTTGGTCTGGAGATGACCCAGACCATGACTCCAGGAGCTGAAGACCATTGTATTGTAACATAGCCAGTTTATCCACTAGTTTCTCAGTTAATTAGCACAACTCTTCAGCCAGCTAGGCTAGATCTAAATAAATGAAATCAGCTGTTTTGTGCACACGAAGAACTTTAACACATGCCATATGTTATCCTAACACTTTTTGTTGCCACCAATGTACTACTGCATCCCACTTCACATCCGTATATGATCTCTAACAACACAAACTATATGTATTATTAGTTGCAGGCAATTGGAAAAGGCCAGATTGGACAAGAATATAATATATAGTAGCTAGTTCCCGTTAATGAGCAGAGGTTGAGAAAGAACAATCAAATGAAAACAAGATAAAAATGAAATAAAAATGAGATGCCCTTGAAATCACCTCCGGCTGATTACTTCCATGTCTCGTCTGTTGTACTGTACTTTGCAACTAATGAGAGAGCTCTGTAGCCTTTCAGACTCTCATGCCAATTCAACCAGGGCCAACTACTGAACACATAGCAGGACATGCTGCAAAAATCACAGGCAACTGTTGGCTTTCATTGCTTTATTATGTCTAACAGCCAGCTGCCGAGGCCCTCAGGTCACCCTGCCAGGATGTGTAGGTACTGTCTGATATATATATTTTGAAGGCCATAAAATAAAATAATAAAATGGGAATCGCAGCAACTTTTATTAGGATGAACTTTTCATAACTTGAACAAGTTCTTTATTAAGTTCCTATTTATAACATTACATATTAGGAATACTAGAATGATTGTTTTGTTTTTTTTAGCTTTTAAAAGAAATTAACAAGTTAAATGTAAGCAACATGTACAGTAGGAGTACGGCGTTCTATATTTGACTTACTTGATATTAAGTCAGTGTAGTGGTTGGCACTGTCGCTTTGCACCTCCAGGGTCCAGGTTCAATTTCCGGCTGGGCTCGATTCCAGTCTCTGTGCGCATGCGCGTTCTCCCCGTGCTTTGTGGGTTTCCTCCGGGTACTCCGGTTTCCTCCCACAGTCCAAAGATATGCAGGTTAGGCTAATTGGCGTTCCCAAATTGCCTGTAGTGTGTAAATAAGTACGTGTGTGCCATGCGATGGATTGGCAACCTGTCCAGGGTGTACCCTGCCTCATGCCCTAAGTCTCCTGGCATAGGCTCCAGGTCCCCGAGACTCTGAATACAGGATAAAGCAGTGTAGAAGATTAGTAAGTGGGTGATATTAAGTCAAAGTAAATAAAAAATATATTTTTGAATGGCATAGTAAGCGTAGTATTACCCTGATGCATTCCTTTCGTGTGTGTAATCCCAGCTTTATTCCCACCCCGTCTTTTCAAAGAGATTACCCTTTGATCAACTTTGATGTTACACACCACCTGCCTTACAAAACACTGAAAAGTAGGGCAATTTTTACATTCAAGCTAGACTTTATTGTCTGAATTTATACTGTTCAAAAGTGTAAGTTTCTTCTTTTTATTAAAATGACAGATGCAGGAAAGTAAAATTCATTGCAGTTGGTGAAGTGGTAGCTATACGTTATATGAATGTGTAGGTGTATATACACTACTGCTCAAAGGTTTGGGATCAGCAAATTTCTTTGTTTTTCTTTAGTGATTTATTTTCTACATTCTACAACAATACTGGGGATTTTAATAGTCAGTTGCTACTGTATTTTAAGACATGGAGGATAAAAACCAAAACTCTGCAGAGTCCATTTAGAGTTACCAGCCTCGAAAATGATCAATTAATGAACAGCACCTGGGATTGGAGCCATTATGGAGGGTTTATAGATCATAAATAGCAGACACATCTCAACATTAACTGTTCAAAGGGGATTGTTGCATATTCTGGATGCCTTTAGCATTGATTTACAATGTAGAAATAAATAAAAAATCAGGAACGACCATGGAGTTAAAAAGTAATCTCAAACTTTTGTGGTGTATATGCATTTAAATTAGCCTCATTTAAATGCCTACCTGAGTACTGCTGCTGTGAAAGGGCATGGTAATTTAAGTATGGTGTAGGCAAATATGATGCATGCATGAACATGGAAAAGATACAACATACAACAATTCTCCTCAGATGCTAGTCTGCTCTACATAAACTTCTGGTGTTTTGGACGAATGGTGTGCAATAGCTTTTAATGGTGACGTCCTGTGTTTGCGCTAATCTGACAGAAACAACTCCGTGCTAAATCCCCACCCACACATACACACTTAACGAGTAGCTGTTTTAATTCTGGTCAAATACCCATGCCTGTACCCTGTATGGCTCCATCTGGCAACCAGGGAACCGAACATTGCATAACCCCCAAAATGATTCAGCATGATGCTTGCTATGTAGAGCAGACACAGTAAAATAAAACATGCAATAGTAGTATGACAGCATGGTTATTTATTGATTTATTTATTTATCAACAATGCTACAATATGTAATCTGGAGCAGATTGGGTTCACAGGATTAAATGGATGATTTATTATATTTATAGACAATAACTGCACCCAAATTTTCAGCATTTAGAATACATTGGTGTTTTCTGTAAACAAGGAGTACACAAGGAACAAATTAGCACAATACTTACCACCTGACCTTCAGAGATAAACTGCCAGATAAATTCACATGTGAACCTTGGTAATTTTATATCAATTAATACATTTATTTTTGTGCTGAGACAGCAAATAGACCACATTTTTAATCCATCTGTCGAAAATTCTTGCCAGGAAGCAATAGCAAATTTAACTAATATCAGCTTAGCTAAGCTTGCACTTGGGTCACGGTGGCTCGAGCAGTTGATGCTTTGAGGGTCTGAATTTGTGCACCACCAGTTGTCACTGTTGGGCTCTCTGGCAATGCTTTTAAGCGTCTATACATAAGCATAAAGTGAACAGTGAAGAGGTGGATTAAGATTGGAAAGCTGGTCATTCATGATGAACTTGATAAGAATGATCTAACAACAACAACAACAACCGAGAACAGCAACAAAAAGCTCATGTTTTTCTGCCACTAATAGTTGTAAAAATTGAGTAGTAGTAACAAGGTATAAAAATGAGGAATATTGCAAAATTAAAGATGTATAAGATGGACACTTGGCCCAGGGGTGATGGCTCTGTGATACAGTATACTGTAGTTGCAAAGCCATGACCAACACAGAACCTATCTCATCTCTGAGAGTCCTATCCATATATTATATTGGGGGCATCCCCCCGCCCCCCAAATCATTGTCACTGTATCTAAAGGAAACTCTGGCCTTTATGACATGATGATATCTATCACATATCTTCATTCATTCATTTTCTTAATCTGGGTCTACCTGGTGATGATTAGGTGATGATTTACAGCCAGGTTGAGTCATCACTAAAATTCCACCATATTGTGCCTTATTGTGTCCATATTGTGTGTTTCTTAAGCTTAAAAGAAATAAAATAAAATAATTTTTAAACACATTTTCAAGCTTTAAGTATTACAGTATTGATTATAATCTATTCCAATTACCTTCAGTACTGTCCTCTCAGGCCGTTTTGGGCAATCACTCAAGTTTGTTGACAGTGGGCTGACTTTGCTTTTCTTCTTCTACCCTACTGTATGTATTGCCAGTGTCAGAACTTGTCAGTTGCTCTGCTTTGCCAGATCTACTGTACCAGATTTATCCTTATACAGTACTTCTTCAAACCAGGAATTCTGCACCTACTTTCTGCAGCTTTGGTTTGTCCCACTTAGATTCCTTAAAGATTGCTGTGCATTTTCGAGCATGGGCACCTAACCCAACAGGGCCACACTGTAAAATGTTATGCTGTACTGTTTTAAGCCCTTGAACCACACTGACAACACCAAAATGCAGATCGTCCAACTCCCATGCACGCAGTTGTGGAAAAGATTCTACTGTGTTTCAGAAGGGTCAGATTATTGGCTTATAAAAAACAATAACAAGCAGTAGAAATCTCATCTGTGTATAATAATGAAAGAAAGAACGTTTTCACATGCACAATGTGACGTGGACTCAGAATTGGGACTAAACAGCAGTTTGGCCACAAGAAAACCATTTACTGGTGAACCTAATTGGGAAAAAAGCTTCAATTTGCTAGAGTGCATAAGGATCAGACTTGGAAACAATAGAAAAAAGTTGTGCTGGCTGATAATTGCTGCTTTACACTATTTCAGTGTGAATTCATTCATTGTCATCGGGGTACAAAGGTATATGACTTGATGCACTTATACACACATAGTTCTCACTGTACAAACCTCTGAGAGTGTTTTTATCATAGGCTTAACATCATCATCAAAATGAAGTCAGCTGACTACCTGAATGTACTGAATGGTATCACATCAATGTATTTCTTTATTTTTTGATGGCACGGTAATACTCCATTATAATGATTTATGAACGAATGAGTTTTTTGTGATGTTCTGGACAAGACAATGGGAGTTCGGCTGTGCCATCAATTCAAAAACTTGGCCAAAAATTCTAATCTAGATGAAAATAAATACAGTGATGTATATGATTGTTGAATATCAAGGTAAATGGATACTGTAATCAAAGCTGAATGCAGTCCAACATAATATTAGAGTCTGCAATTTTTTTTGTTTGTTTTTTTGGCTAAACAGTGTATCTAAATTGATGTCGAGAGATCCATGAAGACAATTATTTCCAGATATTTTTTCTGCATGTTTCTCCCTAAAAAGTGGGACAAAGTCTTGATGGCACCAGCACTGTTTATAGGCGGTTTCTATGGCAATGGAGACCAACAGACGAAAGAGTAGGCTGCATACCAAATGGCTTCCTACAGTACTTCCCCTATCATTCAGTGGACAAAACTTCAAGACCTCTTTACCTTATAGTGTATAGTGATCTATATAGCTGATAGAATGTCATTTAGGATTTAGTGCTTAAGAGTGGATTGTACAGTTTAATTCTATATATTTTTGTCAAAGACAAAGCCTTTATAATAGAGGTTTGAACAATACATTATTGTATATCACATTGTATTATCAGTGGCATAAGAATGATTTGGGGGCAAAGACAAATAATTGAAAAAAAGTTGTATTCATCCTTTCTGATTGTTTAGTTTTCTGTTTAAAACTCAGAGATGTTGGGTCCCTGTCATTTTTCTTCTAAACAGCAAACATGGAAAAACATGTAATGTTTGTCTTATGCATTGCCCCTCACGCTGAGTGCTGCATGCTGTAGCTCTCAGCACTGAATAGAAACTCCAGCACACCCCAACACACACACACACACACACACACACACACACCCACACACACACACATTCTTGCACGTGAACCAACCATGCTCACAGTGACCTTCACAGTGTACACATATATATAATAATTATTATTAAAATATACATACAAAATATACATACTACTACTACTACTAATAATAATAATAATGAATGGTATACCATTTTCTGACTTCCCCTGCATTGCTCTTTTTTAAGAATACTGCATTTGCAACTATTTCCAATCTCCATCCATGACGTTACTTTATTGTTGTCACGGATGGAGTAGGAAAACGGGAGCTTTGCAATTCAATTCAATTCAGTTTTATTTGTATAGCGTTTTTAACAATTGTCATTGTCGCAAAAGAAGTTGTACACAATCAAAAGTGCAAGACTGGCCCAGCCTGCCAATAGCCAGAAAACCCGGTTTTGTAAGTGTCTTGCAAAACAGTGATATTATAAATAATTTACTGTGTTTACATTTAATAGACCTACAAATACATTTTAAAAGGGGTGTTCAAGTCAAACTCGGATTCAAATTTCAAATAAAGGAAAGCATAAAACTGATTGACATTTACTTGACTTTGAGCATAATACAGTTATGAGACTCTTAGCCACAGTAAATCTTTTAAATTTTTAAAACTTTTTAAAGAAATCTGTATATCCATAAATAATGATCCCTGCCGTGGTGGCTTGGAACCTCACTGCAGTCGTTCCCATGAACATTCAATGAGCGGAACACCTGATCCTTGAAAATCACTAAATGAAAACCATTTGTCGCCAAGTTATACATTTGTGCATGAGAACTGTGCAAACAATCATTCATGAACATCACTAACACAGTACAGAAACTTGGCTAAAAGTTATTGTTACATCCCCCATATACTCCTGGCCCCGCTCCATGCGATTTTAAAATGTTTGGGCCAGTAAAGGAGTTCCTGGGAGGCCAGTGTTGGCTCTGGTACACTGGGAAATATTTCTACCGTGTTGGTATTCAAGCAATAGTGAAATGCCGGTAAAAGTGTAGAAGGGCATAAATAAGGGTAATAAAGATAGAAAAATAAAGGTCATTTTTACCCTCATTCTACTACTCTTATATGCTATTCTGCACAATCAGTCCCAGTTAAGATTACTTCTCATATATTCTTTTTTCAGACATTGCTGGTGATAGTCAAATGCAGATGTAATCACCTGGCATAATTTTCATTCAAACAGGCTTGGTGAATCTACAGACTCCATACTGACATTTTTCCGTATACCATCCTGTGTATATTTCTTACATTTATCTCCTTTTTGTCTTTGAAAGACAGATGGCAGCTCCAATTTTTGTTGTGCACTGTGGAAATAACACTAAAAGATAAAAAAGAGTCATTGGCTCTTCCTTCTGGAAAATCTTCATCTTGCTACACTCACGGTACAGAGAGACTATTGTTATTTAAAGTTGACTGTTTTATGCAAGTTACATGTGAAATTTCTTACAAATTTGCAATCAGGAGACGTCGGTTTTAGTCCCATCTGCTCCCTGTCAATGTAGGTGCTTTCCCACTGTTTGCACACATTCCTGGAAGAAAACCTGAGGCAACACTTTGGTTTTGGTTTAATGGTCCTCAGACTGTGATTCAGCTTTTTTGGAGAAAAGAAGGTTTAATTGGGGATAAATAGAAAATCTAAGTTGGCTGCACTATTTGGACGTCTCCGAATGGCATGCCAACATTTCTGCCTGCCAAACACTAGCAGTCCATTCCCGTTGAGCAGTGGGATTATTTAATTGGTCTGTGCTCCTCACTTTTATTAGTATCTGGACCTTATGTAGAGGGAAAGCATCGTGTTTCAGAAAGGTCTAGGAAAAAATATTTGAAAGCCACTATGACAGAAATCAACGTTTAAATCCACAACATCTGTCAGAACTTTTTAGAGACAATCACATTCAACAAAGTCCAGTTCATGGACCTGGCCAAAGCATGGTTTCCAGAAGGCTACTGGAGATCATCACTTCTGATGTAGAGTCAATTTCAAACCAGTCAAGACATTGTGATGGAATTTGGGCCAGTTTTTTCCTCGGTAATAAAATAGTCAAAAGGGTGATGTGGTAACATTTTGGGACAGATTATTTTGTTTGGTTTCATCAATCAATTATGAAAATATTTCAGGTTCAGTAAGATTGCACGATTAAGTCATGCAGTTCTGAAAAACTATTTCCGTTCTAGGGTCAGTTAGCTAGGTTGAAAATTGTTCCTAGCTTTCACACTAAATTTAACTCATAAGCAGAGATTATCTGGTTATTCCTTAAAAAAAAAGTACACACCAATAAGCCATAACATTAACATCGATGATCAATTATAGACCTGTAATTATAGACCTGGGCCTCAGTGCCCATTTATGCCTGTGGAGAACAAAGACTAGACTGTCTGGTCCAATCTCACAGAAAAAACAAATCTCACCGAAAAAAGTCAGTGCTGGACATGGTTGAAAGGCACTAGAACACTCAGCCTGTCACACATAGGGCCCAGCAAGCAGGGAATACAAGACTGCTGCTGACCTGGCCTCTAAACCAGATCCCAGTCTAATAGAGCAAGCATGGGATGTGCCGGACAAACAAGTCCATTTCATAAAATCCCAACTGCACAACTCACGGCACGCAAAGGATTTAATGCCAACGTCCCAGTGCCAGCCACCACAGCACACCTCAAAGGTCTTGTGGAGCCATGCTCAGAAGGGCCAGAGCTGCCTAAGCAACACTGTTGCCAGTAAGTTACTGTATTTGAGATTTATAGTATTCAACTGTAAATCAGTTTACAGTGTGTTACTGTAATTTTATAATAGGGTTATTACTGTGATAAAAATAAGTTGACAGTTCACTACAGCAATTATTATTTGTCCTAAATATAAATTTTATTTTAATGTTGTTTATTTATGTTTACATGTAAATGTTACCATTTTTATCTTGCTACTACTGAGATTCAAACAGACACAACTGCAAAATATCCCATTCTTTATTTAAATCATTGCAAATTCATGAAAAAACAATGTAAATGTGAACACATTAAACACTTAAATCACCTTTTTTTAAGAAAAACATTTAAAATAATACAAAGCACATGGAAATACGTTTATAAAATAATTTAAGTATCTGAACTGCATATTTTAGGCACAAATGTTTCGTCAAGATGTCCTTTTGTCCTTTTCGTGCCCGTCAAGATGTGCTTTTGAAACTCCCTCCTTCTCAGGCCAAACCCGAGGGGCTGCAGTTCCTGGTTCCTATTTGAAATTGGTTCTGCTGGTGTCTATTAAAATTGCAAAATAAATCTAGTAAATTAATGTCAAAAATGAGAAAAAAAAAGTACTGTAAGTTATGTCTGGATTAATTAAAAATGGTACACTGGCATTTGACCAATGTGACAATAAACATCAATTGAAAAAAAAAAAGGAAATCTCTAACTGCATAAAATAAATTTAACGTACAAAAATCTAATGTTAATGTAAAACAAGAACGATGGCTAATCATCAACAGACGTTTTTAAAGTATTAGCCTATAAATCCAGATGTTAAATTTCTGAACTCGGTTCTTACTAAACCACGTTAACTAACGTTAAGTCCAAAAAAGAGACAATTACATTAACCAACTTGGCTAAGTTAAACTTTGCTCGTTTGAAATTATTTGAATTTAATTTCAGAAATTGAATAAACTCAGAAAATCGTATGTAAAATGAAATACTACCGTTAACGTTACCTCAGTTTAGTGTAGTAAAGCTTCCATTACCCAATGTTACCAAAGTTGATGTCAGCACACACACACACACACACACACACACACAAACACACTTTTTACCTTGCTTGTTGGTTGGTCTTTGGCATATAAAAATGTTAATCTGGTGTGTCGATAAGGATGTCCTTTGGAATTGTGCCACTGTCCTTAGACAAAACCTGAACAAATCCTGTGAATCCAGATCAAATCTATGCTTTGGGCAAATCTATGCTGTTGTGGAAAATACAGTATTATACATTAATTTAAAAAAATACAGTGAATCGCTGTATTTGTTGTTTGACGCCACAGAATATTCCCATGATGCAAAGAGAAATACTGTTCTTAACTGTAAATATAATTTAGGGAATTATGCTGGATGAAATACAGTAAAAAACTGCAAATTACAGACATGTCTAATAGTGCACAGGTCTTGGTAAAGTGACAGTATTTTTTATGTCTGGGCACACTTATCCAATGTCATCAACATTAATGATCAGTTTTAACCTGGTAGATTAAATTAACAGACACCTACAGATTCACTATAAAAGGTAAGGCTCAGCTATTAATACATTATTAATACTTTGCAGACTTTTCTTTAGTGGCTTTAAGAACAACAACGAATGAGAGGGTTGTTCCTAATAAATCTTTAAACACTGCAACCCAGATTTATGCTGCTGCCACTAGTCTGTAACCCAGATTTCTTGACGTACCTTTTAATGTTCTCCAGTCATCCTGAGCTGTGAGTAATAATCGAGCCACTGTCTAGTTTGCAACAAGCTTCCTTAATCAGCCCAAATAGGAAGACAGTACACAACCAACTTTTTTAGCATCCCATTTCCACACAATCCACTCACTCTCTGTTGCACGTTACGGCCACAAGAGTTACACTTATCAGGGCAGATAACAACTTGTTAGTCACTCAAAACAGAAGTTGAACATAATTAGCAAGTTAAACATTACACATGTCATGATATAAATACAATCATAAAGTGCTTTATATGATTTAGAAATATTACTTTAATAATATTTAATCATAATAAATAACAAATAATTACTGTAAAATTGAAATAATACAAAATATATTGTGTAAAGAAACTAAAGTTACAACACTATGAAGATGAATATTAAAATGATCATTTTTACTGAGCTATAACTCCAATATAATATATTTGTAATTGGCCCTAATCTCTTCTTGGCCTGATTAAACATTGGTCTATTCCAACCTGAAAAGAACCAATAGTCCTAGTAACGTCAACCAACTTTAGTGCATATATTTTATAACAAAACTATAGGTGCCTATTTACTTCTTGCATGCCTTGCAGCTGGGAGCTAATTTTGACTTTGTGTATGTCAAAAGGCAGGACTAAAAAAAGTAAAAGAGGTATTGATTATGCAGCATATAAAAGGTGGGTTACCTTGGGATTTGTTCTGATATGACAAGCAGTATCTCACTGGTGACAGATGCATTTGTTTGTGTGCATTAGGGCTATAACTGAATCCATTATGTGGATTGAATAAATACAAATAGGTCAATACATTTTCCCAAGGCTTGTCAGGAAAGGTAACAGGCCGTCTGGTTGAGAGTGCAGTTATAAGTGCATCTGGTTGAGAATAAAGTGTAATAAAAGGTTTGGGGTTGCACTGAAGGTTACATTAATTTGTGTAAGTGGCAAATATGTATTTGTATATACTGTACAGTAAAGCTTGCAATTTGTAGATCAAGCTTGCAGGACAAAGAAAGATGTTTTAATTCATACATAATTAGTGATTTGCTGGTCAGGGGAGCACTAATTAAAGCTTATTATGAACTTAAGTGATATAGCTGACTTTGTGGAACTGTGGGAATTAAAATACATGTAAACAATTATACAGTAAAGAATAGAGATACAGGTGGCACAATGGCTTAGTGGGTAGAGCCGGATCTCCAGGTTCGATTCCCCCCTCAGGTCTGTGTGTGGGTGGAGTTTGCATCTCTCTTTGCTCGGTGGGTTTCCTCTAGGTATTCCAGTTTCCTTCAGCAATCCGAAGACATGCAGATTAGGCTAACCGGTGTCCTCAAATTTGCCTTGGTGTAAGTGTGTGTGTCCTGAGATGGATTGGCACTTCGTCCAGGGTGTATCCTGCCTCGTGCCTAAAGCCTTCTGGAATAGGCTCCAGGCCCCCCGCAACCCTGTTTACAGGATAAAGCAATACAGCACACTGAAGATGGTGAGTGAGTAAGAATACAGATACATGCACTGAACAGATACAGATACAGAAAGAGCCATTGAGTAACACCAGTGCTACGTACATGTCTGCTATTCACATACATGTCTGTGTTTATATAAATTTTCCGTATGTGTGCACAACATCCCATTCAAGCCATCTTCTCTCTATCACTTCTTGTATTGCTTTAAACTAATGCAGCTCTAGCTAAAACCGTCATTCGTCTGTCTATGCCCACACACCCACTTGCTCATTTCTTTCATCTATGCTCCCTAGCACTTTTATGTCAAGCATTAACTCAAGCTTGTTTCCTTTCATGTTATAATGCACCTACTGTCAGCCTCCCTGCTGTATGTCGGGACATGTAGTAGTATAGCCGAGGAACATTTTAATTACAGAATGATTGAAACAAGGCTTTGAAAGACTAGCAGGAAGACAACTCACAACAGAATCAGTTCAGGTACAGACTTGTCCTAGTAGCATAATAATCTCCTGTTTCTTAAAAACACAACTTTTTATTTTACTGTTTTTTTTCTTCTCAACCAAGCACCAAATCAAGTAGAGTAAAGAGAAGATAATTCCAAACAACAGCAGTTCTTCTGGCATAAAACAAAGGTCACAATTTTATGAGCTAAGCATAGTTTAAAACAAAATACCTAAATAAAGGTTATAATCTGTGCTTTTTTTGCATGCAATGAAATTCTTAATATAAACAGCGCAGCACTGATCTGAGAGTAAACATGATGTTTTAGACCTTACATCTGGGATTCGACAATTTGGACCACATAGCTATTATGAATAGATGGTATGTAGGAGGTAGGTTTAGACAATAGACATCAGTTGAATTTATCCCCTGGCAATATTTCATTAAATATAAGTGGGAGTGTCGGTCTTTTGTATTATGTAATATAAAATGTTCTAGCCTTGCCCTGATTCCTGTAATGTTTTTATTTTTCTATTCTTTTTTTTTTTTTTATTAATTCCTTATTGTCATTTAAAGAGTGTTTTCGGTCTAAGAATCAATTGAGTCTTAGATAGGCTAAAATATTGACACTAATATACAATATGTTGAAAAGTATGTGGTAATATGTGTGGACCTTTGCCAAACTATTGCGACAAAATTGGCGGAACGTTTTTTTCTCGATTGTCTAGATAGCGATGTACAAAGTAACATTAAAATGTCTTTTGAATAGAAGTAAGAGGACCAAACCTGGGTCATCAGGTTAGCAAGGTTGTTGAGGTTGAACTTGAGTGAACCAAGCCCTGATTTCAACCTCACCGAACACATTTGGAATGAATTGGAACTGTGCATTGCTCACTTGACATCAGTGCCTGACCCGACTGAATCTCTTTGTAACTGAACAAGCACAAATCCCCACCCAGCTATCTTTCAAAATCTAATGGAAAGCATGAATGCATTGTGATCTAATGCGAATTTCTTTTCAAACATCTTATAGTTACAAAAAGGTTGAGAAAGGAAAAAAATAACAGTATGTTTGTTAAGATTTGGGGCCACCATAAGTTGCCAAAAACAGCTTCAGATCCTATGGGTTTAGATCGTACATGTCCCTGGAGGGATGAACACCATGCCTGACTCAACTCGTGTTTTGTTTATGGTTACAGAGAGGACGGTCTATCAAAACAGTCTAAAATCTCCCATAGATGTTTGAGGTTGTTTTCACTAGGGATCTGAATGGACCAAACCCCTAAGTATGTTAACGACTATGTCATCAGCGCTGCCTAAGAATCTGCGCATGCCCCAGAATCTGCACATGCACACAGCTCACAAAAATCTTATTCTGTGAACTACACAGCCATAACTGACACACTGCAAACCCAAGCAACAGGGTTGTTCTTGACTCTGTCTCCAAAATATCAATAATCCTAGACAGAGTAAGAAGGTCAACAACGTTACCTTTCAAAAGCTACACTCGGTGCTGCGTGAAAACGCTATGGAACGTTTCCTCATGACTGGTTGTGAAGCATGTGTGTGTCAAACACGCTAAATATGTGGGTTATAAATAGGAGTAAATCGGAAACAACCTTAGATCTTTTTGTCTTCAGGATCCATTTTGTGTGTGTGTGTGCTGGCCTCCCCCAGGCGTGAGGTTCAGAAGGAAAGTGTGGCGAGCCGCGCACCCCCTCGCCGGGTGGAGCTTGCCACGCTTCACAATCTGCCGTGAGGAGTGCAGACAGCGAGGGTGACTCTCTTCTTGTCGGCACCCTCAGGAGACCGGTGTTCAATTCCAGCCGCCGTTGGTGTTTTAGGAGACAGCGGTCTCCGACAAGGTGTTAGGTGCTCGGTTCCCTCCTGTCGTGTTTCAGGACACCGAACACCTAACAGCCACCACCATCACCACCGCCCATCTGCCTAGCTAAACAACAAAGCTACCACCCCTTCGGAGAAGCTGGCAGCGTGAAAGCTACTGCCAAGCTTGTCTCCCTGGCTACAGGATTCAATCTTTTGTGTTTCAATGCCGTGGGTTTTCCACTTCCATAAAACCACAGTGAGCACCTCTGTTAATTCGAAATCACAGGCTTGCTGGCAAAATGGGCCATACCACATGTTACCCTCCCAGACAGAGCCATTCGGCATCAACACGTCTCCCTAGCTCACCTCATTTTTACGTCCTGACTGATGGGGTTTGTGGAAAGCACCTCTTAGTTGCCGGCTTATTCGCGGGCCTCATCAGCCTTTCTAGCGTGCTTAGGCTTTGCCAATTGGCTAGCTAAGGCCAGTCTGCATCCTCACCCAAATATCTTCCTCAGTTTTGGTCGAAGTCTCTTTCCTCTGCCGTTACAGCTCCGGAGCAGTAAGACTTAATTACTGTGTCCGGTTTATGCTCTCCAAAATTTACAGCACACCACCGCACTAGCCAGTGGCGTAAATCAAAGCAGGTTTTCATATGTCATGGGAGATGCTAGTGCCCTAGCCTATGAGGCACGTGGCACACTTTAGCTCTAGTGATTAGGGCCCATTTGACCAGGAAGCTTGCCTCATCAGATGCTCCGGCTAGAGAGGCTCTTAAGTGTGTCATGCAGCAGGTTACCTTTTTTGCAAGACATTTGGTCAGGCTTCATAGTTGGGGGCCAGGCTCGCGAGTCCTCAAACCAGCATCCCAAAATGATGTCTAAGACTCCTTGGGGGGACTATGCGCTTACCACACAACCCTGGGGGTCCAGACACTTGCAGTGCGGCAGAGTGGGTATTCTTGTTCCCATAGCGTTTTCACGCAGCATCAAGTGTAGCTTTTAAAAGGAAAGGTCTCGTGTTACTTTGCTGTAACCAAGCGGGAACGAGATGCTGCGCTCCAATACCGCACTGCGGACGTGACCGGACATCCTTCAGACAAGATCTAAGCCAAGACCTGAGGATGTTTCCGATTTACTCCTATTTATAACTTGCAGGTGCACCTCATCGGTTGACGTCGACCTGACCAAGGTTATGTAAGCCAAAATATTTGCGTGTTTGACACACACGTGCTTCACACAAGGAAACGTTCTCATAGCGTTTTCATGCAGCATCTCGTTCCCGCTTTTTCAGGGAACAGGGTTACAGCAAAGTAACCCGAGAGGTTCTGTGTGTTTATTGGCAGATTTTAAACCAACTAGGTGCATCTACTGTAGTACTGCCACCTTTTGTACCGGAGTACGTACAAATGCACAATAATAAATGCAATAAAGCACAATACTAGTATGCCTGGTGCATATTATGCCGCGATGTTCCAGAAAGCATCCTGAAATTTTTAAAACAAAGACTGAAGTAAAGATACCAAACACACAAAAAATATATAATAGAAAGTTTTAGAATCACCTTACCAAGTTGAAGAGATGTATAATTTTCTCCTGAGTTTCACCTAGGAAGAAAACTTTCCTTTAAACAGGGTTAAAAAGGACTTCAATTGACCTGAATGGGCAAAGAATTTCTACCCTGAGGTTCCTCGTTAATAATGTGCCCAATTATGTCGCAATGGCTCTTTTCTCTTTCCTGGCCACTGCTTGCTGTGGGTCTTTAATGAGCTAATTGGAGCCATTGAGAAGTACTATTGATTTTGTGAGTGTTGATCAGCCTCCAGGATTTCGACTAGTAGAGGTATCTGGTGTTCATTATGAGGCCAACTATCTCCAGACTGAGGTTTTAAAAAGTAGCTCATTATTGTGGAATTGAATAGAGGCATCAGCACATTCTTTAAAGAAGGTTACTGTGAATGAAATACAGACAGGCTTGGAGTAATTGCTGCACAATTATTATTATTAATCTGTTTAGTCATAGCCTGTGTTTCGAATAGTGGATTAGAATGTGGCAGATTGTTTAAGAGGTCAGGATTAACAGAAGCCCTCAGCAGACTAAAATAAATATATTACACTTTCGACATATATATCATACTTCCCTTATTATTAAATACCTTCAATTTTATTAGTTTCTCTTTAGTTTTTTTTTTTTTATTCTCTAAAAGTCTCTATGAATAGGGTGTCTCTATAATGAATAGGATGGTGTCTCTAAACAATGCAAAGGACATGCACACACTGCATGTCACTTATTATTTTAAGAACATGAAATTTTCCCCTCTAATTCGCCAAATTTCCATATCCAATCCATTTTGCATTGTGTGTGTGTGTGTGTGTGTGTGTGTGTCTTTTGCCCTCTGTGGTGATGAGATCACCAGCAATATTTTGCTTTCCCAGATCAGATCAGTAGCAGCTGATGACAACCCCAGTCTTCCCAGTGTGACTCACAAAATCCAGTAAATGACCAACATTACACACTCACACACAATTACAGTTTTTCACACACAGCCAAAATGCATGAGATATGAAAACTGGGCAAAAAAATCAATGAACAAATCATGCTAAATAAATAAATAAGACATACATAGTCATTTAAAAAGTTCAACAAGAGCACTGTGTCATGTTTTTTTCTTGGTTTTCTAGTGTTCTCATGTTTGTGTTTCTTAGAACTCTTATGTTTGTAAACTCAGATTTACTAGACTTCATTGCATCTGACCTTTTACGGTCAATAGGATTCACCTGCACCTTGTTAACTTTGATTAGTTTGACTATTTATAGTCCATATTTGACTTTTTGTCTTAAGTCTGTCCTGGTCTCATTTCTGTTTTACCTATTGGTAATTCCTGATGTGTTAGCCTTAGCATTAAAAGCTAGCATTGAGCTTAGACATACCAATAGTTTTCAAGATGCTGTTACGTTTTTGTTTCATGATGTTTAAACTTCACATTATTGAAGAATAGTCTACACTTGCATCCTGCCTTAGCTTCCTTTGTGATACAAAGCGGTTGCTTATGTCTTCTTGATTTCATATAAATATATATTTTTTAAAGGGGACGGGAGGGGGCTAACTTGATGCCACTTCAATACTAGTGAATTTAGAATGTTGAGACAATTCTGGTACTAATTTACTGTATATAGAGTGATCAGCCATAATATTAAAAACACCTTTGTAATATTGCTTCCTAATGCTGCCCAAAACAGCACAATCATTAAAGCAGGACTTCACAAGACCTCTGATGTACCCTTTTTTTCACCAAAGTGAACCATGCGCTAGTTCATGTCTGGTGCTAGAGCCAGTTTAATAGCAAACCTCCTAAGAACTGAGTTTTAGTTTGTTGTGATAAACCTACCCCAAGCCTCTATGTGGTTAGCACAGTGTTGGTGCCACCATAAAAACCCTTTTTTTTCTTGACCGGTGTTTTGGTTTAAAATTGTGCTCTGGCTCCAAACTAGCACCAGAACTGCCTAGATGAAAAGGGGTAAAGATGCCCTGTGGTATCTTACACCAAGATGTTAGTGGCAGATCTTTTAAACTCTATAATTTACACAATGGGTTTTATGGTTTATGAATGAAATTAAATCTGATATTCTCTCATTTGTTTTTTGTCTTTTATTTCTATGGTACAGTGCAAGATCAAATAATAAAAAAAATCATTTTTGTATGTCTTTTTGTGTTTTCGTTATCCTGTTTCTAAATATTAGTTGGCTAACAGTTAATTTCCTAATTTTGGGTTTCTTATTCCAAAATGAAAAAAAAAAAAAGGTCTTCAAGCACATGGACCTTTTGTGCTGGTTTCTTTCTGTTGCTGGCTAGGATAAAATGGAACAGCTTTTACCCATAATGTCAACAGATTGGCAGCTCTGAGCATAGTAAATAATTGTTAAGGGCATCAATGTGGTACACATTCCAATTTAATAGCTGAAAGTATTCAAACTGTGTAATACATTTAATAATTAGAATAGAAAATTTCACCCAGGTAATTAACAAAATCAACCACCAGAGCCACATTTTTTTTTTCACGTGTGAGAGAGTAGAGACAAAAAGAGGAAGAGAAAAACAGTATTAGAGAAAATTTACAGCAGCCGGTCAAAAGATTTAAAAGAAAAACACAACAAAACTTAAAATAAATGCAGAAAAAGACAGAAGAAAAAAAATGATGCATAATTAGAAGAGATCATTAAAATCAGTCGGGATAAAAGCACTCAGTGACTATTGAGACACACAAGGTTATCATCTCTAAAAAACGTGACTGGGGGGGTTTCACGAGAGAAGGTTACTGTCTGTGTGCATTTTGTTGTTTTGTTTTTTAACATTGTCCCTAGGTTATCAAAGGTTCCTGTAGATTGTTCTGGTTTCTTTACACATTTTTTTCATTTCAAAACCATGCAAGTACAAAGATTGACTGTACTAAATTGCCAGCATTCTGAGCCTACAATGGGCATAGACTCAACAAAACCAGCAATTCGATGTGTCTGGCACTAACAACCATAAGATCCATTTTTGATGAGTATGTGCATGATTTTATGCGTTGGAATTCTGCCACACGATTGGCTTACTGGATTATTTGCTAATTGCATGAATGAACAAAATTATTTGCTACTTATTGTTCTTATTAAAGAGGCCACTGAAATATAAATAAATGCATCATATTACTAAGTTTGTAAAATCCAAGTAAGGCGGCAGTGTGACATAACACTGTGAACTTCCACCTGCAGGGTCATGGGTTCAATTCCCGCCTAGGGTCTGTGTTTGCATGTTTTATCCGTGCAGTCCAAAGATATGCAGAGTAGGCTATCTGGCATTCACAAATTGCTTGTAGTGTGTGCCCTCCGTCCAGTGTACCTCATCCCGATCTCTGGTGATCCTATAGCAGGATAAGCGGTGCAGGAAAAAAAAAAAAATTCCAAATAGTATAGATTTTTTTGGTTGTTTAAGCATAACACTGAGAAAAAATAGATTGCCTCAGGTTGTTTTTGATGTGAGATTTTAAATGGCTGGAGAGATCCTATTATATTAGCACATCATACAAGCACTTTTAACACAAATGCTAATCATGCATGCATGACTCATTTTTCTGCCTCTTATGTGAACAAATTTACAGGACACTACCCACTGCAGTTCCATTCAGGCACAATGGGCCCGAACTGGAGACATCCAGCATTTTATTATGTGCAATTGCCCTGTTGGCTGCATGATTAGGGAGTGCACTTGGGTAAACCGTGCAGCTGAATGAATTGTTTACTAAATGGAATTAATTAAATCCATTCACTAAATAGACTCAAGAACTTCAACGTGTACCCTTCCAAATATAGGCAGCTAAATAGAGCCTGTTTCCTGAAACGCTCCAGCTCAAGTTTTAGATGGAAGATGGTGCAACTGAACAGATACTACGGCAGGGGGTGCACTGTGTGTATATTGGTTGTATACAAGTAGTCAGTTATGGCCTTTGAGCCAGGTAACTTGCCTTCTTTTCTAATCTACACCACTTACACTATACTATTTAGGCAAAAATATATAGACACCTGATTGTCCCACCCATACATAGGGCATTTCGAAACTGAAAGAGAAAAGCAAGGGGATGTTTAAAAGGCACATATGGGTATCACAGGCAGGTGTCCAGATACTTTTGGCCATGTAGTATGTACAGTAAGTGGCCATATTTATGTCTCCATTTTATCGGTTGGCGCTGCCTGTAGTTTCTGTGCCCATTGTTCCAAAAAGAGGAAAGAGACAGAAAAAATAAGGATAGAAGAAATGATGAAGAGAAAATAAAAAACAGCTGAGAGAGAAATTGTAGAGACTCACAGGCGCTGAGATTTGTGCCAGAGTTAAAATACAAAGCATTCAGAAGTGCAATTCAGACAAACCAGAGCACAAGACTGCCTCCGTTCATCTCAGCACTCACATACTCTCCTGTTCCACTCAACTGAAATAGACTGCATTAATACTTAAGGATTTCCCATGGGCTATTTTAAATATTCAAGAAAGTGCAGAAAATACAATTTAAAAAGGGATGTTTGGGCCCTAAGTATCTTTTTGTATGTCAGAAAAGGAGAAACATTGAACACTTGAGTCCCACAGGCAAAGTTATTAATGAATGAGAAGAGCATTAGTGTCAGTTCCTGAAATACAGGGCACAAAAGAGGATTCTACAGGAAGTTAGTACTAAATAGCTCCGGTGGTGGTGTTTTTTTCTGTTGTTGTACAGAAAGACTGTGTAGACTCGTTTGCATGGGGCCTGTCCAACCCCATTCATCACCTTAAAATTTTATAAAAAATAAAATAATGTCCCCTACTGGCCTGGGGCCCGAAGCAGTTGGTTGTCTTGCTTTTTGACAAGCAAAGCCTCTGGTCATGTTCTTCAAAGTATATTACTTTCTTTGTAATCTAACTATTAAATGCACATACTGTACTGTATGTCACCTATCGCAGCAAGCCAGACATTAACTCACAAGGCAAGTCACATGTTAGTTTTTCGTTAAGGTCAATTGTGTGCATTAGGTGAAATTGATCAAATTGTAATTTATTTTAAAAGCCTAAATACCTTATCTTTCTGATCATTCAAGATACTGTAAATTAAAATCTTAATGCATTGTCTTAAAGGACTTTAATGAACATTATTCAAGCTGGTTAGTCCAGCTGTGACAGAAAAAAAACAAACCGCTGGAGAAGTTTTTTTTAGGGGTAGCAAAATGGGTGGAAATAAGTCAGTTTGCTACTGTATGGATATGCATTATACAAAATTCAATGGCAATATGCAGTACTGGAAAAAGTAATAAAAATGATGAGGTGATATTATCAAAAAATCTAGTGCAAGGTTTTTGCATTATTCTTTTTAAAGTATATCACACTTAGCATTTTTAGGTAAGTTTTATTAAGAAGCTTTAGCTGACCAAAAATGAATATATGTAGGCATTTATACATATACAGTACATACTCCTGTTAGCTTTCTGTATGAGCATATGGAGAACTAGCTAACCATCTAGTTAGTAAACACACACTGCCAGATGCATCTTTATTAACGCACAGAGACATTACAGTATGCATAATTTTAAACAGGACTGACATCTACTGTGCCATGAAAAGTATTTGCTCTCTTCCTGCTTGTTTATTTTTTATTATTTTTTATGCATATTTGTCACACTTAAATGATTGAGATAATCAAACAAATTTTAATATTGAACGAAAATAACATGAGTAAATACAAAATGCATTTTTAAATTTTAAAATTTCTTGTGAAGGGTCATATTAGTCCTCACAATAGTTGCAAGTTTGTATTTACATTTTTAAAGCTAAACTTTGAATTATATTATTAATCGTAGTGATGTGGCTGAGTGAATTTACATGTACTGTATATGTACATGTTTTTTGTAACTTGCTTGTGTGTGTTTTTTTTATTGATTAATTGCTTACAGACAAAAAGTCTGTAAGCAATTAAAAAAGTGGACAAAAAAAAATCAAAATTAATCCCCACTACTTACTAGCTACACAGGTACGATAGAGTATTGGGGCCAAGATGGGATAAAAAAACAAGACTTGGAAGGGGAGGGGCAGGAAATTTCCAAGTTTAAAACTCGAAAGTTTCAAGATAAAAACTCGAAAATTTCAAGATGTCAACTCGGAGGTTTCGAGATGCAAACTCAAAAGTTTTGTGTTTCAAACTTGAAAATCTGTGGGTTTTTTTCCATCAAAGAAGAAGACCGCATATACACTTTAAGTTAGGCAAACATCACTTGTTTTGCATTATGCATAATCAACCTTAACTTTTCCCTTGGCTTGAGTAACAAGGAAATACTTGTTATTTAACCCCAGAATCACCAGATCATCATAAGCTGATGCAGCCATGGTTCCCTTGCACTCTGCTTCGTGCTCTTTTAATGTTGTGCAGAGACATGTATCAATATGCGGTTTTCTTTCCTTGATAGAAAAACCCCCACAGATATTCGAGTTTAAAACACAAAACTTTTGAGTTTACAACTTGAAACCTCCCTTTTTACATCTCAAAACTTTTGGGTTTTCACATCGAAACATTTGAGTTTTTAACTTAGAAATTCCCTGCCCGTCCCCTTCCAAGTCTGTTTTTTTTTTACCCCATCATGGCCCCAATACTCCATCGTAACACAAGACTTCTAGCTCAAACCCAGATAAAAAAATAATAATACTGCAAAGTAAAAGAAATATCTGCAAATTAGATTATTCTTTTAAGAATTTCAATTTTGCCATATTACTTTAAATCATTTTAACAGAAAAACCTCAACAACCATTTACTTTATGCTTTCTGTAAGATGGGACAACTTTAAACATCAAGATTTTTGCAACCTAACAATTAAGGTGTAAGAGATCCTGGTCATTTCCTGTTTAGTCATTTTGGTAATTGTGCTTGGCCTAACAGGTCAATGTGCATCTCTAACACAGTCTGGATCAAATACCTAAATTTAGCCTGACTTGGTAATTGACTTCTTTTTGAGTTATCATAACCAACACCACAAGTTTCATTATTATTTGTTTTAATCCAATTAAACGCTTAGGGTCAGACACATGCCTTAATTACTTTCACATAAACTTTCTTTACAAATGTCTTGTTATGTAAATCTGCTCACCTTTTTAATAAAAAAGGGAATAACCTATGGGTTTTGGTGAATTTGATTAGAGCTTGCAGTTGGTCAAAAAAAACTTATGCTTAGCCACAATGGCAACATGAAATTAGGTCTGTGGAAAGTACACTCATGCATACAGGGTACTTTCCCATAATTCTGGTCTGGGAGACCCTGGAGTTAAGGATTGTGGCATGTGAAGACAGAACAGGGCAGTTCTTTCTTTCGTAATAGAGTTTATACTTCTCTGCAGCACAGAAATTACTCAAACTGGAAGTAAACAGACTGTATACATGACTTGAATCAATAATAAATTTACCCAAAATGTGATAAATAGACTTAACACATTGTCACTACATTTATCTTTATCTGTCCAGTGCTCCATACTGTATAACATCAGAAGCTCTGTGATATAGCTGTAGCAAAGTTGCAATGATGTCCAATGGAACAATGTTGTTTTTAAAAGTTAGACTGACCTTGATAGAATGATGTTAAGAGAATGTTGAATAAATGACCCAAACACATGTTGCAAATACCTAAAAACAACACATTTCTAACTTTTTAACCTAACTTAAGCAATGAAAATCAATTTGAATCTCACTCAGACGAATGGTTTACTATTAATATTTTTTTTAAGTCAAAATTGTATTGGGGCACATGTTCAAAGTGATCCCATCGTCATGTATTCCACTTTGTTCTGACATTGTCATTCCATCAAAGAAATTACAATTTTCAAAATGACCCTAATGCCAACAGTGTCCCAATGTGTGTAACGCTGCATTTTTGACATTTTAGCCTAGACCAAATAGTAAAGTTTAAAACAGGTTATTTCCTCAGTAAAGCACAGACACTCATCACATTAATTTGATGAGTGTGTATAATCACACAGAGTATATAACAGCCATGTTTGTTACATTTCATAGGCCAGGGTGCTACCTGGTCAGTGCGAACATCATCTTGAACTCCAATTCAACTCTCTTGGGTGGTGGTGGAGAAGTGACATTAAGTTTCACCATTTGTGGAATGCAAAAGAATGAGGCTAATAGAAACTTCTGCCTAGAAGCTTCTTTGCTGCAGTGGCTTTCGGACAACAAGTACTCTAGTTTACAGTCACACCGGTAGATAAATCATGCATTAACAAGGACTGACATGGTGCTTTGCTAGAACAGGTAACCCCCTCTGAGACATTCAATTCAATTCAATTCAATTTTATTTGTATAGCGCTTTTAGCAATTTTCATTGCCGTAAAGCAGCTTTACATAGTCAAAAGAATTATTTAGGTTAGACATTATGTGGTGCTTATACCTTGTAACACATGAATCAAGTAGTTCTATTCTCAAGTAAATGTGCTGTATGCCTTCACAATGTGTGGACTATTGACCTCCACAAATGCTTTGTCTGATTTGCTCCATAATAGAGCCTTGTCTTGAGGCACAGTTGCACAGAAAGATGAGATCATGGTGAAAGATTTGTTGTCATACCACTTGACAATGACCATGCTTTTCTCTTTCTCCACCCTGGCATTAACAGATCCCCTGACTCTCTTGGCAAGATTTTTGTCATCCTCCAGCTGCACAGCAAATTCTGGCATTTGAATTTCAAATACTTTTACATGTACATGCGTGACCATCAAATGCACTCTAGAGCAACTCCCATGGAATTAAGATTCTAATACCAAATAGAAGTAAAATTGTATTTTTTTAATAACTCTTTCATAGCATTTAAATACAAAACACTTAAAAATTCAGCTGATAATGACTACAAAAAATGACTTACTTTTATTCAACAAAATGAAACACATATTCCAACGTTTACAATGTAAAACAGCTGCTATAATAAAGCTTAACATTTGTGAAAATTTGTGGACAGATGGCATTAGGATTGAAAAAAATGACATAAAAAGAAATTGCATACTTCAAACCAAACTAAAGCATTAGTTTATACAACATCCCAATGCATTAGCTTGCCCAAAGTCTATAGGATATGCGCAAAGAACCTTGTTTACTGTACAAAAGGACCAAATAAATAAAATTAAGTAGAAAAAATAGAGTTATCTGTTATCAGACCTAAACATGTACATTAAAAGCAGGGAACAAGTTTAGGCCAAAAATATCAGCAAATTAAAAAATACAACTTAAATACAACATAAAACTGCAAATACAACATAAAACTGCAAATCACACCAATAACACATCTGGCTCTAGTCTAAGTTAGAAAATAAACTCCCAAACTCTAAGTGTTACATTTTTATGCAGACTCCAGAGCATTCAACCCCAGAAACTTACTGTGACAACCAGTCAAACAATTGCTAAGGACTGTTCCTACAAAGTAGATTTGTTGCTGAAGAAGCTTGTGCATTGGAGGTGCTGAGGAAACACAATTGTCTGAAAATACTTCATAGTTTTGGTTTGATGGGAGGGATACACAATGCTTGTCCACATTGCCTTCCATGCCAAGTGAGGCTGTTCACCTTTGCTGCCATGATAGACACAAAATCACTGACGATTTATAAGGAAGAGCAGTGGCACCAAATTTTCAATACCCAAACACCCTTCCAATTCCAGTGACTTCAAAATGTTTTAAAGGGGTCATACAGGCCTACATGCACTTTTTCAAGTTGTTTGGACTGAAATGTTTGTTAGGAAAGTGTGTACACAACCACTCTACAATGATAAAGAGCCTCCCAGTGATTTTCTTTTCATTTATAAAATAACATGACTTCTGAAACAACATTGACCTTCTGAAATCAGGCCAATCTGAAATGCCTGGCAATGTGACACCACACCGCATGAGGCCGCTCCTGCTATAGTTGATTGACACTGGTGTTTTAGCAAAGACCCGCCCCGAGTGAGAAGAAGCTGTCATAAGTGCCATTGTTTTTTAACGCTGGAGCAGAATGTCGCCTAAGCAAGTGTGTTGTGTACAGTTGTTGGGTGTAATAGCGAACACAGCAGTCGTCATTCACCACCGACATCTGAGTCGCTGAGGACACAGTGGCTGAATTTTATTTTTGAAGCTAACAGCCCCGCTGATCTACCTAAATGCGTTGCGCTAATCATTTTTCACCAGACTGCTTTATAAACGCGGGTCAATATAAAGCAGGTTTTGCTAGGAAGTAGCTCCTAAAAAAATGGATCTGTACCAACGCTTTATGTTCCTGCTTCATCTTCACCAGGCTCGGTAAGTGTGATTTCTTTTTCTATGACTCTTTGCAGATTGCCTTTTCAAATAATCACGATGAATGCGGAGTGTAAGTTAACTTTTACTCTCATAGAACATGGTTATGGCTTCTTCTTTATGTACATCCATCTCTATATAATCCCTAATCTCCCGTTTATAATAAACAATGCATTAAGGTGATTGTCTAGTTGCAAACTGTGTAAGTAGTCGGAAAACTATATTATGCTTACCTTTGTAATGCTAGATGGTTTATAACGATGTCTGTCAAAGATTAAGAATTTATGTAAACACATCAGTAAACACATCGCGTTCGTATCTCTCTCAGTAAGCTTCTCCGCTTTTGTTGTTGTTGCTCGCGGCAGCACAACAGCCCGTTAATTCATGCCCATGCAGTGATGAGAAAGACAAATCGAGTCGATGCATGTCCATTCTTTTAATTTCTGCGCACTGCGTTGTGGGCAATGCTTTGTGGGTAATGCAGTCCAAAACATTGCCCGCACTGTACTACACTCCCGTGGCTATACCCCACGTGTGTTGTGAAGACACGCCCCACAGAACTGGGGGGCGGGCTCAGCAGAGATCATAAGCATTTAAAGGACCATGCACTGAAACAGATTGCTGAGAACAGGAGCTATTTGTTTTTACACAACCATTGAGAATTTTTAACTAAAGTATATTACAAACGTTTCATTAGGACCCTAAAAAATCATATTAACATTTAATAAAAAATGGGATGTGTGGGACCTTTAAAGTTTCCATCATTGGATAGATTCAGTATTTTTCTAGGATACCAACTGTGTGCCATCAATCAAACACTAATGGAATGAGATTTTTTGGTAATCGCTTAAAGATTGCCAGTGACACGGCTGTATGGACATCTACTGTAGATGAAGTTCATTTCGCCACCTAGGAGCCAGGACAAAAACGGTCTAGATGCACATCTTTCTCTGAGGAACAGTCAAGCAATGCTGAAGAATCATAAGGAATGTGGTGCAGTGTGGGGTGTGATTAGAGCTGAGAGGTAAGTGGGCGCTGGGCCGTTTTTTAGCTTTGTAGGCAAGCATCAGTGTTTTGAATTTGAAGCTACAGGAAGCTAGTGGAGGGAGCGGAGAAGAAGGGTGTTGTGAGAGAACTTAAGAAGGTTGAAAACAAGTAATAAAGCTGCATTTTGGATCAGCTGGACAAATGGTGCACAGAGGCAGACCTGCCAGGAGCGTGTTGCAGTACAGTAGTCCAGGCTTGAAATAACAAGAGACTGAACAAGACTTGTTGAAAGAGTCTTTTGCTTGTGTGAAAAGAAATGGACAAATTCTTCTGAAGTTATAAAGAAGAAAACAACAAAAGCGAGTAAAGTCAGCAATGTGAGGGGAAAATAAGGGTTAATTGTCCGAAATTACTCCAAGGTTGTGGGCAGTGACTGAAGGATTGATTCAATTGTTGTCTAGGAAGATCATAAGATTCTAACAGAGGGGTGAATCACCTAGGATGAACAGCAGTTTGGTTTAACTGAGATACATTTTCAGTGCATAAGTTGCTATCCAGGATAAATTCTCTGCCAGACATGCTAAGATGTCATTTACAAAACAGTAGGAAAAGGAAAGGCTGTGTTTGAGGATATGACCTTACCAATAGATCGGGTATAGAGGGAGAACAGATAGGAAAAAAGTACTGAGCCTTGTGGGACACCAGTGGAGAGTCTGCATGGAGCAGATGTGGATCCTCTACATGTCACCTCAAACAACCAATCTGGGGGATATTATTTTTTCATTTATAGAATTTACTCTGGGGTAATATCTATGCATTATTTGTGATATCAAGCCGTGGCTGAATTTTTCAACACGACTGCATGCCAGTTTGACAAATTACTTTTGTCCGTGAAATGTAAAGATGCAAAGTTTGAAAAAAGGCAAATGGCAAAAGACCCATGTGTAGGCAAATGCCAAATAATAGTTCCAGTTATTTAACAGTGGTGTTAACATTGCTCTGACATCCGATTTTTGTACACTGTACACATGTGTCTATTCCTTAAGCAACTTGAACATTTCTGAAGGTCCTCTCAAGGATTTTAAAATGCTTTCCTGGTAAATATTTTTTGTCCCTGGAAAATTGTAGATTGCTGCCTAGAGATCATGTCTTTAGAATCACTTGACTTATCACTCATCATGTCACTCTTTTTTTAAACAAATTTTAGTAACAAATGTTGTTACTGTGAGTGTAATTAGTATCTTCATGGTCTGCATCACATTCCTAAAACTTGGTGTTATCTTCAGTTATGATCTCCACTGCAGCTCATTACAATATTTTTTCTTATTATTACAAAGACTCATGCAAATTTCCCTTGAAATTTATTGGTAAAAGCCACAGTCATGTTTTATTAATTTGTTTTTATCTTAATTTGTTTAAGAAATGCATTCAGTACAGGTTATGTAGTGCAGGTAAAAAATATGAGAAGACAAACAAACAAACAAAATAAGCTTTAAATTAGCTAGTTGTCTCACATTAGCGACCCATAGTTTTGGACGCATAGTCATGGGTACACAAATTCACAGATTGTCAGATGACTGCACCCAGATGTTCATTAGATGTTACTTAGGGACATCATTAAAGTAGAATAAAGCAGATTAAGTACAATTCCACATTTAAAGTGTGGCACCATGTTGGTTTCACCATAAGTTGGTAAAATATATATCCTGCTGGAAAACTTTCCGACCTTTTTTTTAATCCATATTTAGAACCAACAGAACAAAAGGTTTTACTTTCAGCACTAATTTAACCCTTAAAAGGTCAGTTGTACAAATGAGACAATTGCAAGTTGCTTCGGATAAGGGTGTTTTTTAAATGCTGTGAATGTACAGTAAGTGACTCAAAAATATGCCTACAAATGAACAAATACAATTCTATACTGACATTAAATGAACAGTTAGAGTCTTTGAGTAGGGAATGGAAAATTCTTCATTCTAATTAAGATATGACCCGATGTGCCAATCCTTTAATCCAAAGTACCAAAAGAAGACAACTGTCAGTGCTGTGTTATCTTGCCTTTTTTTTTTTTTTTGCTGTTCGACGCATGGCCAGATCTGCCTGGCAGATGTAGGGTAAGCAAGGGCGGATATTACAGCCAAGCACAGTAATCTTCCTTTCATCTGAGCTGGGTGAGCCCTAAAGTCTCGACCAGCCTAACCCACAGTCTGGCCATAATGGTGTAAGAAGTCACAGCAGGATTAGTTTGGATCACTGCACTGAAAAACTGAAAGCGCCACATGATGCACAACAGGTGTGTACTGGGTGGGTCCGCAGTTCTGTTGAACTGAAGAGATTACACCAATATACTGTACTGGATCTTGTTTTAATGTTTTATCTGGTTTCAATGCAGTGTTTTGGCTTGTTCCTTATTTAAACTTCTCAGTTTTTGACCTACTTATGGCTGGATTACTTTGTGTGTGTGTGTGTGTGTTTGCATGTGTATTATTTGCATATATTTATACTAAATATATGTTTTAATGGTTTCCTTATTAGCTTATAGAAGCATTCGTACACACACACACACACACACACACACCACCTTTCTCTCCCCTCAAAAAACAAGAGCTATTAAGCACTCAATTCCTTTGTGTGTGTGTGTGTGTATGTATGTGTGTGTGTGTGTGTGTGTGCACGTGGGTGGTTATAAAACCCAACCGCCTACAGTGACATTCACATAAAGCGCTGAGTTTCAAGTTAATTGGTCAGGTTTATTGTGGGAAAGGTCTTTGTTGCATTGCATTTTCAACCTAAGGAACCTTTAAACAGACCACTTCAAGAAAAATAACTGTTTTTTTTTTTTTTGTTGTTGTTGTTCTTTTTTTTTAACCTAATGTGACACAAATCAGTTTTTTTTTAGGACTTTCTGAATGCAAAATCTCATGGTTTTCAGATTGGGTCCGAGTCACATTTGTTTGTGGTTGTAGATCAGATGAACCTTATATGTGGAATGAAAACAGGCCGATTGGACTTCATGAGACATTTTGCCTCTGTGCATGTGTAGCAGCATCAGCAGGATAGGGATTTCATGGCAGTGCTAGCAACAGCTGCTAAAACAGATAAAATGAGATGTCGGGCTTACTTCCTTCTTCTGGACCTTAACAATCACAGCCAACTAAATGCCTACCATCCTTTAGAGAGAAAATCCCAAGCATGATTCTGCTAAAATCATATCCGCTGTTTGAAATAAAGAACAGTTTTAAATTGAAAGATGGAGCTTTAATATGTGTTACTGTAATACAACCACACAGTCAAATTTTTTTTTTTTTTTTTTTTTACAAATTATGTGCTAGATAGCATGCTAACTGGCTAAATCGCTAACTAACAATAAACTTAATTGGTTTAATTTCTCTTTGGCAGAATAAAATGGTGAAAGCAAATCTGCCAGGAAATAATAAATTTCACTTTGATGCAAAAAAAAAAAAAGATTTACACTGTTGTTCTATGGGCTCCAGAATTTTATTTACAAATTCACTAAATAGAGAGACAATGGCATAATGGCCACTAGAGCATGGGAAACCACAAATTATTGGCCAAAAAGTAGTTCAGTAGTAGTTTATTGATGCAAATGTGACTAGTTATGTTAAGTCACACAGGTTAGTTTTGCACAACGGCCAATAGTGTGGAGTAGGTGGAAGTGATAAATATCCTGATTGTTCCTGTTGTTTCAACAAAATTTCCATGAATGTTACTTGACTTCATTCTCTATACAGCTTGTCCTGGACAGGTCACGGGATGCCTAGAGCCTATCCCAGGGGACTTAGGGCACAAGTGCAGACACACTATGGAAAATTTGGAAATGACAATTACTGTGGCCTAATCTACAGATCTTTAGACTGGGGAAGGAAACAGTGGTACCTAACAGGATGAAACCCAGCAAGCACGGAGAGAACTCTACACCCCACACAGATCTGAGTCGAGTATTAAACCTTCAATCATGTAGGTGCCACTTGTCGGTTGAACCTTTAATGGTAAAATACATAAGCATGTATTTACAACTAGCAGAACAACCACTCAAACAAGGACATATTAGCTGTGCCAAACATACACTACCGTTCAAAAGTTTGGGGTCACTTTCTAACTCCATGATGGTTCCTGATTTTTATTTCTTTCTACATTGTAAAGGAATGCTGTAGGCATCCAAAAAATGTCTAATCTCATTTGAACAGTTAATGTTGAGATGTGTCTGCTACTTATGTAAAAGCTACTCTGTAAAGACTTCATAATGCCTCTAATCTGAGGTAGGTTTTGGTCTCGCCCTCCTGGGATGGCCTTCCTGAGAGCAAGTTTCATTATGGTGCTTGACGGATTTTGCAAATGCACTTGACAACACTGTTCTTGCAAGAACTATTACAGAAAGGCTGACCTCTGTGTCTTAAAATAACAACTAACTGTTGTTTTTGTTGTTACATAATACCTAATTACATATGTGTTATTTTATAGTTTTGAAATCCCCAGTATTGTTGTAGAATGTAGAAAATAAATCTCTAAATAAAAACATAGGAATTTGCAAGTGACCCCAACCTTTTAAACGGTAGTGTATGTCACTTGCAAGTTCAATTTTCCTTTCATTCAACCGCGTCCATCACACATTTACAGTATCAGAAAAATAAACTTGTATGAACTTGGGTACATGAAATAACAAAGCATTAGAACTGACAGTGCAGCTATCAAGTCACTCACTAGATAAAGATGGCTAGTTGAACCACTTTAACAACTTTTTTATTTAAAAAATAAATCGCTGCATGATGTATGATGTAACATTTGCAAACTATTTTCTGTCAGCAAACCTGAGTTTGGCTTTGGCTTCCCATGAAAATTCACTGTCACTGGTTGTTGACAGTGTGACAATTAGCTGTAGATTCAGAATGACACTGGGTGTGTGTGTGTGTGTGTGTGTGTGTGTGTAAGGGGGGGTGGCAGGTAGACAGTACAGGTGGGTGTCAGCAAGCAGCTAATTACATTTGCATTATTCACAGGCAGGTCAGGAAGAAAAGTGTCAGTGGTGCCACTTTAGTGTGTGTGTGTGTGTGTGTGTGTGTGTGTGTAGGATGGTAAGCGCCAAAAAATAACTAACATTAAAGCTTGACAAACATCGCAGCATGAATCAAGAGGCAATCATAATTTATGGGCTTAGTATATACAGTACAGTGCATCTCAAAAAATAAGAACGTCATGGAAGTTTTTTGTCTCATATTCACTACAAATTCCACACAATTCCACACAATTAATATTCAATTTAGTATAAATAATATTTTATTATTTATAGTATCTAATTATTTATTTATTTACTTTTTTGCAATAAAGTGCCCAATATTTTAGCTTTGAGAACTCTAATCCTGGAAACCTGTGTGGAGTTGAAGCCCTACAGTAGATGTGTATGGTATAATAAAAACTGCTGCTCAGCATGTGTGTGTGTGTGAGAGTGAATGTGTTCAGTAGAGCTCCCTGGTCATTAAGCTCTCAGTGGGATTTTTTTCATAGGAAAGGCTAATTACAGACCTGTTCCCTTGACCACTAGGAAGCATGACTAAGTACTTTTCCCATGCAGACTTAATAATCAGGGCCACCATGATGGACGGTTTCTGCTGACTCTTTGTGTTAAATTGTTAAGGCTGATAAATTTCTGTTCCTCTTACACGGAGTAACGGCAGGATCGTTTAGCAGAACACGAACTGTAAATCAGCCTGAAGGCATCATTTAGTGCTAGTTTAACTTTCAAGGCGTTGTCTTTAAGACTGTCAGGGGGAGACTTTTTAATTTTTCTCTTAAAAAAAGATAAATTATTAAGATTAATCATTAATAATTTTTTTTGCTGAAGAAAATACGACTTGTCAGTGGAACATACAAACTGGAACCATGCACATTACATGTGATCTTCTTCATCTTCTTCTCACTCAAAGGTTTATATGCCAGGATTTATAAGTAATTTTGCTATGCCTTGTTTACGGTGGCAAACAAATTAACAAACTTAAAAACAAAAAAAACTAAACTGAAAACAAAATAACAAAACCCAAAACAAAATAACAAATTCAAAAAGAAATTAACAAAATGGAAAACAAAATAACTAACTCAAAAACAAAATAACAAAACCCAAAACTATGTTTTCGGATTTGTTAATTTGGTTTTAAATTTATTATTTTGTTTTCCGTTTTGTTAATTTGTATTGCACTTCTCGGCCAGTCAGATACAAACGGGAAAAAGTAGGTATAGTTTGCGAATGAAATTTTTACCGCTGATTGGACGAGACATCTGTCACTCAAGATATAGAGGAAGTACTGTAGTAGCCATCAGTAACCTTTATTGGAATGTAAATGTACATCCAAGCTTAGCTGCAGGAATCTTTGAGGGAAACATACAAGAAAATTAGTGTACCCAGGGCAGGCTTAGTAACAATTACCCTTGTATAGTTGTCTGCAATAAACATTAGTGCTGTCAGAATGAATGATTAATCCAAGTGATTAATCCAAGTGATATATGTATCATTCCTGTTACCTTCCTGGTGCTGTTACCTTCCTCGCTGGCGCTAAGCAGCAACTTTTCCAATTTCCAATATTTATGTAATTCTCAAAACCTTTGGCCACGACTGTATATAAAAAGCACTGGACAGCACATTGGGATATATTAGGCAGTAAGTGAACAATCAGTCATTAAAGTTATAAGATGTGCTGGAAGCAGCAAAAATTGGCAAGCATAAGAGATGAGTAACCTTGACAAAGGTCAAATTGGGTTGTCTAGAGTCAGTGCATCTCCAAAACAGCAGGTCACGGATGTGGGTTTTTCTGGGTATGCAGTGCTTATTACTTACACTGTAAAAAAAATCCCGTAGTTTTTACGGAAAAAAAACTGGCAGCTGGGGTTACCAGAACAATTCCGTAAAATATACAGCAAAACAGTAATTGCTTTTACTGCATAACATGTATTTTTTACAGTTTATACCAGTAAATATAACAGAACTCTAGTGTGTTATATGCTGGTTTAAACTGTAAAATGTACATGTTATGCAGTAAAAGCAATTACTGTTTTGCTGTATATTTTACGGAATTGTTCTGGTAACCCCAGCTGCCAGTTTTTTTCCGTAAAAACTACGGGATTTTTTTTACAGTGTTGTAAAGCCGATCATCTCCTATCCTAAACCTTTTCGAGATGTCTGCAGCGAGCATGTATTTTGACATGACAAGCCATGCAAATATGTTCACAACGTGCGATTAAGAAATTGAGAATATTATGGTCCAACAATACAAAAGACATACTGCACACAAAATGCAACATATTCTAACGTTTTTCCCCCAACTTTAACACATTTAAAGAGGGGGAAAAAATGTGTGTTTGACAAAAAAAAAAAAAAAAAACATTAAAACAGTATTCTGGACATGTTTTACATAAGAAAAAAATCATGTCACTCACAAAAAAATAGAAAACAAAAAAAGGTTCTCACTGTATGAATCTTACACTCAGGTGCTTGATGTTGGTTTGTTTTTAAGCATCTGTACTTTTGGTGAAAGTCTGGTAGCATCCAGCTGGAGGAAGATCTTCTGCAGTACCTCAAAGAATATTTTCAGTTCCTGAGAATAACTGGGAGACATTAAGACCGTACATGTAGTAGCGATGTCTCCCAAGTCATGAAGCACTTCAACACCCTCAATAACAATTCCAACATCAGCTGGAGAGGTAGTGGCATCACCTCCAACATTGATGCTGTAGATGCCAAATACAACATGTTCAAGATCCTCTCTGCAGCACAGCCATCTGTATCCTATTGATACACAAAAAAGCAAAAATGAAAAATCACTAGACTAATACAGAATTCCAAAGAGCCTGTTTGCATTGCATTTTTCCCGGTAGTTGTTTTTCTAGTCTTTAAATCACTAACATTTGGTCCACACTGATTTCTCACATTCTTTTCTCAAGTACACCTGTGATCTGATGCCATCTAATAGCAGCTTTAACTTATAATTTAAGAAGACTAAATGGATATTGTGATATTCTGAAGAGCCCAATGATACCATTACTTCTGCAGTAATCATTAGCATTACCTACCAGATATTCTTTGAAGAGACTGTCCGGTTCTTCATTTAAGTAGACACAAAGTGCCTTGATGAGGCACTCCCTCTTCTTCTCAACAGTTGCATTCTTAAAAAAAACAAAGAAAAAAAAAAAAAAACTCAATATACTTAATACAATCCTATTGAGTGAGTTACATTTCACTATAAAATTAGGCACATGTCTAATGTCGTAAATAAAACTAAAAAAGTAACAAGCTACTCAGAACTAACAAATGAAATGTCATGTGAGAAACAGGATTTCCATTAGTAGACGTAGATCTTACCTGTTGCGAGTAAAGCACACCTTTTATTAAGGACCAGAAAAACTGCAAAGAAAAAAAAAATTTATAAAGACATTAATATTTTAATTAGGTTAACATCAAGTATAAAAATTTGCCCACTATACACAAAAATATACTTTATTGCAAGACCATTTTCATATTGTACACCATTATTTTTGCATTTGTAAAAAAAAAAAAAATGTAAAAACAGGCTAATGTTTAATTCATGGTATCTTAAAATTTGGTAATTATACCACCAGCCCTTTTATCAAGCATCTTATTACAATGTTTTGTTCAAACCACAGATATAAGTTAAGATAACAATTATTACTATATATAATTATATACTTTTTGCCAAATAATGGAAATATATGCAGTGGACCTGTGACACGAGGCTGAAGTTAGCTCCTTATTCGCAGCTTCCGATTCGTTTGGCTTCTTATTGTGCAGCGTCTCACTCTGCGGCTGAAGTTAGCTCCTTATTCGCCTCGTTACTAACGGGAGTGTTCACGTTGGCGAAAGCTGCGCAGTTTAATCAATAAAACGTTATTTTAGCAGGTACCCAACTATATAGTAAAAGTGAAATTGTCCAAGCTCAGATTGATTTTACACTTTAAAAATTAAATGGAAATATGTCATTCTATTATGCACAATGGTGTGAATAAGAAGCCAGATTTCCAGGACCATTTTAGTAGCTTAAATCTCTCTGGGCCAGGCAAATATGAACCATACAACATCTAGCAGGTACCCAACTATATAGTAAAGGTGAAATTGTCCTGGCCCAGATTGATTTTACACTTTAAAAAGGATGGAAATATTTGACTATTTAATTGTATTATTAAAATCAACTTTTAAATTAAATATTCGTTTTATTTAATTTTATTCATTGTTTTTTTTTTTTTTTTTTTAATGGTAGTGATTTTAATGTCAATTAAACTCTAGAACAGAATTTTCCAGTGTATCGAGCGCTCTGACTGATTAATGGATATGTATTAATTATTCAGCATTCACTATATTTTTACTATTTGCCTATCCCTTACTTGCTATATACACTCGCTTAATTATAAGTAGGAGAGTATGCTACTATTCAAACTGATAAATTTTAATTATTTTATACAGCACATTAATGATTGTAAAAATGTTGCACATAGCAATGATAACTAATAATAACATTCATTAAAAAAAATTACCCAAACAGGTATTAACAATACAGAGATGCACATTCAAAATGCAATGACAAACTATATGGGATTATCCTAAATTTTTTTTACAGTAAACTAATTTAATTTTCATTGTATCTCTTACATTTTCCAAAAACACCAGCATGTCCTTCATTTTGGAGAAGACAAATAAAAAATTCACTAGAGTATCTTCTTTTTCATCTTCAACATTTTCTAGTGTCAAATTTACACAGGGCCGTCTCTGTTTCATCCTTGTTCATGTACAAGAGATCTCAATACATATACAGTGATTAACACAGTGATTAGTCTGTGCCATAGACTGAACAGTGTTTAAGGTTTTTGTAACAAACTAAAATACAGGCTATTTTATTCTCTTTTTTGCCATCAACATCAGCAGTAAACTAATCACTGTGTTAATCACTGTATATGTATTGAGATTAATATATTTTCAGATTTTAGAGTTACCTGGTATATCAGTGCATTTTGGAAGCTGAGAGGTGGCGCAATGAAAATAAGCAGCTTTTCTGGTGGAAATGTTGCTTCACCTCTTGTACATGAACAAGGATGAAGCAGAGACGGCCCTGTGTAAATTTGACACTAGAAAATGTTGGAGAAGATGAAAAAGATGATATTCTAGTGAATTTTTCATTTGTCTTCTCCAAAATGAAGGACATGCTGGTGTTTTTGGAAAATGTAAGAGATACAATGAAAATTAAATTAGTTTACTGTAAAAAATTTTTAGGATAATCCCATATAGTTTGTCATTGCATTTTGGATGTGCATCTCTGTATTGTTAATACCTGTTTGGGTAATTTTTTAATGAATGTTATTATTAGTTATCATTGCTATGTGCAACATTTTTACAATCATTAATGTGCTGTATAAAATAATTAAAATTTTTCAGTTTGAATAGTAGCATACTCTCCTACTTCTAATTAAGCGAGTGTATATAGCAAGTAAGAGATAGGCAAATAGTAAAAATATAGTGATTGCTGAATAATTAATACATATTCATTAATCAGTCAGAGCGCTCGATACACTGGAAAACTCTGTTCTAAAGTTTGACATTAAAATCACTACCATTTAAAAAAAAATGAAAAAATAAATAAAACGAATATTTAATTCAAAAGTCGATTTAATAATACAATTAAATAGTCAAATATTTCCACTCTTTTTAAAGTGTAAAATCAATCTGGGCTTGGACAATTTCACCTTTACTATATAGTTGGGTACCTGCTAGGTATGGTATAGTACATATTCGCTTGGCCAGAATGGTTTAAGCTACCAAAATAACGTTTTATTGATTAAACTGCGCAGCGTTCGCCAACGTGAACACTCCCGTGAGTAACGAGGCGAATAACGAGCTAACTTCAGCCTCGTCTGTGACACGTGGCTAAATCCGTTAGCTTACTTCAGTCTTAAACACTAGCACTCTCTAAAACTACAGAAGCAGGTCAAAGTTAAATACTATATATATATATATAAATATGTACTGGCGAAAAAAAATCGTATATCTTACCTTTTCGTGTGTTGACCTCCTCTGTTAAAACGGACAGAACTGCAAAGGGTAACGCGCGCGCGGGCAGAGAGTCAATTAACTCCAGCGCAGGTGTAGTTTGAATTGTCTCACTCTTCTGTTTCATTAGCGGTTCATGACAGCTGGGGTCTCGCTACTGCCCCCTGCTGTACTGTATGAAATGTTGACTTAACATGAATGGTTTGTGATTAGACAACGTATTAGGAATTTGTACGGTCAAGTTGACCGTAATTACAAAATTACTTTACCCTAAATCGAAAAAAAAAACCACTTTACGTCAACAAATACGATTATTTTGAGTATATGAAAGTAATTATATTATGTAAAGTTCACAACCTGCCTTGTAATTTTTTTTGTGTTTACTGTTCTTTAAAACTTTACAATACAATATTTTATGATAACAACTAAGTATTCTTCAACTAAATTCTTTTCTAATTTGTACAGATTACAGAAATTCGAGGCAAAAATATGTTGAAACGCTTTTCTCCAGGATGTTTTTTAGAGAGCATTGACTGAAATCAACACAAGCAGGTTTAATTTTTAACAAAAATAGTAACATCATGTTTATCTCATGGGTTTTACATGTGATCCCATGGGTTTCACACAAAAGATGTCCCAAAAACACATTTTTGCACATGTAAAAACATGTAAAATTCATGTATTTTCTGTAAGGGATAATACAGTATATTGTTGATTTTACTGCAATTAACCGTATTTTCATATGTTTTTAACTGTTAAATGTAAGGTATTACTCTGTTAAACTAATTACGGTTTTTAACTGTAAATTTTACGGTTATCGCATGTTTTGTGGAATACGGTTTTATTCTGTAGCATTTATACAGTATTTTACCGTTAAATTTACTGACATTTTTTACAGTGTACCAAAAGTGGTCCGGGGAAGAACAACTGGTGAACCGATGACAGAGTTATGTGTACCCAAGGCTGAATGAAGTGCATATGAAACCAAATGTAGTTGTGAACCAAGTCCTCTCTTCATGGTAATAATATTCTCTAATGCCAGGGGCCTCTTTCAGCAAGATAATATGCCCCTGCCATATGCAAACATTATTCTGGAATAGCTTTAGGAATATAGCAGAGTACAAAGCATTGACCTACCCTCCAATTCCCCTAGACCTCAATCCGATCTATCATTTGCAACCTCTTTGTAACTTACAAGACTTCTGCTGCTAAAGTCATGGTGCCAGATACCACAGCACACCTTCAGAGGTCATGTGGAGTCCATGCCTAGATGCATTAGAGGTGTTATGGCAGCACAAACGGGGACCATAATATCAGGCTTGTGCGTTTAATGTTTTGGCTAAAAAGTGTGCATTCAGATCAACACTGGAATATTTCATAATAGACAATTTCAATGATAGACTGATTTCATAAATGGCATTTGACTGAGTTACGGGACTGGACCTGGGAGATCAGCGGTTTCTGAAATTAACTGTATTTTGCAAAAATAAATAAATGAATAATTGTAAATAAATTTTATTTATTCACTTATTTTTTAATGAAAATTAAGAATGTCCTGGCTGACAAAAATAAGAGTAAAGACAAAAAAAGAGCAAGAATGTGTGAGCAAAAGCATTCTTTTAAGGAACACTCTCTATTCTCTAGCTCTGTTCTCTTCAGCCACTTGTCCTTTCATTCATTCCTTCTCATCCAGGACCTTTGCGATGGAGTCAAATGATCATATAGGGAGTAACTAATTAGCATCCTCATACAGTAACCCACAGCAGAGTGCAATGAGGGTAAACTTGTCTTGCACCGAAAACAACAGGCAATCAAGTGACCAAATTGTACAATACCACAAGTCTCTAGGAACCAAGCAGCATGTACTATGCAATTAGTGTTCCACCACCTATAATGCAGAAATGGCAAAGACTTACTCTCTCTTTTTCTTGCTCTCTTTTTTACAAAGAGAGAGCGAGAGAGACAGAAAGAGAGAGAGAGAGAGACTTAGTCAAAACCAATAGGAAAGACATGGCTCACTAATATGCCAGTGAAATCAGCAATTGACTACATCTAAATATCAAAATAATATTATTGTCCTGTGCATGATTTAATACAATAATTTTCAAGAAAGATTTTTTTTATAAGACAGCTGGAGATAAAGTAAACTAGTGAGTACAGTAGTTTCCTTGCACATTGTCTTTACCCCAAATTATATTTCTTTTGTGGTTCACTATGTTTTTTTATTTTTTTATTTCATTTCAATGCTCATTAATACTTACAGATATTAATTTCATAGATCATAACACAGTCTACCCTACAGTCCTTGTAAATCCAATAAGTTCTAGATGAAAAACCAGGAGTCATCATCCATCAGACCATCTCTGTATGCACTTAAAACTGTGCTTTGCACTCCTTATCAACGAATCTCCTAACCACCCCATCATTTTGGTACTGCCATGCCTGCAGACCAATAAACCAACAATCCCCTCGTTTGAATACAAAATTATAGTGTGGTCTCTTAGATTTCCCCCATCCCTCCATCTTCTGTATTATAAGCATTTATTCAGAGCACCCAGAATGCTACCCACTCCCAGTTTTAAAATGTCTCATACTTTTTTCTTTTCCCAGGGCATGAGAACTATTTTAGTTATTGTTGACAGTTTTTTTTTTTTTTAAACCGCTTAGACTTAAAACTCTCAATGACACACAAGCCTTTGAAACTGCTAAACTACTTTCAATAATGTACTGTATGAGGATGTAGTGTCTGGTACGGGTCACATGGAAAAGACCTAAATGTCTGTTGGCCCTGGTTATCATCCACAAGCCAATGGTCAAATGGAAAGATTCAATAAAGAAATTAAGACATTGATTTGTGTGAATAGGTGGGAAAAATGGTTGTGTTGTCCCATGAGCCAAATAAGCGCAAAAGTCGAAACAGCTTAGAATTTGTCAATGTGTGCTCAACCGTCCACCCCGATGCCATTCCCCTGAAATGCAATGCCCATCTATACACCTGCTGGATGAAAAGTTTCAGAAAGATAAAGGCACATGGATAAAGCTCGAAATGCTTATCCATAAAAATATCTATCGATTTAAAAATGCATTTGCGTCTTTCTTACCACATTTACAGTAAACATGGAGAAGAAAAAAAGCAAATATAAGTGTGGACACATAAGATACAAATGTAACTTTTTATGACCATGTCACTGTTTGCAAACACACTGTTGATTTTGTGGCACTAGGGCAGCTCTATATCCTTAGGGCATGTCTCTGCAGTGTATCTTGAGGTGTGGTCTTGTGGTGTGTTCTTGTGGTATCTGGCACCAGGATATTGGCAGCAGATCCTTAGAGTGCTTTGAGTTGTGAGGTGGAGACTCCATGGATCAGAATTGTTTGTCTGGTGCATGCCATGTGTGCTTGATCAGATTGGGATCTGGGGAGTTTAGAGGCTGTGTAAGTGGCCTTGGGCTCTCTGCGTACTGGGTTCCATGTGTGGCAGGCGCATGGGTGTTCTGGTGCATTTCTGTCCTGACACGAACTGTCTTTTTTCAGTGCTCCATTGGGTTTTCTGTGGTATCAGACCAGATGGGTTGGCCTTTGGTCCCGATGAGCATGGGTGAGCCTTGGGTGAGCAAGATATTACAGGTTTATTGGTATATAATTGAAAACATATTTTGCCACACGTACAGTGCTCAGCATTTGATCTGTACATTGAGAAAGAATATATATTCAATTTAATGAAATTTGATTTGTATAGCACTTTTAACAATTGTTATTAACACAAAGCAGCTTTACACAATTAAAACAATTATGGAAATTTGTAGGAAATGCGAATGTGTATGAATAAAAATGATGAATATATAACAAGATAATGAATACTGTAACATGATTTTATTTTATTTTTTTATTTTACTAGTACGTATGGACGAATTTTTGTGACATCATCCACTCCATTATGTTTTGATGGCAAGTCTTTAGCAATAAGTATGTTATTCAATGCAGTCTGACTCTGCTGTCATGGAAATCGGAGATTAGTCATGTATTCTCCAAATAAAACATGTGGTTTCAGAATAAAAATAATAAAGTTGACCTTTTCATTTCTGAAAATAAATGAAAGAAAACAAAAGTGACTTTTTGTTGTGTGTAAGGGTGACAGGTACATAGAAAGGAAAGATGTCATGCAGGGAGACAGACAAGTTCATAAACACACACAGCTGCCACTTCCTGTGATGCTAACGTCTGATGTTGATGTAGTCTGGCTGCCACCAGAGCCAGCTGTCGCGTCTTACACTTCACACTCTGCCTGAGAAAGAGAGAGAAAGAGAGAGAGAAAGCGACATATGATCTGTATCACTTAGACCTAGTCATGTGAACATATTACATTTAAAGTTAGGTATTAATTAATTAACAGAGATCTTATTGAATAATAATTCAAAAAGTATGCAAGTTGGGACATTTAACCTTTAACTCAGTATGTAATCAATCTTTTTGTGTGTTTATTTATAAACTACCTTGGAACAACCTTGTTTATAGAAGATAAACATCTCCATGTAGCCTAGACCAGGAATTTTTTGATTTTTCACAGAGAAAGCTGTGCTCTCGGGGTAGAAATGTTTATCTTTTGCCCCCGTCCAGTCTGGCTAGTCAGCTCATCAACTCGCCAAATTTATCTCTATTTTCTCTCTTTCTCTCTCTCTCTCTCTCTCTCTCTTGCTGATAGATTCCAATTCCTGCTGTGAGGAACATCTGTATCATTGGATACAGTCATACACAAACATTGTCCTTTCAGAATTAACGAGATTGTGGCATTATTTGATAACATAAACAAACTAAACAAAATCAATATCAAACAATTCATGTAATTTCTCATTGAATTGCTTGCTTAATTATAGTGTGTGTGTGTATAGTGTGTTCGTATACAGTGTATGTATGTAAGATGTATGTATGTATGTAAGTATGTATGTAATATGTATGTATGTATGTAATATGTATGTATGTATGTAATATGTATGTATGTAATATGTATGTATGTAATATGTATGTATGTATGTATGTATATATATATATATATATATATATATATATATATATATCTGTATATAATATACACATATATACATACACACACACAGTGGTCTGAAAAACTATTTGCCCTCTTCCTGATTTCTTATTCTTTTGCATGTTTGTCACACTTAAATGTTTCTGATCATCAAACACATTTAACTATTAGTCAAAGATAACACAAGTAAACACAAAATGCAGTTTTTATATGATGTTTTTTATCATTTAGGGAGAAAAAAAATCCAAACCTACATGGCCCTTTGTGAAAAAGTAATTGCCCCCTGAACCTAATAACTGGTTGGGCCACCCTTAGCAGCAATAACTGCAATCAAGCGTTTGCGATAACTTGCAACGAGTCTTTTACAGCGCTCTGGAGGAATTTTGGCCCACTTATCTTCGCAGAATTGTTGTAATTCAGCTTTATTTGAGGGTTTTCTAGCATGAACCGCCTTTTTAAGGTCATGCCACAACATCTCAATAGGATTCAGGTCAGGACTTTGACTAGGCCACTCCAAAGTCTTCATTTTGTTTTTCTTCAGCCATTCAGAGGTGGATTTGCTGGTGTGTTTTGGGTCATTGTCCTGCTGCAGCACCCAAGATCGCTTCAGCTTGAGTTGACGAACAGATGGCCGGACATTTTCCTTCAGGATTTTTTGGTAGACAGTAGAATTCATGGTTCCATCTATCACAGCAAGCCTTCCAGGTCCTGAAGCAGCACAACAACCCCAGACCATCACACTACCACCACCATATTTTACTGTTGGTATGATGTTCTTTTTCTGAAATGCTGTATACTTTTACGCCAGATGTAACGGGACACGCACCTTCCAAAAAGTTCAACTTTTGTCTCGTCCGTCCACAAGGTATTTTCCCAAAAGTCTTGGCAATCATTGAGATGTTTTTTAGCAAAATTGAGACGAGCCTTAATGTTCTTTTTGCTTAAAAGTGGTTTGCGCCTTAGAAATCTGCCATGCAGGCCGTTTTTGCTCAGTCTCTTTCTTATGGTGGAGTCGTGAACACTGACCTTAATTGAGGCAAGTGAGGCCTGCAGTTCTTTAGATGTTGTCCTGGGGTCTTTTGTGGCCTCTCGGATGAGTTGTCTCTGCGCTCTTGGGGTACTTTTAATCGGCCGTCCACTCCTGGGAAGGTTCACCACTGTTCCATGTTTTTGCCATTTGTGGATAATGGCTCTCACTGTGGTTCGCTGGAGTCCCAAAGCTTTAGAAATGGCTTTATAACCTTTACCAGACTGATAAATCTCAATTACTTTTGTTCTTATTTGTTCCCGAATTTCTTTGGATCTTGGCATAATGTCTAGCTTTTGAGGTGCTTTTGGTCTACTTCTCTGTGTCAGGTAGCTCCTATTTAAGTGATTTCTTGATTGAAACAGGTGTGGCAGTTATCAGGCCTAGGGGTGACTACAGAAATTGAACTTAGGTGTGATAAACCACAGTTAAGTTATTTTTTAACAAGGGGGGCAATCACTTTTTCACACAGGGCCATGTAGATTTTTAGTATTTTTTTCTCCCTTAATAACGTAAACCTTCATTTAAAAACTGCATTTTGTGTTCAATTATGTTATCTTTGACTAATAGTTAACGGTTTTTGATGAGCAGAAACATTTAAGTGTGACAAACATGCAAAAGAATAAAAAAATCAGGAACAAAAAATCAGATAGTTTTTCACACCACTGTATATATATATATCAACGAACTCGTAAAACGTTGTTCGTTTTATATATATATATATACACTATACACTATATATATATATATATATATATATATATATATACACTAATTCGTTGATACCTTCAAGGTAAAAAGTATCTTAGTATTCGGGGTGATGATCGGACTGCCTATTTCACAACCCAAAATGCTGCCTCCCAAGAATTTCTGTCCCAAACTTGCGAAAATGGCTTGGAATGAGGTCAGGGCTGTACATGGCATATGACAATAACTCCCAGCTGAGTTCCTGTAATGTGAAAGTGTGTGTACAGTTTGATTGTATGGACAAATGCAAATTTGTGACAAATTATCCTTCAATCAGGCTGAATCCACCAGCTGAATGTTTAAATAAAACGTCTCGGGTTACTTTGCTGTAACCCTGTTCCCTGAAAAGGCGGGAACGAGATGCTGCGTGAAAACGCTATGGGAACATCTTTTTGTGTTGCCGGTTGTGAAGCATGTATGTGTCAAACACGCCAAATTTTGGCATATATAACCTTGGTCAGGTGACGTCATCTGATGAAGCGCACCTGCAGGTTATAAATAGGAGTGAACTGGAAACATTCCTCAGATCAATTTTGTCTGAAAATGACGTCCAGTCACGCAGGCCGTGCGGCATTGGAGTGCAGCATCTCGTTCCCGCCTTTTCAGGGAACAGGGTTACAGCAAAGTAACCCGAGACGTTCCCTTTCAAAGGCTACACTCAATGCTGCGTAAACACGATATGGGAACAAGAATATTAACGCCGCTGCACTGCAATTGTCTGGACCCCAAAGTTGTGAAGTGTGTGCGCACAAAGGCCGAGGAGGTCTTAGAACAATCTCTGGGAGGCTGACTCGAGGACCTGTGAGCCCGGATTAGCATTAACATCCAGACTATAGAATCTCACAAATGTGTGCGAAAAGGACCAACCTGCCGCATGACACACTTGCTGCAGGGGAAACCCTCTTGCCAGCGCAATAGATGAGGCAATCCCCCTGGTTGGATGAGCCCTGATTTCTCGAGGCGAAGTGAGACCATGCGCCCCGTAGGCTAGGGCAATAGCATCTGACTTACGCCACTAGCTAGTGCGGTGGACGTAAATCTGAAGAGTGCGTACTGAAAATAGTAGGTGAAACCTATCCTGCTCCGGAGCTGTAAAAGGCGGAGGACAGAAGGCTTCGAGGAAACTGGGTGCATGGTCAAGAATGAAAATAGTTCGGGTGAGGATGCTGAATAGCTCTGACTAGCCCATTGGCAAAGTCTAGGCAGGAAGGGAAGCCTGCAGATCTCCAGAAGTGATTATAAGAAAAACCATCTTGAGGGTCAGAAGCCAGACAGGCGCTGACTCTAGTGGTTTGGGAGGGGTGTCAGCCAGTCCCCATCCGTCAGAACATGACAAGCCGAAATAGCGGCTACGTACATTCCGAGGGTACTAGGGCATAAGCCCGAGTACCTTCTTGCAGAACACCAGCACTGAAACAATTCGGCAGTGGACTGGGTCTACATGTTTCGCCATGCACCACTTTCAAATACCCTCTCCTTGAGGGCATACATGTTTCTAGTGCGTTAAAGGTACCAGGGCTCCCAACTCCATATGCCCTGAAGTGTAAATCGCCTTGAGGGACAGAAACTCGTCCTGTGCCCAAAGCAGAAACTGGTGCGCTAGCTTATTGAAGCGGCGCAGCACAGTGCGCTCTGGCGATCATGGGCCAAAATGTACATTGCCCTGAGGGACAGGGACTCGCCCTGTGCCCAAAGCAGAACTGATGTGCTAGCTCATTCAAGCGGCGCGAGCATAGTTTGCCCCGGCGATTATGTATGAGACTATGTACGAGTCGTCCACTCGCACTAGGGCATGGTAGCCTCTCAACTGCTGAAGGAGGTGTTTCAGGGCCAAAATAAAGCCATCAGTTCGGGGCAATTGATGTGCCACGCGAGAAGATGGCCTCTCCAGCTCCCTTGGGCTGGACGGCCATCTAAGACCGCACCCCAGCCCATGAGGGAAGCATCTGTCGTTAGCATCTGCGACGACAAAAGGACGCACGTAGAGTGGGACCCAAAGTCAGAAACCGGGGTCTGAACCACATAGAAAGGGTATGAAGCCACCTGGCGCTTAACCCATATTTGCCTCTGGGGATTGGCCCTTGAGTAATCCCCTGGCTTTTAGCTATAATGTACATCGCCCTGCGAGACAGGAACTTGTCCTGTGCCCCCAAGGGGAACCTGGTACGCTAGCTATTCAAGCGGCGCAAGCACAGTCCGCCCTGGAAATTATATACGAGACTACCATATTGTTGTCCGCCCGCACTAGGACATGGTAGCCTCAACTGCTGGAGGAGGTGTTTTAGGGCAAAATAATGCCATCATTCGGGGCAATTAATGTGCCACGCGAGAAGAGGGCCCCAAAGTCAAAAACCGGGGTGAAATATATGCGTCCTTCAGATCGATTGTCACAACCAATCCCTTGGTTGGATTGAGAGCAATCACTTTGACAGTCAACATTTTGAACCTGTCTTATTTTGGATAGTGGTTCAGCCCGCGAAGATCCAAAATTGGACGCAGCCCCCCCGTTCCTTTTGGGAACCAAGAAAAAAACGACTGTAGAAGCCTGACTCTCTGCCTGGTAGGGGAACATAGAACATAGAAGGGGGTTCTATGGCCCCTATTCCCAGGAACGTCTTGTAACTCCAGAGTCAGCAGATGCACCCGTACTGGTTTGATGAAAGTGGAGACCATGCCGTTGAAACGCGGAAGGTAATGTGAGAACTGGATCCTGTAGCTCTCACTACAGTGCTCAGTACCCTGAGGATAGGAGATATAGGAGGAGATATACTTGGCAGTAGTTATACTTGGCAGTAGTTTTCACGCTTTCACGCATATTAGCTGTTCGACATCCTGAACATGGCAAGAAAAAAAACCCCGAAAAACTAACATTTCTTGGAGACCAGTGTTGTCTGAAACACCAGTGGTGGCGGAGCAGGAACACCGAACTCCTGGAATTCTACGTGCCCCTCCCCGGGGGGAGCCACCCCCATGGTCCTGGACGACCTCAGGAGTTCTTCTTTGTGATGGAGACAGTACGTAGGTCCGACTTCTTCAAAGCTGATTGCAAAGTGTGGTGCCACGCCCCAGTCTAACGAGGGGGTGCCCGGCTCATGACGCTCTATTCCTGCGCTTAGCGCCTCGCGAGAGTCAGACCCGGTCGGGGCTGGGTGGCCGACAGTCCCGACCCTTGAGCATGGCGGGGAAGGACTTTCGCCTCCCGAACCTAGTGGCGACGTTAACAGCGTCGCCAAACAGGCCAGAGGGCGAGATGGGGCATCAAGGAGGAATGCATAATCCTTATCCTTGATTCTCCAGTGAGATTTAGCCACAGGTAACTCTGCGGAACACTATCGCAGCCATAAACAGCCGATAGCATGGACCGTCTGCTTTGTTGCACGGAGAGACAGGTCTGTGGCTTAGTGTAATTCCAGGAACGTCGTTGTAGAGCCCACCAGTGCTCAAGTCTTTTAGCAGGTCAGCCTGGTAAGCCTGCAAAACCGCTATGGTGTGCAGTAGAGCACCAGCCTGATTAGGTGCCTGAAGCTCTTCCCCACCAGGGAAGATGTCAGTCTACACGGCTTGGTGAGGAGTGTATGCTTCTTTTCAGGGAGGATGATGTCCCAGGAGAGAGATAGCCCAAGCGTCTCTTCTAACTGGGACATCATCATATAACCACGCCTTCGCATCAACAACATTCGAATAATTCGAAGATGATGGCATGAAAACATGGGATGAATAAGGCTATTCCATGAAAGGGTTAACTCGTTATTAAGGTTGCCAAGAAAAAAGGGAGAGAGAGAGCGCCATTTGTCCGAGGCTCCTCCCCCCGGCCACCTGACAGCAATCTGTCGTATTTTTTATTTTTAATTTTTTTCGAGCGTTCGGGGAAATCACACTTCCGGGCCAAATACGAAACGCGATTGCTCGATCGCATGCGTTACTTACCTGCGGAAGCGAGAGTAAGTCTTTCCTATCCATTCACAAGAAGCGCCGGAGCGCGCTTGAGAAGTGGACGGAAAACTTTCTGATCCGGCGAGGACGCGAGAGAAAGAGGAATTCCCGTCTCCTGCACGTCTGCCAGATTGCACAGTTTAACCCAGGAATGCGCCGAAACAACGGTGTGGAAATCCCGCTCCAAGGGGCGGAGGCATGGATCTCCTAACAAACTTCACCATATCGGTGAGTTAATATTTTTTAATTTGCTTGCACACATCACACGCAAACACAATATTCGGTACTTTGAAGACTAAAAGATCTGAGGAATGTTTCCGGTTCACTGCTATTTATAACCTGCAGGTGCGCTTCATCAGATGATGTCACCTGACCGAGGTTATATATGCCAAAATTTGGCGTGTTTGACACACACATGCTTCACAACCGGGAACACAAAAAGATGTTCCCATAGCGTTTTCACGCAGCATCGAGTGTAGCCTTTGAAAGGGAACGATTGCGGTGGGATCAGAGCCACATTGGCCAGGATCGTCATTCATGGACGTACACCTTTCTTTAAAATTATTTACCCATTCAAATATTTTGCTGCAGCTAAGGTCTCATCACCATACTATGCTAATCATTCTTGTAAATGTCAATTTAAGATAAAATTTTTTAATTATGAGCAATCTCATCTGAAGTCCTGGTTTGACTCGAACACTCACTCACTCATCTTTTAGTTATTTATCCTGTATACAGGCTTGCGGTGGCCTGGAGCCTATCCTAGAATACTTAAGGCATGAATCAGGGTACACCTGGGACAGGGTGCCAATCCATCGCATGTCACACACACATGCACTCATTTACACACTACGGGCAATTTGGGAACAGCAGGTAGCCTAATCCGCACGTCTTTTGATTGTGGGAGGAAAGACGCAGGAATGGAAGCCTCGACCCTGAAGGCGACATTGCTAACCGCTACACCCCTGTGCTGCCTTGACTTAAACAAAACTGCTAATTCAGCTAATTCAGGATCTCCACAATCTAATCCAAGCTGGATATTATATCACTCCTACTCACCTGCTTATGTGATACATGTTTCCTGTTTAAACCTATTCCCTCTCTACCGTCTTTATTAAGTTTTGCAGTTTTGCTTTCTCTGGTGCTATTCTTGATGGGCTTATCTGTCTACTTCTAATTTTTAATCTGTTTATCCTACACACTGCCCTGTTTGCCTGATTGATTGACTACGACTTTGTCTTCTAATTTGGATTGGTAAAAAAATAAAGCTTATGCTTATATTCACCAATGTACACTTAAAGGCCTACTAACTTATGAAGTTTTTGAAGATGTTCGTAGGCTACTAAATTCTTTCTAAGAAGAACAATAGCTTGTAATTACCAAAAAACCTTTTAAATCTATATTTGTGTACTGCCGTGCTAAAGCCAATTACCCAGGCCCATAAACAGCCAACAACAGTGTAAGTAAGGAATTTTAATTCTCTTACCAGGATGTCTCGCAATCTTCGCCTGGCACCAAAAAGGTAAAATAAGGAACATGGAAGACAGAAAAAATGTGTCTGGGAGGGAAAAAAAGTGTGGCCATTAAACTGTGTTTACTTCTCTGTTTCTAGGAAGTTATAGCTGTGGAATCCGGAGGCTTAGCAGGCAGTACACAGAAAAGCAGTTTAAGTGACTGCTTGTGAACTTTGCATTGTGTGTTGTTCTTTTGTGTATTAGAGTGATAGCAGGGCCAGGAGAGATTTAGTCTGTACAGGCATCAAAAAGCTGCAGAATATATGAATGCAAAGTCTCTGGGTAACAAAGCACACCATACACAGAGCAGCGGAATGTGACCTGTCTCATCAAGTGCAAAATAGACGAAATAGGGGTAGACAAGATTAGAACTATGGTAGGAGTCAAAATATAAATAGTATATTAGTCTTTTTTTTGGGGGGGGTCTCAGTTCTCTATGGAGAACAGAAGTCATCAAATGCATGACAACCCCAGTGATCTGGCAAACCTAATTTGCAACTTTCTCTGTACAGTATGTGTGTATGTGTTTTAAGTACTCAGTTTTTCTAAATTTACACCAAACAAACCTAATATTGACATCACTGCAAAGGAAACTGAACAACACTGATCACCAATTATACAGTACACAAGAAGTCTGATGACAGCAAACCAGGACCGAAGGCCAGCCCTTCTTGTCTGATACCACAGAAAAGCCAATGCAGCACAAGTCTCTAAAAAAAGTTAATGCTGTCCATTATAGAAAGGCACAAGAACACCCAGTGCACCACAACCAACTGCACACTGTGTCTAGCAGGCAAAGAGTGCAAGGCCAGTGACTTACCCTTCAAATTCCCCAGATCCCGGTCGGACAACCAAGTCCAACTCGCAGAGCCTCACCCGGCAACTCACAGCACCCAAAAGATCAGATGCCAACATCCTGGTGCCAGATACCTCAGCACACCTCACACCCCAAGAGGCCAGAGCTGACCCGGTGATACAAGGGGAACCTAAAACCTATGTGATTTTAATGGTAATGCTTTTAATGTTATGGCTAATTGGTGTATGTTTTCCTATGTTTTTAGGCCTAAACAAAGCCTATTAAATACTAGGCAATATGTACCAAATAGAAAGTCATAATTTATTTCTATATGTGAAATAGTTCATTCTTTAAAGAAAAGGCATGCACACTGTTAGTTGCTTACGGCCTTTTATTTAGTTAGACTATAAATGTGCCCTTGTACTTTCCCTATTAACAAATGAGTGGAGTACACAAAATTTATCAATCACTCATTTCCAGGGAAAAACATATAAAGCAAAGACAAGATATAAAAATAATTAAGCTTAATTTTTATTTGTCACTTTCATTATAAAAGGTAGTTAAAGATAATCATTCAGGTACAATAATAGCTCTGACTTATCCTTATCAAAATGTTATATCTTTTGGATGTTAGCAACCTCCTGATAGCTACGGTATACCTACCACAAAGCCGGAACATCACTTTAATTGTTTTCTTCCCACAATGCAAAGAATAAGTATATATAAGGGTAACTTGCTCAATTATGAAATAACTTTCTCCTCCAAGAACGAGAATCTGAATGTTTGAATTATTCATTTTAAGAACGCTTCGGTGCAGAAGACAACAGCACAAATGCCAAAGACCACATTAGGTTTTACTCCTGTCAGCCAGGAATCCAAGGCTAGAGTGGGCTCAGGCTTACTGAACCCGGACAGTTGAAGACTAAAATAACCATCGCTTATTTTTTTCCCAACTTCAACTGTCTAGTTTAAGTAAGCCTGTGCCCACTGCATCCTTAGATTCATGTTCTTGCCTGACAGGAGCGGGAACACGTTGTGGCCTACTGCCGCTGTAGCTGTCTACTTCATACGGCTATGGATGATGGTTATTTGATTTAAAGAAGCCTTCCATCTGTAGTCGATGTTTGGACATTTCCTCTGACCTGTCTCAACAATGTGACATTTCTGCTGCTTTCGATATCATTTTATTTGTTTGTTATTTTATTGTTATACATGGAAAAAAATTGCTGTTTCTCAAATATTTAAATTAGCCTGTGTGGCACCAAAAACATGCCACTGGCCATAAGATAATATTTGGACCTATTGATCAATCTCCTGTACTGAAAGTGGCCTGTAAGTTTATTTTGGAAAAAAATAACCAAATACAGTACACAGTAAGTGAATTACTTTTTTACTGGGTGCATAGTGAGAAAGTTTATATTTTTCATATTTAATAAAAAAAGTGCAATAACCTTCCCCCGTGTGTAACCCAGATAAATGTTAAAATATTGGCCATGACCTATTGACCAACAGTAGCAATTAGTACCGTATGCGGTCTACCTTCAGTACCTTTACTCCTGCTCTGACTCACTGCACAGAATACATTTACAAATGAATTGATCTCTCCTAGGTCAAAGTTCATTGTGCTTAATTTATACTGTGCCTATGAGGCCAGCTATGGCAGTGGTGTCAAAATACACAAGGGCCTTGTCTGCATGATGACTATGAACATGACATGATCTTAGGGCCAGAATAAGAATAAAAACTAAGTGAAAGGTTTACAACATATCACAAATCACAAGGCTGTGATGGCATAGATGAGTGAATGAGTAGTGAAGGAGGGGTATTTGATATGTTGTAAAAAATATGGTGGGGAAAAATAGAGGGCAGGAGGTTAACATTGTCAGCATGCACCATAAAATGTAAACAGTTGAAGGACCTTAGGATGAATGGATGACAGGGGTTCAGCTTACAGGACATTCAGACAGGACAATATGCATCTACAGGATTCCTAGAAAAGACTTAGCTATTAGCGGAAGTACAAAAGTGTATTCTAAAAGTCAAAAGGACGTCAGAAATAGGTTATCTGATTCACTTGTCTAATTTATTAGGCTGTCGCTTTAACTTATGGTTGAACATATTTACACAACTGTAAAGTAAAAGTTGATGCTCTACACCAAGCATGTACTATAGTAAATTCAAACACAATGAAGGTAGCACATACTGTACAGGATTCAGTTATCAAGTTTGTTAAAATAGAGAGTTTTCATAGAAAGTTGGGAAAAATAAAATAAAGCAATTGGCTATAGAACCTAGAGGTCACAAATGTCTGGGTCAGTAATATAGCATAGCAGGTAGGAGCAATTTCCTCAAGACAGCCTGCCAGTAAAATACCTACAGTAAGTCTTCTCTGATATCTAAGAAGAGTTTTTTCTTTTTTTAATATACATTCTCATAACACACAACAGGCCCAGGCTATGTAACCTGGCAAATATGGCCTGAGGGCTAAATATCTTTTTGAACAATTATACATTATGACCACTGACAGGTAAACTGAACATCATTACTTACCAGTAAACTTACTATACAACTGTTGACAGGATCAGTGGAACTCAAAGATCACCCATGCCCATGGAGACCAAAGGCCAGCCCATCCAGTTCTATCCCACATAGAGTTCAATTCGGCCCCCAAAGTCCCCAGAGCTGAATTCAGTAGAAGACCCATGTAATGCACCAGACAAACAGGTCCAATCCATGGAGGCCTTACCTTGCAACTCACAGCACCCACTGCCAACAATCTGATGCCAGTCACCACAACACACCCCCATATACCTTGTGGAGTCATGCCTTGTGTGGCCAAAGCTGTCCTAACGGTGTAAGTGGAACCTACACAGCATTGGGCTTAATATTTTGTGTTTCAGTGTTATCACTAATCAATATGAACATTGTATAAAGAAAGTTAAGAGAGGAAAAATCCTGGTTTGAGTCCCTTAACTATCCCAAGTTTCTCACATGCATCATAGCAGATCTACAATACACTTTAGCTTAAGGATTTTACAGTATTCTCAGTGGTATGAAACAATAATTCAAACTTAGATCCCAGTCAACCACAACATATCTAAGCTTAGTATTTATCAATTTAATGATTAGTTCATCTCCATTTCAGATTAAATGTGATATACAGTATATTTGGAAGCCTATCAACATGCCTTTAAACATATTTAGGATTGTATTTGCCTTTAAACACTAATTATTACTCCAATATGTATAAGAACAGCACATTCCTCGAATTTTCGCATTAGAAAACCCATTTGCTGCACCGTTTATTATTATTATTATTATTATTATTATTATTATTATTATTATTATTATTATTTTACCTTCCTTTACCACACACTTACAGTACAGTATAAACTATTAGTTCTTTAAATGCTTTATTGTCCTTTCATTTATTTTAGTTATTTTTTATTTTTTCAAGAACATTCTGTGTTTCTGCTTGTCAGAGGACGGACAATTTAAGCTCCATGATACATGTATTAGAAAAACAGAGAGACAGAGAGACAGCACACTGATGACCTTGAAATGAAACAGATGCCACAACCCAGATGTTACCAAAGACAACAGCCTGTGTCTCCTTGTATTTTTTTTTAATCCTTACTCTTTATCCTCACACCAACTCTCAATCCTTCTTTTATCCTTTATTTTTCATGGCATGCTAATAAGCTGAATGACATTGTTATGTTGCTGAATTGCCCTAGGGAACATTAGTTGTCCTCTACACCCATGGTTTGAATGAGCTGAAGTACAATTCATGACTCTCTATTGCCATCTAAACAAACATGGCCACTGAGATATATGTCCCTATATTTATGTTTTTTTTTTTTTTGGTAGTTTGTTCGCTATTGCTAGCCTTCTAGCTCCACAGGAGCTAGTCCTAAAAGCTAACATGGCTGTTATGACATTGCCATTTGAGTTATTACAAGGGAGACTGTGGCCTTGGCTGACAGCTTCAAATGATGGAAAGACATTACCTTCTGTTTTTTTTTCTTTTATTCATTTTTTAACCACCTATCCATTTTTCTTTTTTCCTTCCTTTGACCTTCTTACTGTTGCTCAGCTGGAATGATATAGTATATGATGTATAGATTAAAGTGGTCTCTCATGTATCAGTGCCTGCAGCGCAGTAACCACTGATTATGTGAAGCAAGTGGTCTCAGTGGAAAGGAAGGGCACCACTGGGCGGTTATTGTGAGGACAGGTGCAGATTGAGTTACATGGCAAGAGTGAAAATGACCGCAACTAAATTATGAAGTGTGTGACAGATTTTAGTATTTGCTCTATGGAACATAATGAGGGTCACGAGAGTCATTATGACAAAGTGAAGGGGGTCATAAAGTTGAAGGCTGTTTGAAGTTGGAATTAGCCCAAAGCCTAATGCACACTCCTCTTACCTTGTGTTCTTAGTAAATGTTTGAGTAATATATTTTGTGGTCAGCGACAATCTCAATTCAAACTAATATGATCAAAGAATTTATTCTTCTTTTACAAATTTGTAAAAAGTAGGTAATTATTTTCTAGAGTCTCTTCTGAAGTGTAATTCTTTGAGGATGCAAAATGCTATTTAGAGATAGTAATACTGTTTAGCCCAAGGTCAGTAAGCCTGCAGTATATAGCCACATGAGAGCAGTTATACTTTCACCAAAACTTTTCCTTACAGGCATTTGGTAATGACCGCAAAGGTCACTTTACATAGCTCTGTTTGATCCTTTCTGCCCTGAAGCACACTGACAATAAGCAGCAGGTGAAATGATCTTTTGATGGATTTTAACGCTGGTTCTATGTTTATTAACACATTAGCTAGCTATAATTTTTAAGCAGTGTTGTGTAAAATCTATTTTTTAAACAAATGCAAGCTTTGCACTAGCAGCTTTTACTAGCAAACATACTTTCTAGCCTAGATCCACATCCTTACAATCCTTACTTGTATCTGACTTAAAAACATTGACATTAAAATCACATTGGTTTAGGGTTTTCCTTGTGCCAACAGGGTAGCTCTGGCCTCTTGGAGCATGGCTGTGTGCGTGAGGTGTGCTGGGGTGTCTGGCGGGCATGGGTAAGCCTTGATCCAGAGTCCATGATCACCAGTTTGTCAGTATATAGTTTGTGTTGAGTGTTGTTCAGTTCTTTCCATCTCGGGTCACAAAGTTAGGGTGATAGGTGAAAGTAACAGAGTAAGATAACGTTGATAAAAATCTGGCATTTGTCTGAGAATTATTTACAGTAGGTTAAAAATCCTCCTCAAGTTTGTAAGCATTGGTATTGAGATACTCCAGCTTGTCTTGTCAGTTCAAACCAACTCAGCCATTTTATTTTGATATCACTCATCAATGCGTTTATGCCTGCAGAACGGCTCAGTGTATGGTTTATTTATTTCTTGTTTGTTTTTACACTGGGTAAACCTTGAAAACTGCTAAACATGAAAATCCCAGGAAATCTGCAATTTCTAAAGTTTCTAAAATACTAAATTCAGTTCTTCTGGCATCAATAACCATGGCATGGATAACTTTAATACTTTAAAATTTTCACAATTGCAATGTTTGTTTAACATTAGCTGACACTGTTCTTCTGTATCTGCATGGTTATATGTATTATGCTACTGCCATATGATTGGCTGATTGTGACATTTTACTGACTGGGCATTTCTAATAAAGTGTCCGTAGAGTGTACGGTGAGATGCACCAGGCATTCTTTTTGTTACAGAAAACACTATCCCTTTATTTATTACTGTGTAATATTTTCTTACTGTCAGTTTTAGACAATCTTGCCATTTAAGCATCTCAAGTGCAGGCCATTTGAGGTAACAAGGTCTAACAAAACTTGTTTGAAAATGTTATATAAAAATGTCTTAGCTTTGCCTGTAGGCTAGTATATAAATGAAAACTCATCAAACACCTTTAAACTCTACGTCTCATCTTGTTTAAAAGAAGTCCCTTGAAACTGAAGATTTAAAATATGCTAGTATATTCTGTTGCTTAGAATGGATTAGATAAATCTCCATTTCAATAAAAGATAAATACAATTGTCAATAATGATTGTCAGCCATACAGAATGGGTTTGACTGCAAAACAAGATAAATTGATACATTCCATATTAATGTAAGTCAAATTAAAGTAGATTTTTGTACCTAAACCCATTGATTTAAAAATAAAAATACCCATCAGCCCTTTTAAGTAAAGCACTCAACACACAAAGTTTCCTTTAAATTACCAACGAGCCATCATTACAAACCTTGTTACTTATTTGTTGAAGGAAATATCAACAGGAACAGCATAAAGTTAAATGTACATAATTTTGTTAAGTACTAAGTGGAAAAGGGGTATTTTAGTTTACACAAGGAGACACACACGTGTGCACACACACACACACACACATACACACACACACACACACACTTTGTTAAGTACTTAGTGGAAAAAAGGTATTTTATTTTACACATGGACACACACCTACACACACACACACACACACACACACACACACACACACACACACACACACACAGACTTAAGAATGTCTGCACCCATGTCTCTCTGGTGTGTTATTGTCCTTCTCAGTTTTCAGTCAGACTCATAAATCTGTTTATACCTGTTATACTTCTTCAGTTTTGTTCTTCCCTCTGTGTCTTTCTATGGCACACTGTGATGGCAACTGTTACACATTTAATTAATTCTAAATTTGTATAATTCTCCCAAATACACTTCTAAACTAAATGAAGAAAACTTACAGACCAGATCATTATTCTGGACATATACATTTACACATGTGTATATGCACACAAAAAGAGCAAAGACAGATTAACTTGGCTTCTTGGTATTGCAATTAAAAAGTAAGTTAGAGCAATATTTATCGATCATGGCTTTTTCACCAGCCCTGTAATGCAGAATGAGCAGCGGATCAAATAAATCTGGTAGCTGGCCTTACTTGTTTTGAAGGAAACAAGTTTGAACCTCACACTTTCCCTTTGGCAGCAGTTGTGTAAAAGGGAATAGGCTAGGATAATATATAAATGTAGATATATTTATTAATTCCATGAATGAATGAATGAATGAATGAATGACGTCCACAGCAAACAATGCATTTATTTAACCTGTTAACATTCATCCAACTTTTTAAACATTTTGCCTGAAATGGTATATCTAAAGGGAAAAAACATTGTTCCCACATTCCTTGGCCTGCGATCATAATGTTCCCATTTGAAAGGCTACACTCTCAAGATTTGTTCCTAAATGTCAAAATGAATTACTGACACAGAGTAACAGAGGCTTGAATAGAGGATTTTTTCCCCTGACTCATAGACCTCTAAATTGATTAATGCTTTTCCCCCCCAGGTTAGATCTTTCACCTTCAAAACACAACTAAATTGCAGACACATTTTCTGTCTTGCTGTGGTCCAAATTTAATTATGATACTTATCTTTACACTGATCAACCATAACATTAACCTCACATGACCTTAACACATTAACACTGATTATCAATTATGAGGGTCAAAAGAGAGTCAAAATTCTTTGGTTATATTAAAACCTCTGTTGGACACTTCTTATAAGTGCTTTCCATTCAAGGCTATTTTTTTTACAGTCACTGCTGTTTTGGTGTGATTGTGTTACATTGGTTCATTTGTAACTGTGATACAAGCAAATTGGATGCCCCTCAAAAACGAGTAATGGGCAGTTGCTCATATTTTGTGGTTGGAGGGTATATCTGGTGCACAAACAACTCAAGGAAGAGCTTAAACAGAAGTGTCTGGATATCTGCAAGTAAACTTTGGACTGATCTAAAGAGAGGTAAAGTTTATTAAAGAGAATCATTTCTGGTGACAAGACATGGAGTCATTGCTATGAGTCTTATTCATCCTCAAATGCAGACCAAGAAAATGTTTGGTAAAAAAAAATATGTTTACAGATTTCTGGGATTCTCATGGGCATGAATTGGAAGGTTATCAAGAACCAGGTTCAATAATCAACAGTGCTCGTTACAGTGAGATGTTTATTCATATATCCAAGGGCATTGTGATCTTGCATGACAATACATGTCTGCACCCTTTTGCAAAAACATTTTGCGTTAAAGCATCCTCCCTATAGCCCTGATCTTGCTCCATCATACCTTTTATTTGGTGATGGAAAAATGAAAACAGTAATGCATTTGTGGCTTGCAGCTCAGCCTAAAACTTTTTTAATGAGGGGACTATGGAAGCTTGTAGACAGATGAACAAGTGTACTGAAAAGTCCACCTTTTTGGAGCCAAAGCCACAGAACCCAAAGGCCTGCTTTTCTTGTCTGACAAAAAAGTCAATTCTAGTCACAAAAGAAAGGCATCAGAACACCCTACGTACCAAAGCCCACTGCACATGGGGCCTGGCAGGCAAAGAGCCTAAGTGTGCACACCTGGCCTTCCCATGGGATGCCCCTGAAAAACTAGTCCAATCCACAGAGACCTCACCCTGCAACCTACAGCATCTACAGGATCGGCTTCCAATATTCTGGTGCCAGACACCACAAAACATTCCCAGAGTCCTTGTGGAGTCAATCCCTGACTGGCTAGAGCTGGCCTAGTGACACAAGGCACAAGGTGAGCATAATGTTTGCGTTGTTAAGTTATGGATGATTGTCTTCATGAGAACTAAACAGCAGAAAGAGTCTTTTTAAAAGAAAAGATGGTAGTGGAACGACTAGTGGGGTAGGTTGTGTCGACAGCTATAATAACAATAACTTCATTAATATAGAAATGGTTTTGGACTTAATTTCTATGATTATCCTTTAAAATACTACAGCCTGTCACAGTGTGTTCAATTATTTTTAATTAAAAAGAAAAATTAGGGAAAGAAAAAAAAAGTCAGCTACTGTACATTCTTTTGCCGACCTAACATAACAAGAGGAAACAACCCACTAATATTTACTTACTGGAAACCAGATGGGGCGTATACAAAGGCCAAGGACCATGCGACTATGCAAATTCTTAGCATAAAGATGAAAAAAAAAAATGTGGGCATATATAGTTAACAAACATACTCACGTTCTCACATACACACAGACTGCATGCAGCATGCTGCTATGTGATCCCTGGCATAGGACACAATGCACAGATTGTTCTGGACTTTGGCATCTTGCTCACTACCTTTTTTCTCTCAGACAATATTAAACACATGCTCCTATGCCCATCAGTGTTTAAACTTCACAGTTCATATCAAAAATGCTCATGTGATGGAAGTGCTGGCTTTTTAGTTGACCCTATGACCAGTATGTGTGGATATGTGTCAAGTAACTGAGAGGAAGAGATTTCTTCTGCCTGTATAAATACACAGATCAGCTATTAAATTACAACTTAAAAGATTATGAGCAGTATTGTCTAGCTTTTCACCTGGATTCTGTCCTCCCAGGGATTTCAGATTTCACTAAATTTCTAGGAAAAAACAAACAACTATGAGTAGAGGAAAAGCCAAAAAGGTTTATTGAAGTCAAACGTTCTAACCAGTCCTCACTTCCTTATTTTCATGTGTTTATATATCTGACAAGTGCTTTATCGCTCCTCCTTGTTTCTTTGTTTGATTCCATTTTTATTTAATATTCAATAGGTATATGTTAATTTGTTTGGCCTAGTGGGGTGGTAACTTTCAATTCCATACACCCCCCCCTCCCCCATCTTATATTTTACTCATTATTTATTAATATCTGAGTCGGTCTTATTAGGCCTCTAAAGGTTAAACTCTTTTTCCTTATTTTAAAAGAGAGTTTGGTTTGTTCCTCTTTTCCTAACCAGAATACTGACCACTAGTGCTGACAGCTTAATTTTTGCATCAGGGAAAGTTTTGAGATTTTTCCAAGATGTGTAATAATCTTATTCTTATTTCATATTTTACTATTTTTTTACCAACAGTCATGTCTTGACTGTCTTAAGTATGCTTAAAGTTAATTAAATTATTTATTCATTAATTTTATTTTTATTATACTTTTTTTCTTTTATAATCTCAAGATTACATGTCATATAATGATTCATTATTAAACTTAATTACGGTTGAGATAAATATGATTAATTTTGTCGAAGCTTAATTGAATTGGATGATATTATTTTAATTATTATTATTATTATTATTATTATTATTTATTTTATTATTTTTTATTATTTTTATTTTTATAATTATTTTTCCTGATTTAAAAGACCGATTCAAAAGATAATTCTTAATTTATAATTGGATCATTAGCCTATTTGATTTTAAACATTGATGTTTGATAATGTACATATACATATATGGATTAGTAATTATAGATACAACCATAATTGATAAATTTTGGTTATGTAGTGTTATATAGAGTAATAGTGTTAGCTTTAGTAGTAAGGGATAGTAATGGACTTATTTATTGATTATTAAACCTTTTATTTTTTAGGTTTAAAAAAGGGGAAGCCTGGCCATCTGTGCTCTGTGTCCGGGGGGAAAAAAACCCTAAACCAAAAGTTATTTATATAACTTTTCTGAAGCATCTCTGTTAAACTTAGTTTGCCAAATCTTGGCAACGTACTTTCTGTACTTTTCCATTACACTTTGTCTGCATTAAAGTTCCTTATTTCTTGCTCTCTGTCTATACGGGACATCCTTTGGTTTCACTCTTGTAAAGTTTTCCACTTGATTAAGGTTAAAAAAAAGAATATTTACATTTGGCAGACGCTCTTATCCAGAGCCACTTACATTTTTATGTCATTACACATCTGAGCTGTTGAGGGTTAAGGGCCTTGCTCAAGGGCCCAACAGTGGCAACTTGGTGGTTGTGGGGTTTGAACCTGGGATCTTCCGAACCGTAGTCCAATGCCTTAACCACTAAGCTACTCCTGGCCACATAATATAGAACAAGAAAATTTGTAAGTATTATAAGTGCATTGTTAGTTTAGATATTATATTACAGTAGGTTATACTATTTCTTGTTAACATTATTGTTTTTAACCTATCTCTGCCTCCTGCCCGAGTATTTTCTACTTCCCCAAATTGACCGTCTGGCCTGCAGGCCCTGACACCACCACACAGTACTGACTGTCTGGTATGGTTCTTACACAAAGGCCTTCTGGACACTGGCTTATTTAGAGTATTACATCCCTAAAATATAATTAAAATTCAATAAACTGTAGATTGAGTGCAGGTCAGGGAGCTCGGTGCGGATGGTGCGCTCAGCTGATCGCACAACCCTCTGTAGAGCTCGTCTGTCCTGCATGGTGCTGTTCCCGAACCAGGTTGAAATGTTTCCCGTCAGGATGCTCTCTTTGGTGCAGAAGTAAAAGTTCCTGAGCACCTTGGAGGGCAGTCGGAAGTCTCTCAAGCGTCTGAGGTGGTAGAGACGCTGCTGGACCTTTTTCACCACGGTGTTGATGTGACAGGACCATGACAGGTCCTGCGTGATGTGAACACAGAGGTATTTGAAGCTGTCCACTAGCTCCACTGGGCTCTTGTTGATGACGGGGGTCTGGTAGTTCCTCTCCTGCTTAGTGCTGAAGTCCACTATCAACTCCTTTGTCTTACTGACGTTTAGAAGGAGGTTGTTCCTCTGGCACCAGTTCTACAGGTTCCTAATCTCATTCAGGTAGGCCGTCTCGTTGTTATCAGAGATCAGGCCCACCACGACGGTGTTGTCAGCAAACTTAATGATGGTGGTGGAGCTGGTAGTGGCCACACAGTCATATGTGTACAAAGAGTACAGCAGGGGGCTCAGAACACACCCCTGGGGGGCTCCAGTGCTGAAAGTGATGGAGGCTGAGACATGTCCGCACATCCTTACTGCCTGTGGTCTGCCACTTAGGAAGTTGGAGATCCACTGACACATAGATGAGCTGAGACCCAGGTGCTGCAGCTTGGTGGTGAGTGTGGAGGGAATTATAGCATTAAATGCAGAGCTGTAGTCGATGAAGAGAATTTTAACATAATTCCCTCTTCTAGTGTCCAAGTGAGTAAGTGATGTGTGGAGTATATGAGAGATGGCATCGTCTGTGGCATGATTTGGACAATTTGGAAAGTACCTTCATGATTCAGTAGCTTCTAGATCTACCAGCAATTACATGAAGAAATCGTTTCCTGTATGACTTTATCAGTTTCTCACATCATTGTGGAGGAATTTGGGCCCATTCTTCTTTACAACATTGCTTCAGTTCATTGAGGTTTTGGGCATTTACTTATGCACAGCTTTGTTAAGGTCCCACCACAGAATTTTAGTTAGCTTGAGGTCTGGACTTTGACTTGGCCATTTCAAAACTTTGATTCTTTTATTTTTTTCCTCCATTCTGATGTAGATTTGCTGGTGTTTTTTGGATCATTGTTCTGTTGCATGACCTAATTTTAACCAAGCTGTCAGATAACTGTCAGTTAACAGATTTATCAACAGCAACCTCAAACGCGCAGCGCCAAACTTTTATCAGTACATCACCTGCCCCACCAGGGGCAAAAGGATACTGGATCATTGTTATGCCACAGATACAGTTACTGTGCAATTATTTTGATTTAGTAGCTTCTACCAGCAATTACTTGAAGAAATTGTTTCCTGTATGACTTTATCAGTTTATTACATCATTGTGGAGGAATTTTGGCCCATTCTTCTTTACAACATTGCTTCAGTTTATTGAGGTTTTGGGCATTCACTTATACACAGCTCTGTTAAGGTCCCACCACAAAATTTCAGTTAGCTTGAGGTCTGGACTTCGACTCGGCCATTCCAAATATTTTGATTCTTTTTTTTTTTTTTATCCATTCTGATGATGACTGGGACATGTTTCGAAACAGCTCTGATGACATCAACGTGTTTATGAAAGCGGTTGTGAGATTCGTCGGGAAACTAGCGAATGATACCGTACAAAAAACGAACATCAGAACTTGCATCAGGGGTGACATGGACCCGTACAAGGCTGCGTCATACAACGTCTTGAAAGTGGTGAAGGAGGTGAAGCAGCACAGTGGGAGAGAACTAGAGTCACAGCTTTAGCAAAGTGACTCTAGGACCCTAAGGACAACAATGGACCACAAAGCACCAACATCCGGTATGACAAACGCGAATGTGACTCTGGCAGACGAGCTGAACACTTTCCACGCTTACTTCAAGGCTGCACCCAGAAATGCATTCAGCATCTCTGAGCATAATGTGGAGAGTAAACACCAGGTAAGTAGCAGGACCAGATGGCATCTCAGGTCAAGTCTTCAGAGCCTGCGCTGATCAAATCAGTGTTCAAAGAAATCACTACTTATCCCAGTCAGTAATCCCCACATGCTTTTAAGAGTCCATCATTGTTCTTGTCCCAAAGAAACCCTATCTTGCTTCCCTCAACAATTATTACTCTGTAGCCTTTACTACAGTATTGATAAAGTGCTTTGAGCGGCTGGTCAGAGACTTCATCATTTTTTCAATAACTGACACACTGGATCCAGTACAGTTTGCTTACCGTCCAAACCACTCTACAGATGATGCAATGCCTCATCTCCTCCATACATCTCTCACTCACCTGGACACTAAAAGGGGGAATTATGTTAAAATGCTAGTTGTCATTTACAGCTCAGCATTTAATTTCATAATGTCCTCCACAGTCACCAAGCTGGAGCACCTCGGACTCAGCCTATCTCTGTCCAAGTGTATCTCCAATTTCCCAACTGACAGACCGTAGGTCATATCTCAGCCTTCCTCACTCTCAGCACTGGAGCTCCCTAGGGTTGTGTCCTAAGCCCGCTGCTGTACTCATTGTACATGTATGACTACATGTCCACTACCAACTCCACCACCATCATCAAGTTTGCTGATGTCACTGTCGTGGTGGGTTTGATAACGGACAACGATGAGATTGGAAAAGTTGGAGAACTGGTGCCAGATGGATACCTCGGTGTTAACATCACGTAGGACCTGTCATTGTCATTTTTCACTGATGGACTTTTGAAAATTTTTCTTTTTTGCACTCATTCTGGACATTCATGGACACTATGGACACTACACACTTACACACATTACATTGCACGTTTACATATTTACATATTTCTTTTTCATTTTTTTGATCGTTGCACATAAGTCACTTTCAATAAGACACTTTCATGCATATTTGCACCTCCCACATCCACCCGGCCATTTCTATTTAAATTCCCACTTTATCTCCACAGTAAAATTTCTATATTTTTCTATATTTGTACCGAAATTATCTGTTCTCCATGTTTTTACAGCTAGTTTTTTTCATATATATTTTTTTCTTATTTTGTATATTTTGTCTTTTACAGATACATTATTCTTATCTTAGCTAAATAAATTTTTCTATTTAATATATTAATTAAATATTTCTATTCCTTTTAGTCATATTTATTTCCTATTAATAATCTAAATTTTTTATGGTTACAGGTGGTTGTTTAAGCATTTCACTGCATATTGTACTGTTTTTGACTGTGTATGACTGTATATGTGACAAATAAAATTTGAATTTTTGAATTTAAGATAGATGGCCTCATATTCGCATCTAGAATTCTCTTGTATTCAGAGGAGTTCAAGGTTAACCTGATTACTGCAAATCATTACCCCTCCACTACCATGCTTGACAGGGGGTATGATGTGTTTCTGCTGAAATGCATATGGGTTTGGTTTTGGCCAAATGTGGCACTGGCCATCAAATCCAAACAACTCTAATTTGGTGTCCTTTGTCGTCATCACATTGTTCTGAACAACAAGTCATGTGTTATTTTTTATTTGTTTGTTTCAAATGCGGTTTTGCAAACCCTAGTCATGCTTTCATGTTCTTTACATTCTAAAGTAGTTTTCTCCTGGCAACCCTTCCAAGCAAACCATACTTGTTCAGTCTTTTTCTAATTGTGCAGTCATAAACTTTAAGATTTAACATTTTTAGTAAGGTCTGCAGATTCTGAGATATAGCTTTGGGGATTTTTTGCTTTTCTCTGAGCATTGTCTTACCTTGGGGTGAATGTGCTGGGACGTCTACTTCTGTGGAGATTAGCAACCATCTTTATTGCTTTTCACTTTTGAATAATCTTTTTTATTGTAGAATGTTGAAGTCCTAACTGTTTGTTAAAACCTAATGCTTAAACCCTAATGGTTTTACAATTGTTTTTCCAAGACCATTGCTTATGTCCTTTCCTCTAGGCATTGTGTTAACACAAATATGTATGTTCTCCCAAAGCTGTTTTTATTGATGTTTGCAAACCTATGAGCACACTTATACAGTACATGTCACTCAACAGAGCCAAACATTGTGTTTACAGAAAATACTCAGATTATGTGGAACACACAGACATAACCGTATGACAATTAGGTGGGACAGCCAGTGCACTTCAATCAGGAACACGTGCAATGTGATTTCCTGGAGCAAAACACTCCTTTTAGAGTGTCATGTCACTGGATGGGCCTGGCATATGAACTACTTTTATAGCATATACAGTAGCAGATGCTCTTATTCCAGACCAACTGAGGTCTCTATAGAAAAAATATTACCAACCTGGTGCAACCAGCTTGTGAAACCAGCCTTATGCCATACGGCAAAACTTTTTTTCATAGAAGTTAAAGTAAGGCAATAAGTGTAATAAGACAGTTGTACTTATTTAAGTGTGTTATGATAAAGAGACACTTTAGTCTTCATTCAAAGACAGACAAAGGTGTAACTGTTTAGACAGCTAGGGAAAATTATACTAGTGTATTGATAGTACAGAGAAGAGTCATGATGAATATCTTTTTAGTGCGTTGAGAGATACAGGGGTTGTGGCTTGAAGGGAATGTGGTACTTTTGGGGCTTTGATGAGTGATTGCAGATATGTTGCAGCTGACTTGTTTTGATTTTGTTAGAAACCATCCATGGTTTGCAGCTGGTTCAGTTGCAGAGATCTGATGCAAGGAAAGACCTGGAAAGGATAAGTGGCAGTAGTCCAAACCTGGCATCACAAGTTTACACAGTACAGTTGTCTGAATGTCTGCCATCGATTCAGCCAGCCACTGATGCATGGCATGCAAGGTGAGCTTAGTGTCAAGGCATGTACGAGAGGCATTCAAGTCAAACCAGGAAATTTTTCATACTGTAAATGAAAGTATTAAACCGATTGATATTTACAGAGGATTTCAAGCACAGTATGGTAATGAGCCTTCTAGCCGCAGTTCGTATTTAAAGCATTTAAATGGTGCAAGCATTTTGAAGAAGGCTGGACATCTTTGAATGATGATCCTGGCCAAGGTGGCTCAGAGCCACCTGCAGGCATTCCCGTGAACCTTCAATAAATGAAAAAATTTTGATGGAAAACAAGTGTCTACAGTACCTTGTGGAAGAGACACATCTGTCTGTCGAAAGTGTACACACAATCATTCACAAACACATATGGTATATGGGGCAAGGAGTTCCTGGGAAGCCAGAATTTCAGATGTAAAGCAGATAATCTAATTATAGTTTTGGCGAACTGAGAAAACTTTCTACTTTGACGGAATCCAAGCAGTAGTGAAACATCTGGATAAGTGCATTAGTGTAGAAGGGGATTATATAGAGAAATAAAGGTAGCTTTTCCTCCCATAGCTGTGCTTTGTTATTCTGCACAATAAAAAGTCACAGTTTGACTCAAATATCCTTTGTAGTTCTGCCACCCATTTTGACAAAGTCACCTTTAACACTAGAAGCGCCGAGCAGCGGTCATTTGACCGCAATGGGGTGGAAAAAAAAATACTTCACACTCGATTAAATTCCAAAAAATGACAAAAAGTCATTTTGTAAAAGGGGTGCCTCAAAGGGCTGCACCTATTCTTCTAAGTGGTTGAACGTGCTATATATTTGTATCATTTATTCATTTATTTTAAATGGGCACATTTCATATTACCCTTCCTAGACTATGTCTCAAAACTTTAATTAAATTTATGTAAAATAAAAGTATGAGCATTCATCCTAACTGATTCAGAAATCTAATTAAATGTTATGTTTAAAGTAATAAAGCAAATATCAAAGCTGGACAGCAAAGCAGCTAAGTTCAGGAAGTTGGCAACAGCACAGTTAGAACCAAACAGCGCTGGCACCCAAAAAGAGGCAATGCCTATTACAGTCAATGCAATCTGAACTACTACTGTACCTGTACTGGATTTGGATGATGGATTTAATTTTCCATCTATACCTATATTTTTTTTTGACAAACACACAAAAGTGAGTCATCTCCCGTCTCCATAACATGGAAGTGTAAAAAAAGGTCCATCATCTGCATTAATGATATTTTTGCCTACCTTGCGACATTGTCATTAGGACACACTGGTTTAACATAGGCTCTCTAGCCATTGTGTAATATCAGGCCAGACGCCATGGGATTATTTCATTTTGGGAGGCAATTTTTAAAGGCCAATCCACCAGATAAATGGAGGTGGTCCTGAGTGAATCTGTCACTTTGTAAATCTGTACACCCTGGATAGGATGCTCATCCACCACACATGCATAAATACACACACATTTAATAAGGGCAATTTGGAAATACTATTTAGGCCTACTCTGCATGTGTTTGGAATGTTGGAGGAAACCAGAGTACCTGGAGGAAACCCACCAAGCACAGGTATAAAAATGGTGCAGTATTATTTACGTATAGCAGTAGAACAATTATAAATATTTAATTGATGTCATGGTCATGGCCATGTGTTTTTTTAGGAATAATTAATTTGCAATTCAAGGGCAAATCATGTCTTTATACACCAAAATATTTAAATGCAGCTCAAACTGTTGAAAAAATGTGCACGGAACTTGCCCAGGATTTTTTTTCTCTCTCTCTCTCTTTGGTCTCCAGAGGGCTAACACACACACACACACACACACACACACACACACAGAAAGAAAGCAAATTAATGCATATGATTAAATTCCTGTTTTGATTCCTGCTAAGGAATTTTATTGACTCTAAATCCCAAGTTGCCAGGAGTGACCAATCCCTTCTCAAGAAATGGCTGGTGTGTATGAACATTAAGAGTCTGTGTGTTTGTAAAGGAGGGATTGGGATGAATAACCACAGTGGGCTTGTTGAAAAGCTAAGCAGCGGTGCTCCGAAAGCACATTCCAGAAATATATGAAATAGTTCAGAATAAAATATGATATTATGATCACAGTGTGCCATAGAAGGACACAGAGGGAAGAACAAAACTGAAGAAGTATAACAGGTATAAACAGATTTATGAGTCTGACTGAAAACTGAGAAGGACAATAACACCAGAGAGACATGGGTGCAGACATTCTTAAGTCTGTGTGTGTGTGTGTGTGTGTGTGTGTGTGTAAGAGAGAGAGAGAGAGTGAGAGAGACGAAAATCCCCCATTGTCATTTTCTTTCTCATGACTCCCAAAAGGTCTGTCATCCACACACACACACACACACACACATATTATGTAGGTATAAGACATTCAGGAGGAGAACACAGTGTTCGTGTGTGTCGGTGTGTAATGCCAATCCTGACAAGCTAGGTTGCATTACCTTATCCCTAGCTGGGTGCACAGTGTAACAATGTCAGAAAAAATGTGATATAGAAAAAGCAATGGAAGTAGCAGAGAGGACATTTTCAGGAACTGCACACAGATGCTCGCTTATTATGTATGCAAAATATATATGGAATTGACAATATATACCTCCTTACTACATTTCTTTTTGGTCTCTCTCACTCTGGGACAGACTCAACTATTTCTGGAAGCTCCACTGACCTTGCTTCTGCTATTAAAGGGGATTTCTACTGACTGTTTGCTGCCTTACAAATAAGATCATAATTTCCATAGATATACTTGTGTTTTTGATTTTCTTATGAAGTCAGAGAACTCAGCCAGGCGTACTCTAATTCCATTTCACATGGGCCTCTGTGGATTAAAACAGTACAATACTGCAAAGAAGCCAGCGGACATCGAGGATTTTTTAAAAGAATCCCTCAAGCAAGCAATTCTAATGCTGCTAAGAGTGAACTTAAGCTCTTAGTTTGCAGTGAGGTACATATTCTCACAGTATGGTTTAAAGGGGACATATTATGCAGAATTGACTTTTTTTTAAGTCATTTTATGACATTCAGGTCTCCAGTGTTTACAAAAATTATGTAAATAAAATATCCCCAGCGTGTTTTCCTTTTTGTACTGGCCAGGGCTTAAACAAGACAATTCGAAATTCCCACTATTGTGACCTCATATACATATTATCCCCCCAGTCTATTGCTCAGCTCTGCTGTTCTTTGGAGTGGAATGTCTCCGAGGTAGCTCATGTACAGGATGTTCTCTGTATGAAGAATGCATTATCTGAGGACTGTTTCAGCGGGAGCATTTACACACATACACACTTAAAGGGGGCCTCTGTATTAACTTGTTAAACAAATAGCAAAAAAAAAAAGTTCGTATAATGTAACATATCTTAAATTTCACAGGTCTTTTATATATTTTTATTTCTTACATAAAATAACCTAAATAGAGTTTTATATATCTATCTTGTCATTCTATATGTTTTGCATCTAAACAAATTTAATTTCAATGAAATCTGCTTTTTCAATAATTTTTCTAAGAACATAATTAAAAATCTCATTTTATTTGTGACAGGCAATAACCTCCCATACAGTATATATAAAACGTAAGCAAAATCTGTTTTTAATAATGATAAATCAACATGCAGTTTACTCATACTGTCAGAATTATAACGTCACCTTTTTTCTAATAGAAAAACCCCCACAATGTTTGATGATATGGATTTGATCAAAATTATACATTTTATAAAATGTATAAATTAGCACCTCAGGAGAAGAAAACAAGGATGGAACACTGCTGGCCTTGATCGAGGAGGTAATAGGGCAGTGGAAAGAAAACGGGGGGTCAGTCTCCCAGGGCTAGGTCACTTGGGTAGTGTTAAGGGACTGTTTTTGTTGGCACGCCTCTTCAACGTTGCGTGGAAGTCCAGGGCAGTGACTAAGGACTGGAAGACTGGGGTGGTGGTTCCCCTTTTCAAAAAGGGGGACCAGAGGGTGTGTGCCAGCTACAGGGGCATCACACCACTCAGCCTTCCTGGGAAAGTGTACTCTTAGGTGCTTGAAAGGAGGGTTCGGCCGATTGTCGAACCAGATTGAAGAGGAGCAATGTTGAACTGACCAGCTTTTTACTCTTGCAGGAATCCTGGGGTGAGGGGGTCACTTTTCAGGGCCATTCAATCCATTTACGCCCAAAGTAAGAGGTGTGTTTGGGTTCTTGGCAGTAAGTCGGACTTGTTTCGAGTTGGCGTTGTCCTCTGAGTAGAAATGGATGGATAAAAACTGGTTTAAAGATCAAAAAAACCTTTTAAAACAATACAAACTATTCAGTTCATAATGCATCATCAGTCTCTACCTCTACCATATCTGTAGTTGCTGGCAGTGCCTAATCATAAAAGTCCATGACTTCTGTAGTGTGCTGGCTAAAATAAATAAATAAATAAATAAATAAATAAAATGCAACCATTAGGGGGGCACAATTCAGTGTCTTCAGATGCCAGTCCCAAGTCTGGATAAATGCAGAGGATTGTGGCAGGATGGGCACCCGACATAAAACATTTGCCAAATTAATCATGCAAATCATTATCATGACTTTCATACTGGATTGGTCGCAGCCCGGGTTACCAACAAGGATATTGTTAAATAGGGGCAGATGATTCGCTGTGGTGACCGCTGAAAGGAAACAAATCAATAAATAAGTTAACACAACAGGTGATTAGTGAGGGATAATACCAGTATGAGACATTGTAATTCAGGAAAACAGTGTAGTACACTTAATGCGCACAATGAACACATGTATTGCCTCCTCTAAAGCTGAGCTTTATGTCAAGAAAACAGTACTGCGTAAAAGGTCTTGAGCCACCAGTCATTGCTTCATCTTTGCCTTTCAAAGTGCCGTTTTTTTTAATGTAGTCTTAAGGAATTGTTCTCCAGGGTCTCATTTTTTGGAAAGTTCTGTCTCTTATTTTTAGTCCATTACCTGACCAGCTTCAAAGAAATGTTTTTTGTATGTTAAGCTACTCAGTGACCTATGAATCATGCAATCATAAAAACATCTACAGTAACTAACTTTTTAATTGTATCTTTAGGCACTTTGCACATGTCACATTAAAACACTGGCTCCCATTTCTTTTATTGAATTTACATAATTGAAACTTATTATATATCAACAAATGATGGGTGGCTCAAGATTTTGCACAATACTCTGTTCTTAACACATCATTCTGATTATAAACTAACTAACTGCTCTGATTTGGAGGAGATAGTCCATGTGTTTATTGTGTTTTACATCCACGTTTTTTTTATGTCTTAAGTGTAATACATTGTTTTCTTGAGTTAAAATAGTAGCATGGTACCTGGATTATTTTGCCTCTGCATGTTCTGCATGTAACTTTTAAACCCAAAATTACAATGTCACTGTGTTTACTAGAAGACTGGTTAGTTTGATCTACTTGGTGTCTCTATCATTTCATCTACCTGGTGTCACCATATCATTACAATATACTACCAAGAATAATGTATACTCCACATCTGGTCATATGCATATAAACAATTCATGTGTATATTTATTAAATTAATTTGCGATATGCTATAATGAATGGGTGAAATGCATGTCTATCATTTTCAAACCACTTACATGTTTAAATGCTTATATATAACTTTCGAATCATATTTACTATCAATTTTATTTAACAATAAAACTGCTTATGTTACTGACAAATAATAAGGGCACCTCAAATTTTTAGGTAGCATGACCCTCTCTTGAAATGTTGTTGTTATTATTATTATTATTATTATTATTATTATTATTATTATTATTATTATAAGTAATGGTAGTAGTAGTAGTAGTAGTAAGTAGTATATTAGTAGTAGTAGTAGTAGGACATAATTATTATTGTATTTATTATTATTATTATTATTATTATTATTATTATTATTATTATTATTAACATGTTCAAATATAAAGAATTTGTTCTGTCCATACATTTTACATTTCATTTTCAGAAATGGATGGACATAGCTCTCTTCCCCATTCAGAAATTCTGAACTTATTTATAGAAAGGACCCTTGAAAACTCTTTCTTGAATGTCTGGGTATTATAGTTTACTGGATGGATGCTCTGGTCGATCTCTATAGTTATGAAGACTGTTATAAATCTGAGTTGTAGAACATCATATAGCTGTTTGTCACTAACCATAATAGAAACGACAGGACAAATCATTAAGAAAAAAAAATAAATCACTGATTCATCTCTCAGGGACTAATTCCTTCCCTCACTCATAGCAGATCAAAATCAGTGACAGCAGAAGGATAAAGAAGTAGGACTGCTTGCTCTCTCTCTCTCTCTCTCTCTCTCTCTCTCTCTCACTTTCTCTCTCTGTCTTTCTTTTACCCTACACTATACACTAAGAAACTACAACATTAATGCTTCTATAGAGAATCCATGTGGTTTATTTGAACACCTTTATTTAAAATCTGTGGATGTTTTTGAATTTTTTTTTTTTTTTTTATTCTGACATGTCCTGACATTTGTGCATTTTTCAGTTACTTACAAACATAAAAACGTTTATTTAATATGTAAGCAGCATGTATGTACCAGCTTGAATCTTCAAGAAAATAACAGTTATAAGTGATTATTAGAAGAAAAAAAAAACATTGGTCTACAAGCCTTTCCTGAACTTCATTTTGTACCCAAAAGGTTTTGCCTCAAAATGATGTGACAATCATCCTGCTTAATCTTTAACAAAAAACAATATATTCATTAAAATTATTTTTGTTTAGAAATGCCATATGCGAGGAGATGTAAATGATCATGAATAATGCTATAATTCACAGATAAGAAAACAGACATTCAGGGTAAAACAGTGCAACTAGGCACAGTGCACAATGAAAACAAGAGTTTTGGGTTTGTAAAAACCCATTCTTACACCCTAAACGCAGTCACACACCTTTTGTGCCACTATTGAAAGTGGTTTTTGTTGTACTGAAGACATAGGTGAACATCGCATACCTGGCATTTCCATTGTGTTTTTGCTGCTTACCATAGACTGCTTTGCAATGCACATAGAACCTGCGACCAGGAGCAGCTTTCCTGGCACCTGAGGTCAGTCCATGTGCTGGTTGTACGCAGTCACAGGTGAAAGATATATTTGTGAATACTTTGTGATTTCACTCTCCTCTGCACAGTGTCTCCTGTATAAGCAGAATGGAGGGTACAACAGGTCGATATTTATCATGTAAATCCACTTTAAATACAGTACAAGAGGCTCATCCCGAATTAAGCTTTTTGTAGATATATTTCTTATGTCGTTGTGTCGAGTATTGGCAGAAAAATATTGATACTGAGATCAATATTGATGCATACTGAGAAAGCGCACCCTTTCATTTTCTTTATTTTACAAAAGCACTATGTTGCTATGGTGAGTGGACAGAAATATAAGTAGACCGTTTATAGATTCAAATGATGTGCTACAGTTTTGTGTATGATTAAAAAAAATGATGAAGTTTTTTTCACGGTTACCAGGAAAAAAAAAATGCAAGTTGCCCTACCTGTGGTACTGTACAGCCGACCCCTAAAAAACAGTCACTTAGTCAGTGTTTGTGCCTATTTCTAGGTATGAATAGACCACAATAGGTGCAAAATACATTGAATATTATGTAACTACTGTTTAAATGTGCAGTATAAACATATATTTAAGCAATATGAAAGTGACAATACTCAAAGTGCACATGTACCTAGCATTTGATTGTATAGGGGTGAAAGAGTAGAGAAATAGAAAGTGCATCTGATTACATATTATTGTCAGAAAATGGGAGCAGAGGAGGATACAAGTGCAGGTTAAACATTTGAATAAAAAGAAGGCAGACAGAGAAATCCAAATCAGCATTTCCATCATCAATACAATTGTTTAAGTCCAAACAACTGGCAAATAATCAGAGGGCAACATGAGAAAAACAAACACCAGGAATCAGGGTGAAATCAAAAAAGTGAATAGCAGTTGTGTTGATAATGTGCTGTGGTATCTAACACCAATGTGCTATGAGCAGATCCTTTAAGTCTTGTAAGATTCAAGGTGGGGCATTCAGGGCTCAGACATACAGTATTAGTACAGTAGATTTGAGAAATACACAGTCCAATCACGATCTAGGAAATTTGGAACTAACACTCTGATCTTTTTGTCATGTTCCTCAAACTGTTTCTAAATAATTTCATCAGCTTGTGTCATTCTACTGAAAAAAGGCCAGCTTCCCCAGGGAATACTAGTTGTGCAACAATTTTGGTAGGTCAAAGTAACATCCGCATGAATGCCAAGACCCATAGATATTCACCAGGCCATTGCCAAAGGTGACATGCCTTCTTAGCTGGCATGCCTTTTTCCCATGGTGCATCTTGGAGCCATCTACTGCCCAGGTAAGTGAGGCATATGCATTCAGCAGTCAACATGATGTAAAGATAGCATGATCCATCAGATCATGTCACCTTCTTCCATTGCACCATGGTCCAGTTCTGATAAGCACATGGCCATTGTAGGAGCATTCAACAGTGGACAGAGGTCAGCATGGGTCTCTATGCATCCCCATACACAGCAAGCTGTAATGCACTGTAGGTGCTGATATCTTCCTATTATAGTGAGAAAAACCTTTTTCAGAAAACTGTAGCTCTTCTGTAGGATTGGCCCAATGTTTCCCATGTGGATGCTAATCACTGCATACCATAAACACCCCGGAAGATCTCCTTATGTTTGCTCATTTTTCCTGCTTCTAGAACATCACCTTCAAGAACTGACTGTTATCTTGTAGCCTAATATATTCCATCCCTTGACCAGTGGGAATATAAGGAGATAATTCATTTGATTCACGTCACCTGTCAGTGCTTTTAATATTATAAAAGCTAGTGTAAGTTAACTTAAGTGCTATTACAGTTTATTTGTACAGTATAATAGAAAACTTTACTTCTCCTAGATCACATGAATCGAAAAAATATTTCATTAGAAATTGTAATATTTGTTAAAGGGCATTTTTTTAAGATTTACATCTTTATTGACTTGTATGGACAGAAAATGGAAATAAATTATGTTTAGTTTATAATGGCTTGCCACCATTATATTTCTACACCTATATGCCATGGACAAAACTGTGCCCCTAAACACACCACATGAAGGACAGCCTTTTACTGTGTGAAAGATGTTCTTCCTTCTTCCATGCATTCCCTATCTTATCAGGAAGATCTCCTTTGTGCCCTCTCTATCTTCCAGTTTGGTATCAGTTCCATCCAGATGTCCAAAACATTGTAAGCTGAGATGTCCAGGACAAAGAATACCACAAGAGGCCAGTGTAGAGTTTTTTCTTTTGCAGTTGTAGCCAGTCTCCAAATTGTCTCAATTGTCCACCCCTCCTTTCAGGTCATACAGTAGTAATCCATTATTATATCTGGCTTGAATTATATCTGAATTACAGGATATCTGTGTTATTGTTGCAACCTGCTGCTTCTCACAGATTTGTGTGCACAGTATGTGTTTGAGAGAGAGAGACAATTGTCCAAGGATGGGGCATTTTGGTGGAGGTAATATGGGGGGACAAGCAAAAAAGTCTATAATCTCTTTTTATACATGTATTTATCTTTATATTAATTTATAATGCATGCATTGTCTGCCTTTACCATGTTTAGCTGTTCACAATTTCAGTTCTTCCATTATTGTGGCCTGGAGGTCTGGGAGCCCCGAACACTATCAACCCAATATACTTTAAATTGTGTAGGGGTATGGTAATTGTGTATGGTAATACGTTTACCCATGTCCTAGACACTGAAATGAGCTTAAGCTTAAGCTTTTTCTTTATTAATACAAATAAAATACATATAAAATGAAAAATTTATATTTCTATATAATTCACATAAACAAGTTTGGACTTCTTGGACACATGTCTTATGTAATATGCAATAATCTTCTTTGAACAGTTGATATTGAGATGTGTCTACTAATTATGCTCTGTAAAGCCTTCATAACTGCTCTAATCTAGAATACCTTAGATTAATACATTTCGGATTTCTGATCCTAGTAACCCAGTGAGGTCAGTGGATTAAGCATTGTTGCTATGACAACGTGAGGAATTCAAGTTCTTGACTTGCCAACCTTTTTTACACAACTTAAATTTTATGGACGGTTTTAAAAATGATGAGTGGCCACATTGTCATAAATAGTTAATGAAATGAATAATCATTAATAATGAGATGGAGCTACATAAAAGCAAGGAAACATATTTCATTTGGTGCATATGTTTCCTCTATGAGAACATTTTGTAGACCCTGAAGGATGCCTTGCATATCTACTGAAAGACAGAACATGCAGAACAGAAAAGACTGACAGAGAGAGAGAGAGGGAAAGAGAAGGAGTGTACATAATGAATGGCATCCTAAACCACAATCATGCAGTAGGGAACACAGAGCGGCTGTTGTGTGTCCACACCCAGATCCAGCTGCTCCACTGGCCACAGTGCAGGATTCCTGTTACGCATATTGATGCTTATTTATTGCTGTACAGCGGACAGGACAGGCCTGAGGTGATGTGATTTGAAGTGTGTGTGTGTGTGTGTGTGTGTGTGTGTGTGTGTGTGTGTGTGTGTGTGTGTGTGTGTGTGTGTGTGTGTGTGTGCGAAAGTGAGAGTGCAGATAGTGGACAGACTGTCTCTAACTTTTCACCCAGAGTCGTTTCAGAGCCTTTTTTATTTATTTTTTTAGCATAACAGCAGACATATCTGCAAATACACTCTCTGACCTCTCTGTCTGACTATAAGTCTCTCTCTCTCTCTCTCTCTCTCTCTCTCTCTCGCTCTCTCTCTATCCACAATAGTGATACACATCATTTTGATTCCAGCCGCACCTCCTGGATGCAAAAACAAAGCAGGGAACTAAATTTATTTTAATGTTTTAATGTTGTTGTGGTGACAGAAGTGGTGGACAGTAATAATGTAAATATAACAGCCTAATAATAATAATAATAATAATAATAATAATAATAATAATATATTATATATTATATATAAATAAATGAATTATTATTATTATTATTATTATTATTATTATTAGGTCATAAAAACAACTAAAAACAACCACAAAAACATGTTATTACTGTAAATGAACTGTATGCTCAGTCTCATTTGTAAAGTTTAAAACTGCTGTAAGTCGCTCTGCCCTAGGGTGACAAATGCAGATGTGGTGTGTGTGTGTGCGTGTGTGTGTGTGACTACTACTCGGTGACAGATAGGTAAGTTTATAATTGCCCTGAATAGCTTCTTTTTCACATTCACTTTTCTTCATTACCTCAGCTAAGCATTAAATCAATGATCAGTGTTTAGATTCCTAACTAAGATTTCAAAAGTCTTAAATTCACAAATAACATCCATAGTTAATATTCCTTAAACTAATTTACAGTATGTGTAGCCTAGCTTAAAAGTTATGTCAGGAAACGTACTATGCAATGTCCTATACTGTACTGTATATACTCTACATGTCACATTTTTGCTAAAGAATAGACAATAATTAAGTTGTTTATCCACCTTAGGATACACCATATTGCCAAATATTTGTGGACAAACGACATTATACCCATGTACAGTATGAGTTCTTCCTTAGTAGTTGCCACAAAGTTGTAATCACATGATTGGTTATAATGTCTTAGTATGATGTAGCAGTAAAAATTCCCTTCAGTCAAACAAAAGAGCAAAACCTGATCCAGCTCGTCTATGCCTTGTTGCACAAAGTGAAGTCTATAAAGACACGGCCTGTTAACCCCAAATGAATGGGATGAAATGGAATGATGACCCAACACTTTCTCTCTGACATCAGTGCCTGATCTTGAGACTAAATAGGCACTAAATCTCCACAACCACACTACAAATTTGAGAAATTCCAGAGTGATTGTCGATCAAAAGCACATGGGAGTAATGATCAGGTATTCACAATGTACCATGTAGTGTAAGTTTAGTTTACAAGTACGTTCATGACATCTGCTTGGGCAGAAATAAAACTTTAAAATGCATATCTTAAAAATGCACACAAACACCAAAATAATAGACATCAGTAAACTACTTATGTCCAGTCATTAGATGACCACAAAGCGTATGCTCATCTCAGTGGTGACAGCTAAAGGCTCTCAAGGACTTGTACTTCCTACAAACCATTTTCCAATGCAACATCGGCGCAATGCAACATCGACGGTGTGTTAGCTATTGTACATTTAAAAGCTTTGATGCTTTATCTCAAATGTTTTAAACTTGACCACTAGCTTTCTGCCATGCATGATGCCAAATATATAAAGCACATAAAATAAAAATAATGAAAATAATAATTTTTTGTGTCCTTGGCTGAGGTATCACAATAATGCTTTAGCAACGAGTGTTTATGATGGTATATAGATCAAGGAGGGAAATCTGTAGATCTTTTTAGACACGTTAAACTTTAAAGACTGTCATGTGTTTCTGGCATTGGACTACGGTTCAGAAGATCCCAGGTTCAAACCCCACAACCACCAAGTTGCCACTGTTGGGCCCTTGAGCAAGGCCCTTAACCCTCAACTGCTCTGATGTGTAATGAGATAAAAATGTAAGTCTACCAAATGCCTAATTGTAAATGTAATATCTCACCTTACTCAGGGAGAAAATAAGGAGTGATTTGTTTTCAAGTGCAGTTTTACTGCAATGGTAAGGTTATTATAGTTAGGTCGTTTATTTTATATATATATATATATATTCTGTGCTGCTGAAAGGCTACTGGCAGCTTTTAAGATGGAATGTTTTCCTATGTGCTATTGCAGGAGTTGGCATTTTAAATCAATCAACACCTTAAATTTGACTATGACAACATCAGTTCTATATGTTTATTATAAGGTCTGTTGCATGTCATAAGCTTGATTATGAATTTCAACCAAAATATGCAGCACATGTGTCCTGGGGAAACATTACACCTATGAATAAAATACTTGATTGTAAATAATGTATATTTTAGAGCCTACACTTGTTGCAAAACCTTCAAAACAGATAGATTTATAGACAAAATACAGTAGTGGTTCACTTGCAAGGTTTTTAGCTTGTTTGGATGGAGTTCACTCACAGCTTGGCTTTTATCTTATGTCACTTCATTACCTAAATTAAACTATTCAGTCAGATTACAACCAGGAACCTTTAGTTGCTTTCTGCAACTCTTTTTACCTCTTTGTCTCTTTAGTTACATGTGTTAATTAGTCCCTGTCTTCATCAACTGCCTCTCTCTCCTTGTGCTTAACAGCATTCATTAAAAAAAAAAAAACTAAATCCCATTTTCACTTTCACCTTTTAAAAGCTTTCTCGGGTTCTATAAGAATAAAAATACATTATAGTGCTGTACTGTAAATATGTGCGCTTGATGCTGTTTAGAATGGAAATTCATATAGATATTTGTGAAATTTTGTAAATTTGTGACAGTTTATTCAAGATGCATCAATCAACATTAGGCATAATTTGAACTCTAGCAGTAAAGTACAACAACTACTTTAATCCTTGAACCCACCTCTCATGACATCTCATCTCTTTCAAGTTATGTAATAAACTCTTTAGAATGTTTATTCATGCTTTACCAAGTCATAATAATAATTATTCATCATTATTCATCTATATTTTATTGTACCACATTTGGAAAGATATTATTAGCTAATGGAATGCAACTATCTAGCTGGCATTACGCTACTGCTTCTCAATATAAGACTCAAACGCTCAATATAGCTACAGTATCTCAGTATAGTTGACATCTGCAATCCTCTTTCATGGCTATAAAGCACAATTTAAAAAGTTTTTAAATGAACAGTGTAGGTTAAAGGGCAAGTTTATATCAGAGTGGCTGTGCTTGGTGCAGGTTTTCCCAGACTGCTAAATATAATGTGTTTAAATATATGTATGCGCGTATGAACAGACTGTTATTGACCAGCAGAAGATGACCTTTGGCTTGCATGTTGTTCAAGGCCCATCAACCATGCAAATGAATTGAATCAACCCGACAATACACTGCCTGATGGCGATAAAGCTTGACCCCATCGACACAGCACACAACAATGATGTATGAACAAGTATGAAAAATGAATAATATATTCATATTTGATACAGTATTTGTATATTGTTTACCATGTTGAATACAGGAAGGAGTAATTGAAACAGTTTCAGGGGGGAGTGGACAATGTTAGATATACTAAAATGTTTGCTGAAATTTGAGGGGTGTGTTTACTTTTCAAACTTTTCCCTCCACTCTTTCAAACTTTTTTGAGTTTGAGTCTTTTTTGTCAAATGACACTCTTGTATACTGAAGTATGAACACAAGCGTTTCATGAATGTCAAATGATTTTATTGACAACTACATTAAGTTTATGCAAAAAGTCAATATTTGCTAAGTTGTCCCTTCTTTTTAAAGACCTCTGCAATTTGCCGTGGCATGCTGTCAATCAACTTCTGAACCAAATGCTGACTGACGGCAGCCCATTCTTGCACAATCAAGTCTTGGAGTTTGTCAGAATTTGTCGGTTCTCAAGTTCTCAGTGGATTAAGGTCTGGGAAGTATCTTGGCCATGGACGCAAAATTTCGATGCTGTGTTCTCCAAGCCACTTAGGTATCACCTTTGCCTTACGGCAAGGTGCTCCATCATGCTGGAAAGGACATTTATCTCAAAACTGTTTTTGGAAAGTTGGGGAGATGCTCTTGAAAGATGTTTTTGTTTTATTCCCTGTATTATTTTGAGAAATAGACCAGGTTTTGCAAAGTTATTATTATTATATTTTTTTAATGAAATTTCTTGTGAATACATGTGGAAATCGACTGACATTTAGAAAGATTCCAGCACTGAATGATGATGCCAGCTAAGGTGGCTTGGATCCTACTGCAGTTGTTTCCTTAAACATTCATAAACATATTCCTTGAAAATTGACAGATAACTTGGCATCAAGTTGTGGAAGAGATGCATCTGCACATAATCATTTGCAAACACCACTTGCACATTACAGAAACTCGGCCGTATTACAGTCTTGGCCTCGTTTCCAGTAATTCCTAGGTGACCAACATTTTAGACGTAAAGCAGGCAGTCTGGTCATGGTTTTGGTTTACTAAGAAATCTTTTTTCCTTGATGTTATCCTAGAACTAGCGAAACCCTGGGATAAGGTGCAGTAGAAATAAAGGTATTTTTTACCCTCATAACAGTGTTCTGTTATTCTTTACAATCAAAAGTCCTGTTTTGAATGCCCCTATAATATTAAGGTAATAGATGTATATCAAAGTGAAAAATATGTAGAATAAATAATAAATACAAATAATAATAATTCTGAATAATAATAATAATAATAATAATAATCATCATCAAATAAATAAATAAATAAATAAATACAGTATGTGTTGTTGCCTTGCTCCTCCAGGGGTTTAAATCTCACCTTTAAGTCTTTGTGCATGGTGTTGTGTTCTCCTTATGCCTGGTAGGTTTTCCCCAGGTACTCCAGTTTCCTGCCACAGTCCAAAGATATGCAGTGTAGGCTGATTGGTGTTTAAATTTGCATGTAGCATATGAATAGGGATGTGTGTGTTGTGTGTGTGTGTGTGTGTGTGTGTGTGTGTGTGTGTGTGTGTGTGTGTGTGTGTGTGTGTGCGCGCGTGCACCTGTGGCCTGCCATAGATTCCCAACCGATCCGGGATGTTCCCTATACAGGATAAGTGGTACAGAAAATAAATAAATTAAAGAATGCAATGTTGCAGTGTATCTTGCCATCTTGCATTTGTTCCCTTGAGTTATTTTACATTCTCTCTCTCTCTCTCTCTCTCTCTCTCTCTCTCTCTCTCTCTCTCTCTTGCTTTATACTGTACCTTCTGTCAGTGATGCCATTTTTAATGGCTTTGAACATTGGGGAATCTTATTTCCTTTTACTGTCATGGACAATCCTTGTTTCAATCGAAGAGTAATTCTTTTTCCAGTTTTTTATTCTTTAGTCCTCTTTATAATGACAGACAGTAACCTTTACAGGGAATTAATTCCAGGATTTATAACTTGTCCTAAAAGAAACTGACACTAAAATGAAATTGGGTAGAAAGTACAGTATATACTGTACTGAAAGTGATCTTAATTCAGATGTGCAGTCAACAAATCAGAAAAATGAATTAATATAATTCAAAGGGATAAACTTGATATCAAAGAGAAAAAAGAGTGTGGGCGACATACTGTACAAACACCCACAGTGATGACTAAGTGATGGCTAAATCCTGGGAAATGGAAGCACAGAATTGACGTCACTTGCTGCTGATGTCATTCCATTTACATCGTTTCTGTTTTTTTTGTCTTACTGAGGGAGGGATAGTGAAGTGGGTGACTGTGACTGTGTTTTTTAAATGATGATTTTCTTTATTAATAGACATGTGTTTTCCTGCTGCATAACCTAAGCGCACATAAGCTTGAGGACACAAACTGATGTTATTTTTATTTTTTTTGGTAGTGGACAGAATTAATAGTTCCATAAATTATAACAAGGCACATAGGTTTTAAAACTGCAAAGCAGCCCCAGACCATGACACTACCATCAACATGTTGGTATGGTGGATGAGAATTTTTAATATATATAATATATATATATTTTTTTTTTTATTGCTGTGCTAGTTTTATGCCATATGTAAAGGTCTTTACATCTTTAGAATAATTAAAATGTTAAATTTTAATGATTTTTTTTTATTCAACAGGTATGGCAGTAATCAGGCCTGGGTGCAGCAAAGGTGCAATAACTTTTGGGGAAGGTACAGTAGGTTTGGACAGCTTTTTTCCCTTTATAAATGAACTCATCATTTAAAAACTTTATTTTGCACTAGGGTTATCTTTGTAATATTAAAATTTAGTTGATGATCTGACTCATTTAAATTCCTCTATTATTTCTTTTTTCGGAAATATATTAAATTCAGTTCCAATCTGATTTTTTTAAACAAAAAAAAAATCCATTTTGTCACTGAGAAACTCTTGTGAAAACCTAACAACTGTAATATAATGCTCACACTTAGGAATTCTTTCATAAATGTGTAAATGAGAAAAATTTATAATTACAATAATTATACATTTTTGTTTTTGTTTAATATATGCGTTTATGGATAGATTTGGGTGATGTGAAAAAAGCAGCTGCTTTAGTATAAATATACCATTTAATTTATACCTGTAAATACTGTTAGAGCTGTGCTGTTCTTAAAAGTTATTTAACACCTTCTAACTATACAGATAAAAAAAATCATAAAGTTAATAAGGAACAGTAATAACAGTCCAATTTGAATTAAACCTCTCTACCACCAAAAAAGATATTCATTAATAAAATATGGAAACTTTCAGGTCTCTGCTAAAAGGAAAAAGGCCATTTAATGGAAATGCACATGTCTCTCATTGACTAATACTTGCCAGGGTAAATAGGAAAAAGTGTGAAATGTGAATTTTCAACCTCAAGACCATGATAAATTGCACGAATGCTAACGATCAAAAACAATGCCTCTAACAAATTACTTTCATTGACCTATTTGGGATGTGTGAATTCTTATTAATTTCATGATGTCGTTCAGTAATAACTTCCTGGTCAGGGTAACAGTAAAATGGATCCATGAACATTATGCAGAAATACAAACTGAACTGGGCACTAGTACTGTACATGGCAGAGCAGCATGCAGACAGAAATTTCCAGTACAAAAATAATGAACGTGAGTAATGTAAAGATCCCCTTTATAAAATATTACTCAAGTAAAAGTCCAGGTTTCAAAAAAAAATTTTTGCTTCAAATGATCACATCACTGCGGTTTTGTTACGCAACACAATGCATTGATGGATTTAAGTGCCAAGGACAGATATTTGTTGTAGAATGTAGTAAAGTAAAAGTAAAAAATATTTCATTTGTACAGATACTGTATATGAAATAAAGTCACAAAATAAATGCATTGAGATAACTCCTACCTCCTCACATGCACATGTACTGCACACTCATTCACACCTAAAGCTTTTTTTTCCGTTAAGTGAACTGAAAAGCTGCAGGATGCACATTCAGAAAGTGCGCCAAACTAGTTAAAAAGAGTATCTACAAATAACCGGTGTTATGCTATCCATCTTTTACGCAACCACTTTTTCCCTAAAGTCTTAGTGAACCATAAATAGAACAACAATAAAAGAGAACAGAAGATGTACTGAGTGAGCTCTGTGATACTGATTTTATGAACTCCAAACCTCTCATGTATAGGGCTCAGAAATGTTACTGTGGTTACCTAACTTTGGCGACTTTCATGTTTCTCTCAATCATGACTCTCTCAAGTCCCTTCAATTGAAAAAAAAAAAAAAACTTGTAAAACCAAAGTTCAATTTTAAGGCTTGTCATTCTAAGAAACTTTTGTAGGCAGAACACTGTTTGTAGGCAGAACACTGTTTTAACTGTTGAAATCGATTATATAACCATTTTAAGTTCGATGATGATGATGACAATTATTTCTTCCTTCTATTATTATTATTATTATTATTATTATTATTATTAATAATAATCATAATAATTTTTATTAATTATATTGATTTCTTTTTTCAATTACAACATTTAATGTCTCTTATCCCCAGAATTACGTCAACCATTTAATTCTGGTACTGAAAGGCATCTAATGCTGTAATAATAAAAAAATAAACATATAATTATAATAATTATAATCTATCTATCTATCTATCTATCTATCTATCTATCTATCTATCTATCTATCTATCTATCTATCTATCCATCTATCTTTCTATCGATAGATAGATAGATAGATAGATAGATAGATAGATAACAACACTAGAGCGTTTTCTGGAGCAAATGTGCAAAGAAAGCCGTTAGAAAAGTCCATCAATACTGAACTCACACAGTATTATTAATAAATTGTAATATCTATTAGGGAATTATCTGCATACAATATTTTTTTATACAGTAACGGACAAGATGCTTACGGCAAATGTAAGACCTTCTTATTTTTACCTTGTATAACTCTAAAAAGTTGCATAATAATGGTTAAATATGATGAGAACAGACATTGCTGGAATGAGCAGCACTCTATGTGGGCGTTCATGAAGAAAAAAAAACAGACTTGAAGCTGACTTCTCACTTTAGACACTGATTTATGTAAGCATTCCAACTGTGGGCTGCTTTAGACACATGGAACATAGCGAATATCAATTAAAGACACATTTCTATTTTTAGTTGACCTTTTAGACACATATTCCTGGGTTTAAATCAGTTAGTTAGCTGGCCAAACTGGGTCTATGGAGGGAAAGTCAGTAGATTTTGTTGAAATACAGCTTTCACTTGCTGCCATGCTTTCAGATACATTAAATGTTTTACAAAACTGCTTCCTTAGTGGGTTTCTTTAGATACTCCGGTTTCCTAAAAGTGAGTTAATGCTTCGTCAATGTGTGATGTGTGCTTAACCCTAAGCTGATTCTCATGTGATGGATTGACATGAATTAATCCTAAGACACTACCAAAAGCTACCCAGGCCTTTTTCCCAACTGACCCATTGTCTTTTGGCTAAATGGTCATAGCAAACTGGCATAATAATAATGACCATGGTTTTGAAAATGGATGATAAGTAAGTACTGTACATAGCAGTCCTGGATGGCCAGTGCCAAGCACAGTTTCTGCTCAAATACAGTTTATTCCACTGATCTGTTAAATCCCAGGTTCACTGGGTTTGTTTAGGTGATTGTGAATGTTGGACACGGGCCCTCCAGGACTAAAGTTGAAAAGCCATGACATATAGAAGTGATGGCCTTGTGCCTCCTTACTTTTATATTTCTATCATGTACAGTATCCAAGACAACTAAACAGTCTCAAACAAGGACAATTTTTGTTCTAAAACACAATTTATCCTCGTCATCATTACCGTGCACCAACATATACTATAAATATTATTCTCTCTCTCTCTCTCTCTCTCTCTCTCTTCCTCTCTCTTTGTGTAAAGTGGTGCAAGCTGCTAATGAGTAACAAACTCAAGGAAAGACAGAAAATGATGACACTCTAAAAAACATACCTAGAGGATGCAGACTAAGAACACACTCTCTGAGCTTTCTGTAACATCGACAAGAATTCTGGTTAATGATGGCTAATGAAAGACAACATGTAAGGGGTCAGGGAGTTTTTTAAAAAGATTAGTAGATAAGAAGATAAGTGGACTGGACTGAGTGTGGCTGTCCAAACGGCCACAAAAGTCTTAGTGAATCCTCAGTACTCACCAGGGACCCAATTACTGTCCCTGCCTGGCCAATAACAGACCCGTGAAAAGAAAAAGGAGAAAAACTATGACTAGGAGAAGAACATGACAACAGGCAAGAGGATAAGGAAAATGAAATTGAAGAGTTTTATCCACTACTAACAAAAGCACAGTGATCTTCATGTCACTAAAGGGACTCTCTTCAGGTAGAGTATGTGAAGGCAGAACCTGATTAAACTGGCACACAAGGCAATCATCCCACACAGTAAGACATGCATTATTCATGTATCGGGTGCAGACACTTCTAAGAGTTATTAGTCAGGATCAGGACATACCCACATATGGTGTGTGTCCAACTATCTGGTTTAGAGGTAATGTCACTGCAAATCAATAGTAAGTATGGTACCAACTGCATAGACTAGCTAAAGCATACATCTTTTACTACTTATAAGACTGTAAAGTGAAGCAGAATGCAAAGACAATGTGTTATGTAAACATAAAGAGTAAATGTAGCCAAATCTATGGTCAACTGTAAAAGCTGGACAAATTTGTTTGTTTATTTATTACTTGATTAATTGATTGATTAATTGATTAATTGATTGATTAATTGGTTTTCAGCAATTGAGCTTCACTTTGCATAATATCATAAAAGTCTCTTAAAGAATGACCAGGAGTCACCCGTGATGTTATTGTGTTTTCCTAAAGGTAATAAATAAAAATTACTTAATATTAAATAAATAAAAATAATAAAAAAACATTTGCACTTCGGTTTCTTCCCACAGTCATAAAGACATGCAGGTTAGGCTAATTGGCATTCTCAAAAATGCCTGTAGTGTGTGAATGAGTGTGCCCTGCAATGGATTGGCACTCTCTACAGGAAGTACAACGATTCTTGCGCTAAGCCTCCTGGGATAGCCTTCAGGCCCCCAGTGACCCTGTATACAGAATAAAGCGGTATAGACGATGAGTAAGTAAGTGAAAAAATTTTTGCACACCACCATAGTTAATTTTGTTGTATCCATTGATTTGTGAAAAATTGCTATCAGAACCAAACGGGGAGGCATATTACTATTCAGTCCTGCTAAAAGTTTGTCTAGAGTTGCTTCAGCGATGCATGCTTAAAGAGGTCCAGGCTTATTTTCAGACAAAGGCCAGATTTAAACCTGGCAGAAAAACCTCCCAGATGCTGTTGTAGACATTGCATCCTCATTCCAGGCTTTTGTACCCCATGCACTCGGTTTTAGAATCTGTCATTTGAACTGAATGGCCAGGTCATCCCCACATTTGCATTTTACCTAGAATATCCTTCATTGATATGATTCATATGATATGATACACAGATTTTGTATTCTGTGCATGTATTGCACTAATATATTTAGCAGTGTAACTCACAAGAGCACTGTAGCCGGCTGTGTTAATTGATAACGTTGGTCTTGGTAGGGTTGCCACAGCAGATCTTCCAGTCTGCACATTTTGACTTGGCACACGTTTTACACCAGATGCCTTTCTTGACACAAATTTCCCCATTTTTATCCAGGCTTAGAATGCTCTCCTGGGTTTAGGTATTGGCTGGGAATTGAACCCAAACCTTCTGCATGGCACGTGAGAAGCCTACCATTGAGCCACCAATGCCCTAATTGATAATGATAAAAAAAAAAAAGGCTAAAACAAAGATGTGCTAAACAGTTTTTGCTTGAAAGGTTTCAGAACGGTGCAAGAGAAATGTGGTTGACCCTTCGCCCAGCAGCGGCGAGTTCCTAATGATACAGTAGCTGCCTGTTGATGCGGTCTTAAGAAGTGAAATTGGCTGGTGAATAGTGTTTTCCTTAATAGTACTTGAGGAGCAGTTCTAAAAGTTGCAGTTAAATGGTATTACTGTAATTGTTGCAAAAGATGCACATGATAGCCTCCACCATCCTTGGTTTTGTACATGTACTGTAGCTGTCAATTAATAAGGGAAGGCACTTAGATAAGGTAAAAACTGGCAATGAACAAATTAGAAAGAAAAGCATTGGAAAAAAACTTCCCTGGTTGTGAAGTGCTTTTTAATTACCAGTCAACTAGTAATTGCATACTAAACATACTGTACTATACAAATTCTGTACTAGATAATAACCGTAGCTGTTTTGACCCAAAGGAATGCAAGGGCAAAATAAATGGTTAAATAATAATAAAAAAAAAACTATAATCTTTTTCTAATAAATGGTGTTTGTTGAACTGTTGTATCAAAGCTGTACACACTCTAATTTCTTCTGTATTGCTGTATTTACAATATTACAGCAATGATGCCTTCAGCATTCTGGCCTTGTGTCTCACTATTGTGTGATATTGCTTAATTATGCACAATTATCTTGGTATATATTTTTTTAATATAACACATTCGGAATTAGATTCATTTTTACCATGATATTTTGCCATTAAAAAAAAAGTCAAACAAGTGAATAAAACGCACTTGAGCAACTCCATTCACTCTTTTGTAAGTTTGTGGTTTATCAGTTGTCATCAATCTCTTCACTTACACCTTCTGTAACTGGCTTCAGTTTTAAGCTCATTTTTTCATTTGTGTCAAGTTTTGTTTGAGGTGGTTTATCGATTTGTTGATTCCCCATGCAGTGTGTAATAAGTTTTGTCTGGCACTGTTATCCATCACTTATTATTGATGAGAATATGAAGAGAAAACTAGGGTGGAGAAGCTTGACAGCAAGGAAGCAAAGGAAAAAGTACAAAAGTAGTAGTAAATGTTATAATAGATGTGACTTATTACTGATGGGATGATTTTTCAAAGCATGAGAAAACTATTATTATTATTATTACTATAATAATAATAAGAAGAAGAATAAGAATAAGGGTGTGGGCCTGCTTTTATCAGATTGAATATCAGAAGAAAGCTTTTTGCATATAAAATTAATTGGTGTGGGTGACAAAAAATAATAACAAGAAATGAAATAAGATGGGTATTATTATTATTATTATTATTATTATTATTACTTGCATTTATATTTACAATATTTCTATTATTATAAGCATTTATATTTTACTATTAACAGACTTTTTACCAGTAGAATAGGGGAGAACCAGCACAAAATTTTAGCATGGTGCAATTGTACTGTAACCAGCTAAATTGTGCAACCTGATTGCTTTCCCTAGATGAAAAGCATCATTTAATGCTTTTAAATAGTTCGACAAACCAACATTTAAAAGAGTAATTGTTCTGTGTGTGCAAATGGAAATAAAATTATGTATTGCAATCACTCCTGGCTGCTTTTAAAAGTACAGAATAGCAAGTGAATGCAGGGCAGTTTAACATGGCTTTCTCTTAATGTAAAAGTAAGTGACAGCTTTTGTTGAGTGGCGTTACAACTGACACACTTGCACTTGCCTAATGAAATGAGCATATTAACAGTATAATGCAGTGTACAAAACATGAAGTACATAATTAAATGGTTGGGTTATGTAATTAATAAATAAAGAAAAGTGTTAGCATTGTACCAGCTCTTTCATACATATGATGAAATTATGTTTTAAGTTGTGAATGTACTGTAGGAACACTATAGGGAATCTATCTTAACTACAGTAAATGCCTACTGCCTACAGAATGAGCTCTGTTTGTGTGTTGTTTCATACTGATTATGCTTATCATTAACATTAGCAGATCTCAACAAAAAACAAACATATTTCTTAACTACATTATTATTCATTATATTAAGCAGCTATTTTTTTACCATGTGTACATATTTACATACACACATACTGTGTTAAGCTGTATTCAAGATGAGCAGCATGAAAAGAATATAAGTAACCTTTTACATAAGTGTGCCAGACCCAAAGAAAATTTGCAGAGACATTAGAGGAAATAAACTGAGTGAAACATAGAAATAGTGATGTATAGAGAGAGAGAGAGAGAGAGAGAGAGAGAGAGAGAGAGAGAGAGAGAGAGAGAGAATAAAGAAACAGAAAATAATTAGACAAAGGAGAAAAAACACTTCCAAAAGGCCAGACTCTATAAAATGAGATTAAAGAAAAATATGGGAAAAATACACAGACAGAGAAGAGAAGAAGAGACAGAAAGGGAAAATGGAAAGTTATGAGGTATAAAACAGTAAAATGAAAAAGCAGAGAGGGAGAGAGAGAGAGAGAGAGAGAGAGAGAGAGAGAATTAAGGAAAAGGTACAGTGATAGAAAGAGAGTAAAGGAGATGGAAAGTGAGTGAGTGAGGTGTAAAAGCAGAGAAGAGAAAATCCAGAGAGATAGAGAGAAAATGAGAGAGAGAGAGAGAAAGAGAGATCAGCTTGCAAACATGCTGTCTACACTGTAATTAAAGAGGTGGTTGCAAGGCAGAGAAGCTGAAAGAAAACCACTAGGAATGTGAAAATCAAATTCTGGATGGATTATAGGTTTGGCCTCCGCTGTACTGGCAGCGAGTGTCGTGTCACAGACATGTAAATTGCTAGCTAGGCCTGACGCTGAATCCAACTCCGCATGCTGAGCGCTTGGGAGAAAGCTATTGTTTTTCACTTGGCTGTTTTTTCTCACTAGGCTACTCCAGTGGCACACATGGCCTACTTTTGGGCAACCATTAACAATTATGCAGAAGGTCTTGCATGCCTGAAGATAACCAGGCACATGAGAGTCTGCAATTATCCTAATTCCAAACACTTCAACTGTCATTAAGCCAAGAAAATTAAGAAACTGGCAAACATTAAATCATTTGGCTTTTGTTAATTATGTTGACGAATTTATATTGTATTTGAATTTGCAGTGGACCTCTTACATACCGGATCCATGTACAGTACACTTATTGTCAATTTATGATTCCACTACCGATGCCATGTTAAAGGTTACAGATGACAGAGCAAACTGTCTGTCTTTTTTTGGAAACAGCATCAATGTGGCAGCACAGAGTAAAATAAAGTACCCATAATGAACACATGACACACATTTCACTGACATAATCCACATTCACTCCTTTTTATTTATTTATTTTTTATTTTTTTTCAGGGCAAGAACAATGATAGGAGTTTTGCCTTGGTCAAATACAGATAGGTATCGACTCTACCTTCAAAACAGCTTTAAACACAAAGGTTTTTAGCCACACTGAAACAGATAGAAATCTTACACACAGGTGTTATATAGGTCTAAGAAACATCTCACAGTAAATGCATGATGATGATGAGTATGATGGTTGCATTTCTTTAAACTGTTGCTCATGCAATGTTATTGGAAGGAATCTGTGCACTGTTGCCTGCATGAGCTCACCCCCTGATTGGTCAGTGCTGCTGTGATTGATAGGAGATCTAAGTGTGCCACGCCTCCCTTTCTAAGGATGTGGCCAGTCTTGCTCTCTTGAACCTCTGTCTGTGAATGGCCATCATCGAGATTCAAACTTGCCATCTGGGGATGATACTGCAGGGCAAAAGTTTTTCTTTACCATCAGTCTGGTGCTAAATATTTGTAATTTATGAGTTCCTTATTTTAATACTTAAATCTGTGTCATTAAAAAATCTTTTCATCAGGACTACTTTGAAATATTTGTAAACCAAATTGGGGTTAAGAAACTAATAAGTAAATATATAAAACTAATTACTTACTGATTTCACTTAATTGCCACTTTTATCTTCAATAATCTTTTCTGAGCGTTAGTGTATACAGCCAATGATTTCACTTTCTCTATTTATCCAAAAAGCTTAAAGCGGTCAAAGTGAATGAACAGTTCAGAGAGACTAGATCAAAGCTATCTTAATGCCTGCTGATCTTGCCGCTGGCTTTAGTCCATTTTTTTTAAACTGCTGTTTACTTTGTTCAAGCCCTAATGGCGAAACTCACCCTGACTCACCTTGCTGGTGCCGTGACCTGAATTAACAGTGCTAATTACACAGTGTATGGTGGATTCCAATACATGATGCAAAATAAAATAATAATAATAATAATAATAATAATAATAATAATACAGTAATACATAAAAATAAATATATATTTTTTATTTTAATTAGAGTGAAACCAGCAACCTGAAAGCAACACTGACTGAATATAAGCAAGAGACAATCTCTACAAACAAAAGTGTCCAGGACACTTCACAGATTTTATTATTCTCTAGAGCAGTGGTTCTCAACCTTTATTCCTTTGAGCCCCCTGCTTGTACCTAAGAAAAGTGTTGCCGCCCTCGCAAAAACTGACCCCAACCCCCCATATACACAAAACAAAGAATAAACTGATTATTTTAAAATAGACTTTTAACTATACTTTAAGTGTGTAATTATTATATTAATAAACATGTGCAAATTTAATTCTGACAACCTTACAGCTCAAAGCAGACAAAAGCTCATGCATCCTTTTCTTAAGGGGTGTGTGGATCTGAGTTTAGGAAACCAAAGCTCAAAAGCAGGGTTCTTCAACTCCAGTCTTTCAAGGCCAGTGTCCAGCCCCAATACCTAAACAGACCAAAGGAACCAAGTAATTAACAGATTAGTCGAATCATCTGTGTTCAAACTGTGTGTGCAGTGGAAGAGTTTTCCCACTCTAGAAAATGAATTCCCTTCCATTTGGTAAAAGGAAAACCTCTCAGCAAACTGTAAACTGTAACCTCTCAGGAAACTTCTCCTTTTATTTTCAATTAACATCATTAAAACTTGCATTAACAAAAAGGCTTCACATTTATAAAACAATAAAATATAAACCACATGACACATGAAATGATATCCAGTAAATGGAAATAAAACATGACAGGGTATGCTGTTGTAAATAATAAATGCTTGAGTGTTGTAATGTGGTTGGGGCGTAAAGCAGGGTTAGTGTTAGCACCACAAATAGTTAGTTATTATTGGGCAAAAAAAAATTATATGAAAAAAAAAAATAATTTTTTTTTACTTCATAAAGTTGTATTCCAATAATTATTTTTAAATAATTGAACAGTGACATACTTCTCATGCGTTTACAGTTTCATTTTATGTTTTTAATGTACTTAATGTCCATGGACTTTAAGACTTTAAGGGTTTTCCTGCTGACATTTTTATGTTTCCAGTACTTCCTGATTTCAAAGTTTTAGTGTCTAAGGTGTTTGTTTTAAGTTTAGACATGATGTTGTATTACTTAAATTGATTGATTCACTGCCTATTCACTTAAACCGTGTGAGCTACACAACACATTGTTCAATGGCTGGAGGAGCTAATAGAGCAAGGTGTGCCCCAATGCCAGAAGGATGACGGGGAGAACTTCTATGCCAAATCTCCAAAACTTAGACCCATATGCTTGGTACCTCAAGGTCTGTTGTGCTTTAATCATGCTATGTTAGCCCTGAGAGAACTCCTTTAAGTCATGTTAGCCTAGAGCTTTGTTCTGTAAGCCATGTTAACTTTGTTACTCCTGAGCTAAATCATGCCAAAATTGCTATCTGAGCTAAGCCAGGCCATATCATGCCCCATATGCCCTTTGTGTCATGCTCAAAATGTATGTCCTGTTCTGCCCTGTACCACTTAAGCCTTACCATGCCCTACCTGAACCTTGCCCTCTACCATCTCAGTCAAGCTTTGCACCATCTCATCCCTCTGGTGCTGAGCATGAACATGGTCCTCGCAGCATGCCTTAACATTTAATGTCATGCAAGAGCTTCTGACAAGGTTCCAGAAAATCAAGCCTGATGGAAGGACAGACAGGCGGAGGTTCCTTCTGTGGGAGTGCCAGAAGCCACTCCTTCAGGACAGGGGTTATGTCAGAACAGGGTTTCATTTTTAAAGTAGATACATCCAAGGAATGATAGGAATTGTCCCTATAATGTACATATGTTTCAAAATATTTAAGTCAGCAACTTATTAAGATTTTATTTTCTCAAAGCAATTATTTTTATTCCAAAGGTGATAAATACAATTTTGTCAATAAATTTACCCATTGCAATGTAAATCTAAATGTAAAATTCACTTTTAACATGACTTTGACTGAACATATTGTAGTGAACTGGATAAAAGGACAAAGCAAAGTACAATATGCTTGTTACTACGTCTTATGGGAGCAAATTCAAATCACCGGCACAAACATATTGAAAGACAGCTGCTGCTCCATATTGTCTGTCACCGTTCAGTCAGTTGTGCTAATGGTCACTGCCTGCTGCGACAAACAGAGACATTTGACAGTCCATAACTGCTTTGTCATAGTCTAAATGCAGTATAGTGTGAATATGTCTGAATATTGGAAAGACAGATTTGGTGATCATAGTCATTAAATAATGGTGTAGCTATTAGCAACAAGAGCAGGAAGATAGTGAGATTAACCATTCTCACGCTCTGCTAACTAATAAAAAACTGATTGAGAGATGCAGTAATTTAATGCACCAATGATAGCACTTAATCATCCTAAGACTTAAGGGGCTAAGATATTGAGCCTTAGATTGTAGGAAAAAACTTACAAACTATTTTCCAATGAGTAATTTTATGCCTAAAAGTGCAAAAAAAAAAAAAAATTTCCAACTGTCCAATGTCTTTTTCTGGTTTTCCCTGGGCAAATAACTTGTTCCTAAGCATATGACAGTTTAAAGGAAACATTTAATTTACTTTTGAGGATTCTTTAATATGGCATTTAATTTGTCTTGAAAATAGAAAAAAAAAGAATATTGTAGAAAGAAAAGACTAAAATGTGGAAAATAGGATATAATAAAAGATGAAGAAGGGTCAACCACATGTATGGTTAAAATGCGTCAAGCTTGCTACTGCCACAGAAACTGATGGGAAGTGTCGATGCCAGTGACGGGGCAAATGCTCATATGGGCTACATCTGTGTGTCTGTGAGAGAAACTGCAAATGAACGGGAAACAAAACTAGCATTCCTTATAAGATGGTCATATGAATGTTCCACATCTGATTAGAGTGGATTTAATTTTGTTTAGAGTGGCTTTTTCTTTTGTTCCCATTGCATTTCTTACAGAACAGCTCTTTCTCTAAGTCATTTAATTAATCTGCCTTAAAAGGCACAACTTCAGCCCAGATCTATTAATGTGTATTATGGAAGGAAGTGTGATGCAAATAAAACTGAAAAACCTAAATACTTCTATGCTAAAAATATAAGAGGTATGCAGTCAAAGGCTTGTGGAACAGCCTGTGATTAGGTTAGTTTAACCAGAGAGCCTATTTAATTATCACGCTGTGAGGTCAGGCTATAAAATTTAGTTAGGCAGTAGGAGAAAATGACAACCTTTGACTCTGCTGTAATAACAATGATGTTAACTAGAGCTACAAGTCTGCTTGAGAGTCTGCAGTCTGGCCACCATGCAGGAAAACACACATTCTAAATATTCTTTAACTGAATCGCAATTGTTTAACAGTTAATAAACGATGAAGGTAAACAATTAATAATGGTTAAAATTTTTGATTGTTAGTCATAATTTTTTTTATCTTTGTTTCTTGTGGGCACAGATCCTTTTATGGGCTCTAGTGCACCGTATTTTACCTCACCCGTCTGCACAACTGTGAATGTCTCCCTATTGTCTCGTCTTTTCCTTAACATAACAAAACAAATTCCTATTGTGAATAAAATAATATCTAATGAAACATATAAATTTTAAACTTATGCTTGATGGTTTAAACAAATGTATTTGTATGATAAATTACTGATTCGTACACCAGTAGTATAATTTACTGATTTGCGAATACAAGATAAACATAACTGAAATAGCATTCACTCGGCCTGCATCAACCATGAGACCTTGTTTTTCGGCAGGTAAACTAAAATAAACGTTACGATACTAACATTAGAGCCAGCTATTATTGGTGAAATGCTCCCATACTTTCAAATGTTTCGGTCCACCCTGGATCCACTATGGATCTCTCCATATTGCCGTCATTCGTATGTTTTTTTTTCATTAATTAAGAATGCAGTCATGACAGACAATGGATGTGATACTACCCTCAGCACTTCCTGTTACTCATTACAGTTACAAGTAATTATTTACATTTACATTTTATAATATGTGACATAGACACTAAAAGTTCACATCAACACATTTTTTTACTCAATGTTATTTACTGTATAATATTGATTAATCATCATCGCCATCGTCTATACCGCTATCCCAGGAGATGTAGGGCACGAGACGGGGTTCTGTGCCAATCCCTCGCAGGGCACACTTATACACTACAGACGTTTTGGGAATGCCAATTAGCCTAATCTTCACGTCTTTGGACTGTGAGAGAAAACTGGAGTATTATCATCATTTTACCTTACAGTTCCTATCAATTGGAAGTGATCCTCATGGTAATGCATTTTATCACAGCAGTTTTTCTGGCATGGTAGTGGTGGTTAAGTGGAGCAAGTAAGATTCTAAACACCTCAGTGTCACTGCAGGGTTAAGAACTGTCAATCAAAAAAAGTGTCAATCTCTAAAACTAATGGATAGTTAACACACACTGAACATGACAGGAATGTACGAATACTACATAGCAATACTCATATGCCTTATGCACCACTAACAGACCGGTCCGGATAAATATAAATCTTGTCATCCTTACTTGTGTACACATCCAAATTTCCAATATTTGTGATATTTGTAATTCTATGCACACTTAAGATCTATCACAATATATTGAGTTTAATGTAAGGTAAACTGTCTTTTAACATTAATTTATCATATCATTAAGCAGTGTTTTGTTAAAAAAAAATAATGAGCAGGGCATGATCAATAATGCTAAATTTTCTTCAAAATCAATTGATATAGATCTGGATATTGAAAAGCTGATTTCATCATGGCCCATTATTCATATTGGTTAGTGTGATCTTGTGCTTTGTTGAACACATGATTCATTTACTTCAAATGAATGACAAAAGTAATTGCGTGAGTAATTTGAGACAGAGTGACTTTATACCTTCTTCTGTATCATTATCTGCCAAAGCACTACACTGAACAAACAGACATCTGGAAATGTGGTAAAATGTTGATTGAAATTAATATCTTTTTTACATCCTCATGCCATTAAAGGACTCGGGTATCATAAGACCACATCTGCACCTGCAGTGAGGTGCAGAATTACTGAAGAACTGCCGGGCCATTCGGGACAGGGTCAGTTAAACAGGCAACCCTGTGTATTATCACAATTTAACATAATGTAGATGAATTTATTTAGCCATTCTTCTTTAATAACAGCTTAATCTGGTTCAGTGTCATGGTGGGTTCTGAGCCAGTTTTTTTTTTTTTATTCAGTGACAAATTTTAGATTAAAATTTTTTATGCTCAAGATTTTAATGTAAGTTATATATAATTAGTGTTTTAAAAAAAAAAAAAAAAACAGGGTGTGTAATGTAAGAAGAATATTAGTCATATAAAATAAAAAGGCATAAAAAAAGGCATTCCTCCTAGAATTCTGACCTCAGGAGAAGGTTTTATCTGCGATTAATGTCTCAGTAAGAATTTTGAGATTAAAGTCAGAAATCTGAGATTAAGGTAAGAATTGATAGATTTTAAGAAAATAAGAGCGAAATTCTATAAAAAAAAGTATGTCATAATTCTAAGATTTAAGTCAGAATTCTGGGAAAAAGTCAGAACTCAAATAAATGTTTTATAGTGACCCTAATCCTCTTCCACAGTAATGGATAAGTTTAGTGCAGTCATAAAACAGTTGCGTTTGACAGTGAACAATAATAGAGTTAACTTCTGCACTCAAAAAAAAAATTATAATAATTATATATATAAACTCAGTATCTGCTCGTCAGCTATTTTTTATTTTCTGATCTATTTGTTGAACTTAGACTAAACTGATATGGAGTCAGCCCAAACCTATGGTGACCCCATTTGACAGCTTTTTGTTTGGGAAAGAAAGGAGCGAGACACAAGTACAAAGGAATTTCACATTTGCAGGCATGTCATAGCATCTAAATTAGCTCATATAAAGGAAGTGACTGTTTTTTTTTTATGAGGGCAGAATTTTATGGCACGTCTCAGCATCCGTCCCTCAGCAGCATACCAGAGAAACCACAACCATTAAAGCCTGAGGGTAAGTAATGTTACTGTTGCTTTCTTTGTAACATGTGCATCGTAGAATTCACATTTAAAACACAAATTTACACAGTACAATACAGTATATAGTAACATTTTGTAAATTGTAGCCAATAACATATGCATTCATATTTGATGTTTGATAATAACAGTTATTTAATAGATAGAGGTTCTGTTAAATACATGAAAAGGCTAATAGGCTTCTGTGCTGACAGAGGCAAAGTGAAAATTGCTTTAATGTGCACATAAAAGCGTGTGTGTGCATGTCCGTTCGTGTGTGTGTGGGGGATTTGTCACCCCGGTCAGGGTGACGCACCATACTGTGCATGTCCTGTTTTAGAAACCCACTGCAGTTTTATTCTGGAGCTCTTTATTCTCCAGAGGTCACAGTGTGGTGAAAATCAGAGTAATGAATGAAGGGTGCATGCCTGTGTCATATTTTTCAAGTGCAGACCTGACCCACATGAGTCGCACATTATGCATACCTATAAACTTTCAAGCACACACTCTGGAATATGGTTTAGATATTATAACTAATAAGATCTATAACTCATCTAAGTTCTGTTTTAGCATCTATATACTTGTGCACTTTAAAAGACAAAGACAAAGATGGTTGTAACGGGCAAGATCCATGCTATCGTCTTGGAATTATGTTGATCTCAACCAATGATCACCCCCTCCCCCAAACTACCACCAATAGGTGAGTACTTCATTATAAAAAAAAAAAAAACTAGGGCAGCATTTCCTGTGTGTTTGTACACATGTGTTTGTGGCTCACTCACAAACTTTTTCTCATGATGAAACCTCTCATGAAGACCTTCACAGGAAAACAAGACCTAAACAGACACAAGTAGCAGACACATCTCAATATCAATTATTCAAAGGAGTTAATGGAATATTTTTGGTGCTGTTGATTTTTACAATGTAAAAAAAAAAAAAATGTAAATCAGTACAAAAAAATGTAATTAAAAGGTGTTTTCTAACTTTTGACTGGTAGTGTATGTAGATGTGTACAAGCACTATGTATTTAACATCTATTTTCATTCATTTATTATTTATTTATTCATGATAATTATCATGTAACTTAGGGTCCTTGGTTCTAATTAAATAAAAGTTTGTTTAGATTTTAAGAAGTAAAAGAAAGAAATGTATAAAAAAAAAATGTCAAAAGCATCTAGAAATAAAGTTATTAAAAGCAGGATTTTCAGAGCAGTAAAAAATATATCTTGTGCACCTGTCAAGTTATTTAAGGATTTCAAACATTAGGTTAAAAGACAGTATTTATAGACTGTGTAAAAATGTGCATTAAAATAAAACAGAAAACATATAATAATTAGGTGCTCCAGAGTAGTTTGTACCAGATAAGAAAACAGCAACAACAACAACAACAACAACAACAACAATAACAACCTTATACTGAAAAAATGCAATGAGAAAAAAAAAACAGGTCTGGAAAATATTAGCAATTTTTCATTCACAAATTAAAACAAATAATAATTGTATTTATTGCAGACCATTGGAACCTGTGCTCACAAGCTTTCTATCTTCTGTTTAATTTGACCCAGTAAGCAAATTACATTTTAAAACAACAATCCTTTTCAAAAATGAGTAATAATGCATATACAAGTTTTACAACATTTTTTAAAAAAGAAAATAAAAGGTTTATTTCATGAAGATATGTGAGATATACTGTACAGAGTTGTGCAAGATCTATATGAACTTATATGTCTCAGTATCCTGTATTTCTTATGATTTTCAGAAATATGGTAGAAATGTATTGTAGTTGAATTTTGGAGCCTGTAAGTCAGTCTGGCTGAAAGCAAGGGAAAAAAAACTCTTATTTTAAACTTTTTTTTAATTTATTTTTCATTTTACAATTTTGATGCTAATTAACTTGTTATTTGGTCTGCAAGAGTGCCAAGATTGCCAATTTCCATCTATCCCATGTACTATCTACGGATATACCAAATGAGAATGGTGGCACTACTGTTTTTATGTTTTAGATGAAAACTCTGAGAAAAAAAAGCAGAAAATGTGTCTACCATGTCCTAAGATTTTTGGCGTCCTGAAGCCATATATGTTTTCCTTTGTGTAGTTTTTAAGCTGTAGTTGTGGTGGTGCCCCTCACTGTGGGGTTCCTACTATGAAACTATTGTGTTTATTGATGTTATTAAGGTGATTAAACATTATCGTTCCCACAGATAGAGTTTTCATTTGGCAATAAGCAAACACTTACAGTAAGAGCCTTTGACTGGACAATTATTCCAGTGATTAATTTGTTTCAGCTAATAAAAATTCTTTGAACCTTACTTGATGCAGTGAATAGCTTCTCATTTCTTTAAAAAAAAAAAAATAGAAGACATATTCCCTGGTCATAGTGAAAATAAAAAATAAAAAAGAATGTAATAATAATAATAGTAATAATAATTTTTATTTATATAGTGCCTTTCCAGAGCTTAAGGACACTTTACAATGAGGAAGGAGGAAAAAAAAAAAAAAAGAATGTAAAATAATGAATAAATTAATGACTAAATGTCCAAAGCATTATAAAAGTCTGCACCTATCATGCATTGTGCCCACTGTACAAGTGCTGGATGCAGTGTTATGATCTGGAGTTGCTTCAGTAGGTCAGGGCTAGGCTCAGAAACATTATGTGGCAATAAAATGAAGTCAGCTGATGACCTGAATGACTGAGTTATCCTTCAATTGTTTTTCTTTCCTGTCCCTGATAGCACTGGCATATTCCAGTACTCAAATTATGGAAGAATTTATGAAAGAAATTATTTTTACACATGAACTGGCCACCAGAGCCATAATCAAAGCAGTAAATAAATAAATGAAGTTAGTGTGTTACTTTTTTTTAGCACTTTCTTGGTTATTGTAAGTCTCCCTGTAGACCCTTGCAGCACTCCATAGAGTTATTTGTAAGTAATATGTATTATCTCTGCTGTTACAAAACCAAGTCATTGGCCTTTCTTTGCTTTCATGTGGTGCTGTATTCCCCCTTGGCTCTGCCTTCAGCACTTAATTTCTATGTTGTAGCTAATGAGGTCAGACGAATAGCTATCTTTAAAATGATCCTGAAAATTTATCAGGTATTTGCCACAGGTGCAAATGAGTGTTTCAGCGCAGGCATGAATGGTGACATGCAGTAGGCTGGCATTATCCTCAGTGGGATCTATGCTTCCTGCTTCTATGCTTCCTGTCCTGTTCACAGCACAACAGGACAAATTGGTGTTTTTGTTTAAAAGTTAAAGAGTGGTTTCTGTATTTTTTAAGCAGAATTTAGCAACAACAAAAAAAAAACAATTGTGAGAGATGTGTGCGTGTGAAAGCAGGATAAGTGTCTTTGGCTAATGGAACAGCTGGAATGATGATGTCACACAGTGAGAGACAGATGCATGGACAAGGACACAACCACTTCGTGAGTCATTGCTCAAGAGAGAACAGCAAAAAGGGTTGACATAAACAAATCAGCTGGTCCACATGCACACGCTCATATACTATACACAACTAAGTCAAGACTTGGCACTTGTTTGTTAGATGTAAGTCTTATTTGAACAAACGGCATTTTTATTAATAAACAGCCAAACCAATAAGCGCCATATTTTATTTTGCAATCCAGATTTTTTACTACATATTTCACTGCAAGCCATTACAACATAGGAACACATCCTAAGTATAGCCAGGACCTTTTAAAAATGTCATTAATTTTTGTACAAGATACATTCTCTTAATTCAATTAATTGATGAATTCTCCTATATGAAAAAATAAGCATTTTCATACTTTGCATGGTATCAAGCACTGCTGTTCTAAAATGAGTGAATTTTCTGCATCTGTGTTCTATTGGCCAAGGCCACACTTGTCCTTAGGATTCCAACAAATAGTACAGTTTATTTCAGACCAGGATTTGTTTGGTGCATGGATTGCCAAATCTTCAGCTAAAATCTGCTACCAGAGTTAAAATGTCATTGCAACATACTTTATGTTTTTGAGTCCAAGTGTAAAATTCCACATAGGTTCAGTGTCAGCTGCCATGCTTAGCACGGGCATCCTGCCATATAAACTCCCATGCCAGGTGTCTTACATAACCACACTGACACATACACTAGGTGACATTTAGATCTAACTGATATTACTGACCCTGTAGCTGACACTATGGGCCAGTGTGGACATGTATCAACCAGAGAGGGGATGAAAAAAAAAACTCCTTCTTTTACCATTTTTTACCACTCAGAGCATCAGTACTGTCATATACTGAGGCAGTTAGATCAATCACATTTAAATGTCACCTGTGTATACTGTATACTGGCAGTTGGTGTGATTGTTAGACCACTTCTGTCACCTGGTGGCAAAACACAACATTGCAAGATCGCTCTAACATGCTACATTACTAACCTTGAAGGTAAAAAAATAAAAAAATAAAATCACATTGAAATTCACACTGAGAGTGGAGCTTTTCTACTCCTTCAATTTATTTTCCAGTTGTCCTTGTACACCAAGTTCCCATGTTACTTTTCACTTTTTAAATACGTATATATCTACTTACTTAATACTTACTTTTTGGGGTAGTGGTGGCTTAGAGGGCTAAGGCATTGAGGTACTTATCAGAAGGACAGCAGTTTGAGGCCCAGCTCCACCAGGTTGCCATTGTTGGGCCCTTGCGCAAGGTCCTTAACCCTATTAGCTCCAGAGGTGCTGTATAAAGGCTGAACCTGTACTCTGACACCAGTTATGCTGGGATATGTGAAGAAAGAATTTTACTCAGCATTAATGTATATGTGACAAATAAAGGCTTAACTTAATTCTGTACAAGGTCACTGGAAGCCTGGAATCTATGCTATAGATGACATTATGGGCAATATGTCCATAATGGGACATGACAGGTCTCGCATCTCATGAGCATGAGCAACAGTTTGCTTCCAGCTCTAAATTACATACCTCTGGTTAAAAATCTGGACAGTTTCCCCCCTTAGGATACTTTTTCTTATCCTGCATTAATAAAGTGTGTGTCGTCGGACTACTGAATGTGCTAGATTCTTTAAATGCTGTACAGGGTAAAAAGTAACATTACGAGCAATTTTTTTACGACATTACGATTTCTTGACTATCGACCACAAAGATTTTTTTTTTAATCTTTGTGTTTAAGAAACTGAGAGCACAAGCAAGCTCTGGCAGGCTTGTGGATGTAAGTCCATGAGTTTCTGCAAACCAAGCACCCTTGCGAGAATGCATTAATGATGTGAATTTTTGAGTTTTGAGACTAATTAGGCACCAAACATCCTGCATTTCTCTCTCTCTCTCTCTCTCTCTCTCTCTCTCTCTCTCTCTCTCGATAGTTACAGGAAAAAGCGAAAGCACAAAGAGACTCATACAAGTTTCCTCAAAGTCAATTTTCACAATCACATTTTTTTTTTTTTTTTTTAAACAAACCAAACAAGTTTTCAGCACTGCCTATGCGGGATTTGTCAATCTGGCAACCCTGGTCATATTACATGAGTAACATTTACATAAACATGCAATATGCCGGAATGACAGAATTTATTCTGACAGCTTGATGATCAAAGCTCAAAATGTTAAATATTCCATGTCACGTGATGACATCTGAGCCCTTGGTTTTGTTTTTGAGAACTGCATTTGTTGTGAAAAAAGGATAAACCAACACATAGGAACAGTAGACTACTGTAGAGAGGAGCTTTTTATGGGTGCAAAGCAAGGCATTTTGAACTGAAAGGAAGAGAGGGAATTAATCAAAGCTATCACTAAAGTACTGGATGTCAATACAACAATTTGGACTGTCATGAAAAAGTAAACAACAGCAACCAGACGGACCAGATGGAGTAATACCATCCACATCATTGGGGTGAAAGTATCACAATCCAGCATTCAGAGAGAGCAGAATAACAGGATCAGATGCAAACCACTCATCAACTCTAAGAACTGGAATGTTAATAGAACTTGGATTTAAAAAGAATTGTAGTTAGCATGCTATGTTTGTAATGTGAGAGTTTTCTTTAGTAGCTTGCAAATATAGAAAATAAAGAAAATCTGTGGATCCTTATTGTATCTATTAAATTTTAAGGATTCTTGTGGGTGAGATTCTCACAAGGAAAAAAAAATTATGAGCTTTTTTTTAAGCCAAGGAACATCTGTATAGGTGTTTAGTAGGTTGTGTTTTTGGTGTCCCCCGAATGCATGATAATTCTTACTTTTATATATATATTTATTCATTTCATATATGAAATACAATCAGAGCTTTATTGTTGTTTGTTTAAGTACCAAAGTACTATGACAGGTACATTTTAACAAATTGATGATGTGAATCAATCTGCATCTTAAATTTTACCATGCCAACTTACTGTAGAACCCAATGGGGGAACTTATTTGTTTCTGGAAGTTCTTGAAGTTGCATGCTATGCATTTTACTGATAATGGATCTTTAATCCTCAATTTAGTGTTCACTTGCATATTTTGTATTTCTTTTTAGTTTTGTGAGACCCAAGGTTAAAAAACAGTTTGCTATTGTAAGAAAGAAAGGATGTGTTTATGATGCAAGGCATACAAGCTCATTGGTGAAGCATGTAGAAATTACAGTAGTGTCATTGATTGGGTTTGCATGGCTGTTTCTGGAATGGACTCACTAATCTTTATTGATAGTGTAGTTCCTGATGGTGGCAGCAAAGAAAGTTCCAGAAGGCTTACATGTTCTAGAAGGGTTAAATTATCGACCTGTATCAAGCAAAGAAATCAACTAAGGAGATTGCTGAACTATTAGAATTTGGTTAAGGATTCTCCATCACCATCATTAGAGATCATTCGATATTTGTATTGTAACAAATCAACAGTAGGAATCACAGATATGTTTAATAGCTAATGTACAGTAAGAACAGTTTCACTATAACAACATTATGAGAAATCACGAGATTGGGACTAAACAGCTGTGTGGCCATAAGAAAACCACTTGTTAGTCAGACTGATAATAATAATAATAATAATAATAATAATAATAATAATAATAATAACAATAGTAATAATAATAATAATAAACATATCAGGTATTTGCCCCAGGTGTATATGAGTGTTTCAGTGCAGGCTTCCGCTTGCATAAAGATTGTATTGATCTGATGTGGTCTGATGAGTCCACACTGATCCTATACCAAAGCGATGGGCATGGCAGGAAGGAGAAAAGTGCATGAAGTGATGTACCCATCAGTACCGTATAAGTCTCTGGAGGTGTGTTATTATCTAGGGTAGCTTCAGTTGTTCCAGGCTCTGCAACATTATGTGGCAATAAAATGAAAGCCGAATGAGCTCTGGGAGCATGAGAAATCATTTTCATACAAGAACTGGGGAGGGAGGTAGGGGGCTGCAGTGCATCTTGTAGTGTAGATGCCACACAGCTCCAGGGAACTTGATTTAATGCTCAGACTGGGTTGCTGTTTGTGCCAGCTTAGCTGAACAAAATTGCTCCTAAGTGGGAATGAGTCTGAAAAAAGTGTAGCTGGTGCATTGCGAGCCGAGGGACTGGAGTGAATTTCTGCCCTGTATCCAGCGCTTCTGCGCATGTCTCTGAGTCATTTGTGTTCTACTACTGCCATCTAGTGGTCATATAATGTAAATACCCAATAATTTACCCTTAAAATAAAAGTTTTACATCGTTCTTTATATTATTATAATTTTATTATAAAGTTGCATTTTTCTTTATTAGAAAACATCTAATCCAATAACAGTACATGTACTGATTTGTCACTTCTCACTTAAAATCAATTTCATAAGTGAAAGTAAGAATAATTGCATTTTTTTCCACAGAGGATTTAGGAGTACATGTGAGTTTTATTGGTGTTTTGAGACACTGTACTGAGAACAAATCTATAATGGATATTTTTCTAAGGATTTTCCATGAAGTTGCAAATTGGATCATTTGAACACAACCTGCCTGTTGTCACATCTGCTGCATGGCAGGTCGCGTCTTTTATTCACTTTTTCTGGTGCAGGATATGTGACAATTGTCTCTAAATTCTACGTCACACAATGGTTTTAAGATACACGTTTATGGAAGCTCAAACGATTTTTCACTATGAATTAAATATAACAATCAAAACAATCTTTAATCTATGGGGTGGCTGGTACAAATCATAGAGAAATGTATCCTCTAAATGCAGTAGCTACACACAAAACCTAAGAATATCTCCATTCAACTGTAGAGACACAATTATATATATAAAGCTTTCTGTTTAGTTTGCTATGGCTGTTATAAGCAGTGTACTGTATACAATACATTACTATATATTTCTTCAAACTTTTAAGATGTCAGGTGCATTATTAAAGATATATTAGGGCTGGTGAATATAAATAAGATAGCAGAACATTAACTTCCTAAAGGAAAAATACACAGAATGGTATAGTAAAGGGACTGGATTCTCTAGATGCATACAGCCTGTCACTTGAGGTTCATGCAATTACAATTATGTTGCTTTGGTCTATTAAAACATTCACACAACTTTACTAAGCCATGTCTTGGCAATCTAAATAGGAATATGCACCTCAACATACTGTAAACTTACATGCACTCACACACTAATGAAAAAATGGTGTCACAGAGTAAAAGTAATAACAAGGAGTGAAAACTTTGTAAAATCATCCATTAGTTATTAGAGGACAATCCTGTTTCTAAAATGATATGATTGCGAAACATAAAATCACACGTGTCTAAAATGTAGAGATTTATTTAAAACAACATGTTAATGAAATTGTACGTAGAAATAATGACTTTATGGCAAGGCCCCCTGTTTAAACAAGCACAAACAAATAAGGCTTTTAAAGGTGTCCAACATACTGTACTTATACAACCATGTTTCAAATAAGCATGTACTGTAAGTTGACTTACATTAACATGTAATGTAGAAATCTTAAATTCAGGACAGTTATGTTATTATACTGTACATTCAGTTAACTGACAATTAACTTGAGTCAGATTTTCAGATTAATGTCATGTCTTGTTAAATCACCTCATAATTAAATTTATTTTAAAACATGTTTTCACTTTTGGCTTAGGCTACATACATTTGTATTAACCCACATATTGATGGCACATAATCAAAAATAAAATGAAAGAAAGGGCAGAAATATATTTGCTGCTAAACTATGCATTTGTGTAGCCGACCGTCAACCTTCAATGTCATGAACATATTTGTTTAGCTAAATCAAAGCACAACAGTGTTCCAGTGGGGGGCACTGTCTGCCATCAGACAATTTGGCATCAAGTAAACAAATCTCGCAACATTCGAGAAGCAATTTTTTTTTTTGCTAAAAACTTATCGCATGCCAAGTGTTTTTGACATGCATATTTGTCTGTGACTGTGCAGCATCTAAGATACATCATACACCTACACTCAGGAACTTTTGGAACAAATTCTTCAGCCATTTCTGATGTGCCTGCTGACTATACTGCCCCTACTATTTACATGCATGGCATGTCATCTTGCAGGCACGTATAGGCACATCACATTAATTTCTGAGGACATGCACAAGCTATGCACCAAACGAATACATGATACATAAGGCACCCATCATGCATGCATAAAATCAAGTATATTTCTGCCCCAAGTGTTATTAAGAAAACAGGTCAATTAAAGGAACTCTAGGTTCAACTTTGTCACTTTCTAGCCACAGTTTTTGAAGATGCAAAAGGACTCAGTATACCATAACACATAATTCATTGTGTGTTCAGTAATAAAAGCCTTTTTTTTTTTTTAGGTAGATTTTTTAGTTGATTAAAAAGCAGAACATGTAGTGAGTTACTTCCACAAACTTGATAACAATGTTTACTATCAAGGCAACATACCTTAATTAATGTGCAATATGCAACAATATATGCAAGACTGTTTCTATTTAAAGGTGAAAATTAAATGTTGGACTAAATGCAAAGCAAATCATTTTTGCACTTGCAATGTGACTTATTAAATTCCTTCATGGACAGGGTTTCCATCTTCATATTAGTACAAGCAAAGGGCATTTATTAAACATACATATTGCTGTTTCTTTAAGTTGAAGGGAAAAAAAATACAAAAATGTTGTTAATGTGAAAACAAGAGGGAAAAATTTGAGTCTTGCAGGTTTAAATGAAGTGGCTGTTATTGTCTGTTTTTGTTTTGTTTGTTTGTTTGTTTTATTTAGTCGCTTAGATTCCAAGGCCAAAGGAATCTCAAATGTAAATCATTCCAGAAGTGTGGGAATATAAACTTTCTGTAAAAAGCACTACAAGAATTCATTGCTTTTCTCACTGCACCTTTCACAATACAAAAGAAAAAAAATGCACAGACAAAACAGTGAATGACCTTAAATATATACATTTATACATATGCTATGCTAATGTTCACTGTGCATCTGATGTCGATAACGTTAAAGAGAAAAACACAAAGCATTTTCTTACCAGTAATAGAAACATGGAACTGTCATCAGAATGCTATGCAAAAATACATAAAGGTGTGCAACATGGTTCTGTCTCAGCAAATACGAAAGGAGAAAAACATTAAATATACCATTATTGCTTATTTAAATGTAAAGTGTGACCAGTCATACAGTATCAGATCAGATACTGTATTAAGTTGCATTTTAGGTGATTTGGGTTCAATGACCTTCATTTTAATACCAAGTTTGTTGCTGAGATATGGCCAGTGTGAGTTTTTTATTTTATTTTTTTTTTTACGAGGATGAGAGGGAAAAACGCTTGAATTCTATTTCTAGAATAATTCAACAAGTAAATAAAGATTCATGACATAATAAGAAAAAGGAAACGCTCAGCCTCATTTTTGCAACAATGTTAAAGAAATAAAGTTCCTCAAGTCAGGAATATTTTTGCCGCTGAATTAAGCAATTGATACCTTTCACTTACTGCCCTCTATTGGCCACAGAGCAGAATTAACCTGTGTGACCAAACACCTGACTTGATATGACAAGTCAGAAATATGTTAGCGTGAATGGAAATTAGCTAGCCCATCAATAATAGTAGTAACTTAGGTAGTAAAGGTGAACATACAACAAGAAGAAATATTCCACATATTAACGCCAAGGTGAATTCTGCAGAATTGCTGAAAATCTTTGCATACAGTATAAGCGATGCATATCCATTGCTATCAGTACATTTTTAAAAGTCACATGGCACATCTGACCCTACTAGTTTCTCTCTATTGGCGTTGATAAAGTGATTATTTAAATAAATGACACTGAAACTATTAAACAGATAATTGATGCATTTTTTGTTGACTCTATCAATGCCATGATGGTTAAAACGTGTTATTCCGTGTGCATTAAAGTGGGTCATGTTAAATACAATAGGTTGGGATTAAATGTGGTATTTTCATTTATTTACTATGGAATCATAACTATAAATGTACTTAATTAAGCATAGCAATATATACTGTATTTCTCTTCCTTCCACTGTGTGTATGTGTTAACAAGAACATTCCCTGCTCATCATAGCTTTTTGAGAAGTGCTTCTGTCATGCATTTCGCTGACTGGTTGAAGGTTAAGTGATATTTAAGTAACATTTAATCTGAGAAAATATGATTAAAAGAAGTTATGACTATTGATATGCTTGATTGTATGTGTGTGCGTGTGTGTGTGTGTGTGTGTGTGTGTGTGTGTGTGTGTGTGTGTGTGTGTGTGTGTGTGTGCGTGCATGTAAAAGAACATGTTTTAAGAATATATTAAATCTTTGCTGCCATGAAAAATGGCAGCAGTCTTGGAAGACAATATGGAGCTAGACATAAGCATCCAGACAGAAGAAGATCTTGTGTGTGTTTTTTCTTTTTTTTTATGCATAATTCTGCATATCCTCAACATCTCAGTTCAAGGTCCATAGCTGTCCCAGGATGAGGATAAGGGTGGTGAAGGAGGAAAGAACAAGATGAGGGGCACTGCTGCGATCAGGTTTGAAACGTCCAACAGGAGCCTTGTGAGGAGGAGATTTCACCACCACCTCAGTGTCGACACTAGAGTCTGTGTTAGCTGATGAGAAAAGAGGAGAGAATGTGGTTGTTAGATTAAAAAAAGTGCAAAAGTAAAGGAAGTACGTGACAGAATATGTGCATGATAATGTGGGAAAAGATGAGAACAAGTAAGACAAAACTTAAAGAAATAAAGCTTATGTTACAAACTGCCCAACACTATTAAAACCTGGAAGGATTGTGCTGAATCTTCATGTTTGTAGAAAAAATGTGGTTGGAAAAAAAAAAAACATTATGATCAGAGATCAAGATCATTGTAGGATCATCAAAAATTGGACTTTGGAGCAACATACTGTATGGTGTGATAAGTCCAGATTGACCCTATTCCAGAGTGATGGGCGTGTCAGGCTAAGAAGGCGTGTTGAGCAATGCGCCCCTCATGCATTGTCGCCTTTGGAGACAGGGTTATGATCTGGGCTTGCTTCAGGTGGTCAGCTCTAGGGTCAGTAACGTTTTGTTGCAATAAAATGCTTACAATAGGTTATCTAATAAATAGATTGTTTTTCTGTGAGGACATGAGTATATTCCAGAATTCAAATTGTGGAAAATTAGTTCTTTAAGAAATCATTTTTTCAAAAGAAATAAAGATTATAGGAAAAGAAAACATAACCAGTATTGACTATTGATGCTAAAGCATTATTGAAGGTTTACTTACAGGATTTAGTTGTGCCTTCCCCTGACCCCTGGCAACCATCCTCATCGTCACACTCTCCACTGCTGTCCTCACCACTGCCCAGGTCTTCCCATGAATCCCTGTGTCCCAGTCCTGGCATACGCTGTTGTGTCTCCTAAATACATGCACAATAATACCATTTATAGCAAAAATAGTGATATATAAAAAATATGTACATTAATTTGAACTTTTTACTTCAAACTCTTGTCCCCTTGTATATTATGCAATCTTCTTAAATCAACATTGTGCTAAACATAGAAAACAAACACGACAGAACATACAAAACAAAACAGGAGCATGAACTGAGACTTGAATTACTGTAAGCATTAACATGCTGAAACACATACATGACATGACATTACTGACATTTTGTCAGTATATAGCCTATGTGGTTTAAATTATATTCAGAGATGAATTGTGGTGGTAATAACAAATTATCATATACATATGGAGTCACAAACCATGCATGGTTCACAAAAGAAATAAAAATATTTGAGTAACAGGACAACAGAAGGGGAAAAAAAACACATATCTTTGATAATTTTATGTAAATACGGACATTTTTATGTCTCTCCTAAAGTGGTGAAAACCCACCTGGTTGAAGTGCTCAAGTCTCTCCTTGATTTCTGCTAGTTGAACATCTGGAACTTTGACTTTCACTTCAGGATTCTTTCTCTGAGCAAGAAGTCCGTTGCCCACCACTCGCCCTTTATAACTGAAAAAGAGAGTAAGACAACAAAATAAGCATTGGAAGGAACACCAACCCATTGAAGGGGGGTTACGAACTATCAATCACACACTCATTCACACCTATGAGACAATTTAAGGTCACATGTCTATAAACTGTACAGTGCATCCGGAAAGTATTCACCGCGCATGACTTTTTCCACATTTTGTTATGTTACAGCCTTATTCCAAAATGGATTACATTAATTTTTTTCAGAATTCTACACACAACACCCCATAATGACAACATGAAAAAAGTTTACCTAAGATTTTTGCAAATTTAATAAAAAAAAAAAAAATTGAGAAAGCACATGTACATAAGTATTTACAGCGTTTGCAAAATTGAGCTTAGGTGCATCCTGTTTCCCCTGATCATCCTGTTTCCCCTTATCATCCTGCAGCTTAATTGAAATCCACCTGTGGTAGGTAAAGTCAGTTGATTGGACATGATTTGAAAAGGCACACAACTGTCTATATAAGGTCCCACAGTTGACAGTTCATGTCAGAGCACAAACCAAGCATGAAGTCAAAGGAATTGTCTGTAGAACTCAGAGACAGGATTGTCTCAGGCACAAATCTGGGGAAGGTTACAGAAAAAAATTTTGCTGCTGAGAAGGTCCCAATGAGCACAGTGGCCTCCATCATCCATAAGTGGAAGAAGTTCAAAACCACCAGGACTCTTCCTAGAGCTGGCCAGCCATCTAAACTGAGCGATCAGGGGAGAAGGTCCTCAGTCCACAGTCTGCAGCAATCCACCAATCAGGCCTATATGGTAGAGTGGCCAGAGGGTCTCATCAGACCTGAAAATTATTCAATTCCAGACGGGCTGCCATGTGCCATGAGTGGCTTTCGTCTTTTCCGTCACTCTTTTTTATTTATAATAAATTTGCAAAAATCTCAAGTAAACTTTTTTCATGTTGTCATTATGGGGTGTTGTGTGTAGAATTCTGAAGAAAAAAAAAAGAATTTAATCCATTTTAGAATAAGACTGTGACATAACAAAATGTGGAAAAAAAGTCATGCGCTGTAAATAATTTCTGGATGTACTGTACTTGTATATTTGAGAGATATTACCTGTTTTGTAACAACAAAAAAGAAAAGGTAACAGAAGTGAGCTGGTAATTCTGGTATTTAAACTAAATACATTTCCACCACAAATCATTTTTCCATTTGTTGGTTTCCATTCACCAACACCAATAAGCAACATATTACCTTCAGAGAGACTTTGTGGCCTTTTATAGGTTCTGTACTACTTAGCCTCTGTCCATTCTGGACGCTTTGGTAACCTGACAGTCTTTCACTTAGTTATACAGTATAAACCAATATCAAAGGCTTTGTATCAAGGTTAGTGAAAGTTAGCAACATGGCCTTTTCTGTGCATAGTAAATTCCTGTACCCTATGATCTTACCCAGTGGTTCTCAACTCTACTCTGCAGAAGCCATGCACATTTGTGTTTCTCAGCTCCCAGCATTCTTGACTTAACTAGTCATCTAATTAACAGCTTTTTTTTTAAATTAAAGTGTGTGTGTGGTAAATCAGGGAAAACACTGAAATATGCAGCGCAGTTGCCCTCCCAGAATAAGGTTGAGACTCGTCTAACCTTTGAAAGTATGGTTGGAAAATGTCAGCCGGTCAGTGACCTGAGAACTGGCATTCGCTATTCTTGGGGTTTGCCTAGGCTCATTATAATCTGCAAGAGCAGGTTGGTAGGTTTTTAGACATATGGTAAAAATTCAGTCTGGCCCCTTAGCATACAAAACACTGACATAGTTTTAAACAAGAAACATAAAAAACCTCTTTCATTGAGCTCTTAAAAATTCCAAAATGTGATTTGTGCGGCAAGATATGGGATTCATATCTACAGTAATGTTACTCCACTTGCCATTTGTTTGCATACAACTGTCAAATGAATAAAGCATGGGCACTCACAAGAGTGTGTCTGATCCCTTGCCATTTACCATATGGTGAGACATAATTTGCTATGGTTGTTGTGGAGAAGTCTTGACCTTCAAACACATTGAGGACATTTTGAATAAATTTAAAGTTAGTGCCTGAACTATGTTTATCCTCTTATAGCTGAATGAGCACAAATCCCCACAACCACTTTCAAAGCCTTCCCAGAAGAGTGAAGGCATTTATAGCACCAAATGGGGACAACTTTGGAATGAGATGTTTTGCAAGCACATATGGTATGATGGCCAGACGTCGACATACTTTCGTTCCTATATGCTTGAACGTAAATAACGGCTGCAGAGAAGTGGAACTAAAAGGAATGTGTATGCTCTAAAGGAGGTGATGTCATGTCACAGACAATTGAATTGCTAGCCAGGCCTATTGTTGAATTTAAGAAATGAACCATTGATTATTATGGAGTCTTGTAGAGAAGCTGTAGAGAAGTCAGCAATTGTATAAGCCATAATTATAATTACTAGAATAGTGCATGTTTCCTTTCTTTAAATTTCTTTTCTTGCTCTTTCTTGTGTTTTACTTTTGTCAAAAATGTGTCTTTTGCGTTTTATGTCTCACTCATCATGCTCAGCCTACTGTACCTTTGCAAGCCACACGCTTAAAATTGGAAAATGTGAAACACATGAATCTACAAAAAGGATCTGCTTTATATACTCAGAAAGTGAATAAAAGTGTTAATATTAGTTTGTGCTTTGTGCTCTGTCCTGATCCCAAGGGGAAAAAAATCATAAAGATGAATTGCTGTTTATAGTATAATTGCAGCACAAATGAACAAATATAGAACTTATATATTCTGACTGTATTGGGTGCTGGCATTTTATTGCTCTCAAAGATATCATCTGGAACTCTGTCATTGGACTTGACGTTTTTGTGCTCCGGTTGATTATTTGTGCTATTAAAGCTGCTGAGTTTGGGCCTGCATCTGATCTGTTCTGTTCCTGTTCTATTTACGGCCCTGTTTTGGATTTTGCTTGGTGTGGTATCTGGACTTGTTTATTCTATCAAAGTCAACATCTGTGCTTATATCATCAATCAGTAATTTAATGATTTTTAGGGAAGTGAGCTATAAAGTGTTGATACAGCATTCCAATTTTAAAAATTCTTAAAGTTTTATGTAATAGTTTAATAACCTTACCACTTCTGGGTCACTGGTTTAAGAGTATATTAGGCGTAGGTACTGCAATACATCACTGTGACTTCTTCCTATATTCAGTGTTCATTTTTACTCTGATTGGCATTATTACGTTTTGACCCATGTCTTGCATAGTTTATTCTTTAGATACAATTACACAAACTTGCAATCCAAGCTATTTTCACATGTTTGGGCCATTAAAGGAGTTCCTGGGAGGCCAGTGTTTTAGATATGAATCATGGCTCAGACATCCTGTGAAAACTTTATTTCGTGATTGTATCCAAGCAACAGTAAAATACTAGGATAAGTGTATTAGTGTAGCAGGGGATTAGATAAAAAATTTTTTTTATAACTACCTGTGTTCCATTTCTCTACACAATCAAAAAAATCTTGGTTTGACTGGAAAGCCTTTATTTATGAGGTGTTACCAAATTTTTATTTCCATGACCCAGTTTGGAACAGCACTTTATCAAATCATTTGCTTTACTACGACATTTTAAAAAACATTTACTCCATAGTTGTTTCTGTAATATTATGATTTATATGCAGTCTTTGATAAAACAGGATGAGCGTTTTTGGCGAATGGATCTGCTGGAGTTATGATGTCATGGAAGGAGAGACAGATGTATGACTTCAAGAGTCCTCTCTCAAGAGACAGCAAAAACAAATTTCACACAGACAAATAAGCTTGCACAAAAGCATACACACAAGGACACATTTTTTCTTTTACAGGCACATAATTAACTGTCATGTTTTTTTAATTGCAATTCAGTCTTTATTGCAAGTTTAACCACAAGGTATGAGCACTATTGTAAACCGTCCATGAAACACCAAGCTTCTTCTGATTTTGTGGTCAATTACTTATTTATTTGGTTCAATATTTATGCTAGCATTTAGCTACTTGTTTATCCTTTGCACAGTATGAGACACTAGTGCTCTAAAATCTGGTGCTCTTGAGCTATGTTTTTTTGAGTCTAAGCCACATTTGCACTTAGGATTCTAGCAAAAGAAACAGTCTTTAAATTAGTTGGTGCATGAATTGCCAAAAGCTTCAGATAACATCTAGTGTTTAAATTAGTTATTTGGAAAGAATTTATTTGTAACACACTTCATGGATGCAATTCTTCACCACTTAGAGCATCCATGCTGTCACACGATGGGCCAGTCACATCAATTACATCTAATGGTCATCTGCCAGTATATTTACATTATACATCATGGCAGCCGGTACCTAAAGAAATTAAACACTCTTGTTGTCAACGTGTTGTGTTATTAAGCTTTAGGTTTTTTTCCTAAAACTTCATGCATACATCTATGTCCTGAACCATCCAAGGTTTGCTGAAGAGCATGAAAGTACACTTGCAAAACATACTGTAGGAGTGAACACGTCCCCCAACTGAAACACAATAAAAGTGCTTTATTAACTAATGCTTAGATCATTTCACCTCTATTTTAGAGAGCTGGACAACAAGTGCAATTGTATCTGTTATATTCATTGACTAGAGCTTTAATGTATTTTTACGCTGCTCTCATCTTAGGACTACACAGTTGGAGCAGCGGGAGTTTGTGTTCAATACACATAGGACTGTAGACCAGATGGAAGTCATCAAATCAGACTCAAAAAGCCTGAGAGAGCTCCACTCTATGACTATCAGCCAGGCTTATGGTATCACTAAGGAATAAAAGACTTCAACTTGCTGTGGTTCATTATAATGGAGTATGGCAATGAGCTATTTAATTTCAATTTGTGATATTCAATCCTTTGCATATAATACATATTTCGAATGAAATGCAAAAATGACACATGTAGAGTACTGTGCAAAAGCCACCCTTCATTTATTCATATTTTGCCTTCAATGGGCCAGACTTTCTTGTATTTTAAAGTAGCTTTGAGGATGAGAAATGGTTCTTTAAGTTTTCTGAAGGACATTTTGGCTCTAATTTTAGGTCCAGTATGATCAGGCTGGTGATTAGTGATACTAGTAATATTAGTGATGCTAGTGATACTGAATGGAACAGACGAGAGGGGAAATGAGGTTGCTCCTAAGGTTGTTACAGTACATAAACAATTAATTTTTTATTGCACTTCGCTGCCTGTCTTGCATTTTCCCCATTTGATTAATTTAAGCAAATTTCATTTGATATGAAGAAATGAGGGGTCATTCAAGACTTGCATAGTACCGTAGTTTCTCTTTCTTACTTCTTTTTCTTTCATCCAAAAATGCAAGTATTGTAATGAATTAACAAAAAAACAATGTTTCAGACTTCCTTGTAATAACAGATTCACCACACAGTAATACATAATTAAAGAACTAGTATAAGTACTACTACCACCACCACTACTACTAATACTACTACTACTAATAATAATAATAATAATAAAATTATAATAATAATACTGTAATAACAATAATAATAATAAAAAAAAAAATCTTCAAGTTAGGAGTAAGTGCTCAACCAATTTAAGAAAAGGCAGTTGAAGTGATTTATTATTATTATTATTATTATTATTATTATTATTGGTGTTGTTGTTGTTGCCCTGCAATAAGTTTGCTCCCCATCTGTCTTGTGCCCTAAATCCCCTGGGATAGGCTAAGTGGATAAGTGGTAAGCATTATTCACTCACTCACTCACTCATCGTCTTTACCGCTTTATCCTGTATTTAGGGTCACGGGGACCTGGAGCCTATCCCAGGAAGCTTAGGGCACAAGGCAGGGTACAACCTGGATAGGGTGCCAATCCATCGCAGGACACGCACAAATACACTTATACAGTACACTTATTTATTCACACACCATGGACAATTTGGGAATTTGGCCTTTTATTGTGGGCAGTATAAGGTACACCTGTGCACTACTCATGATGTCAGATCAGCATCTTGATGTGGCACACCTGTGAGGTGGGATGGATTATCTCAGCAAAGCAGAAGTGCTCACTATCACACATTTAGACTGATTTGTGAACAATGTTTGAGAGAAATGGTAATATTGTGTATCTGGAATGAATTTTAGATCTTTAAGTCCATCTCATGAAAAATCGGAGCAGAAACAAAGGTGTTGCGTTTATATTTTTGTTGAGTGTATATATATATATATATATATATATATATATATATATATATATAATATATATATGTATATGTCAAGTGCATTTGCAAAAAAAATTGTGAACAAAATAGTTTAATTTGCAATACTTTGAATTTGCACAACTTTGAATTTTTTTCTCAATGCACATTATATATTTAATGGTCAAACACATTAGAGCAATTTCTCTAGAATAAACAGTATGGAAGGGCAAGAATGTGTGTAGTGAGGGTGGCCCATCAGGGGGTTAAAAACAGAACACACACACACACACACACACACACACGCACACACCTAAGGAATGGTTTACATGCACTAGCACATGCCGAGAAATCATAAATGTCAAAAGATATAATCCATTACCACCATCAGCTTTACATTCATTCCAACAAGCCACCACACACAAACTGTCACAAACATTTACAAGACCACACATACACACTTGTAGGTCTACACTTGCGCACAAACACACACGCTCTCTCTGCCACCTGTGGATTCTAAAAGAAACAATATGACTGCTCTAAAAAAGATATACTTTCCCTGCCTTTTCAACACATGCACAACGATACACATATGGGCATACATCTGTACACTCATGGGATAAAAGGGGTTTTGAATGTCAGCTGTTATAAGAGAGGAGGTCTAGCGCCCAGAATGTACAGCACACATACAGTATGCACACATGCACGAATGCTTAAGTTAGTATTGTGCACATGACACATGAATGTTATTGAGTCATAAAATATGAATCAATACAGGGTATGTATGTGTGTACTGTATGTATATAGCATGCAGTACAGGTTTACTCCACCAAAGACAAAGTGGCTGTTTGTTTAGACACATTTCCAAAGTGCAGTTTGAATAAAATGCATATTTCACACTTGCGTGCTCATACCCCTCAACACACACTAATCCTAGTAAAGAGATTTAACCTGTTGATCCCAGTTCGTAGCATTTAAAGTGTTAGATGTAAATGTCTAAGTTGGAGCTGTCAAAGAACAGCTTTTGTGGCCCCATACAATAGAGAACATCAGACAACATATGGCCTCGTCGGGTCACTTAACTAACAGGTGACACACTTACCAGGGGTGAAATTTGGCACGACACAACTAAAGGCCAACTGTAAGTAATGAATGCCCAGCCACAAATAGCATGGAGAGTAATTCAGTCCTGTGATGGAAGCATCACGCCATGAAAAGTACACACAACGTGTGGGACAACACCACAAGTGGGGTTTTCCATCCACCTGTTTTATGGGCATCTTGAAGAAAAACTTGAAAGGTAATAGAAATACAGATACTGCCAGATTTTGCCAAACAAAGTTACTTAGCTGTGAAAATCGTAATGCTAATAAATTGGTAAAACTATTTTGTATGTGTGTGCTGATTATTATTCTCTCAAATTATTATTCTCTCAATTTTGTAAATTATTACATTTGAAAACCAATCGGGTTATTTTAATAGTTTTAAACTTTTATGTTTTTAGCAAAACATCATACAAAGGTTCCAGAATTTAAAGCAAAAACTATCACATGTTGGCAAGCGGATCACGTTGCTTCTTTCTGTCACATGATCAATGAAGCGAAGATACTTCCCATGCACAGTGGCTGCCATAAGTGGATTGAATGTGTTCAAAGGGATTTTGTAGAATGTTGAAAGGACTTCAGGTACTTTAAGCATCGCTTTACATTCACTATACATTACTGGATGTGACATGGTGCGATGTGCATGGTGTTTGAATACCATTTTATATACTTAACAAAACTATGTGGGATATGGTAATGTTTCTTATATATCTCTGTGCAGGAATAATCTCCATACAGGATATGGAATATCCTGTATGAAGATTATATGCACTGTAGTGAAGCAGCAAAATAACATCACAAAATGTCAAATATGCATGAATGATTTGTGTGAGAGATGCACATGATGTGAAGATCTGTTGGTTAAACAGTGCATCTGTGCACTATGGTAGGGAGCTGTCGGCATGCACCGAAAGAAAAACCTAATTTGCTGCCACTACTTTTGGTCAGACTCACAATCAAAGCATGAGATTTCTATGTTTTTATTAAAACTTAACCAACACATTATTAATACTAAGCTTCACATGTAAATAATCACCAAACACAACTGCAGGTTCATTTACCAAACTGTGGTAGATGGAGTTATAGGTTTTTTAAAAATTACACAGAATTTCCACTTATATCACCCCACAAAATTTAACAATGCATTTTGCCATTTGTTTTTTTCTGCTTTTTTAACACTTACTGTATGTGACTCATGCACAAAATACTGGACTAAACACACAAGGCAGGTCTAAGCTCAGGATTAAACCAGAGTATAGTATAAGATGGCAAATTCTGTACCTTTTAGTTATGGATGTTAAATAAACCTTTTATGGCATAAAACATATTATTATTAAGTTCAACATGAATTAAGCAGTGCTATCTGCACATGTTGGCAACCACAAAAAAAGTCAAGGTCTCCCACATTCTACATCTCAGTTTAGCCCCTTAGATACTGGTCCATTTGCCCATAAGAACTGTGGTTAAACCCACTATCACCATTATTCAACTTTCTGTACACAAAGGCTGAACATTGGAAAAATTCAGCCACTTTAAATTTATTGTTTTATAAAATAAATCAAAATGTAGCCCTCAAGCATTCCTTAACCAAGGCCAAGCCGGGAATGTTTTGATAAAATTTAGAGTCAGTGTCTGGTACAGTATGTATTGCACCGTATATAATATTACTTCATAGAAACAAGATCAAAAAGATGCACCTTGAAGCTTATAATAGCACAATAGCTTCAAGTTATAGGTACTAGCAAGTAATAGTTGACCATGAGAATTATCTGTGTGTATGAAAGCTATGTGTGTGTATATATATATATATATATATATATATATATATATATATATATATATATATATATATATATACATATTCCACGAAAATGTAAAGACCAATAACCCATAACATTGTTACCATTTTCAACCCTAACCTCAGTTCATTCTCGTTTCTCATGTTGCAGCATGTTTTCTGATATTCCCAACAGAACTGACAGGTATCACTAAATTGATGAGTTCAATACGCTACGACTACAAGGAAGTGTGGGAAAACATTAGCTAATACACTATAATTGCTCACAGGCTGGGTGGGAACACAAAATAAAGTTTTTGGCACGTATGGGCAACAGATTGGAAAAGGTCCCTAAAAGCAATAAATAAAAAAAATAAACCTGACGAAATGAAACGCCATACTGTATATATGCTCCATATATATTTTTTGATTCTTGTTGCATTTTTATTGGATTGAAGATTTATATCATACACCACTCAGCCATAAATTTACTACCACATAACATTTAAACATTAATGTTGATTCTTAATTATATAAAGGTTCATAGAAACAATAAAAAAACCTGACGAAATGAAACGCCATACTGTATATACAGTATATATTTTTTTCTGTTTATTGGATTGAAGAATCGCAACGAAACGCTTTACCACCACAACAAATTAATGTTGATTATCAATTATATAACAGTAACTTTGTGACAGTATCATGGGCCCAATATTCACCCATGCTTGTGGGGACCAAAGGCTAATTCGTCTAGTCCAACCCCCACAAAAAAGCCAATGTAGCACAAATCGGCAAAAAGGTCAATGCTGGCCATGATTGAAAGGCACCAGTACACCCAGTGTCCCACAGTCTGCCATGCACGGGCCCAAACAGGCAAAAACTTCTAGGCTGATACAGCCTCCAAAATAATCCCATGAGTCTCCAATGCATCTCATGAGATATGCCGGGCAAACAAGTCTGATCCACAGAGGCACCAGTCTGCAACCCACAGCATCCAAAGACATAGGATCTACTGCCAACATCCTGGTGCCACACACCAAAGTACACACCTGGAGGTTTTGTGGAGCCATGCCGCACGGGGACAGAGCTGCCCAGGTAGCACAAGCCAGTGCAAAACCCCAAGAGCAAGAGTTATTCTAAATCCAAAACTTAATATCAGGATGAGACTGCTATTAAAATGCTGACTGGTCAGCACAGAAGAGCCCTAGCATGAATCTTAGATAAAGCAAGAGCAAGATAACTAGGAGACAAGGTGTGAGATTCTCTGTATGCTCTGCAAGTGGCCAAGTCATGAGATCCCTGTGTATGTGTTTGTGTGTCCCGGAATTCCAAAACCACGCACCGCAAAATGTGTAGTATTACCAGACAAACACGTCTGGCCTCCCATCATTAAAGACTCTGATGGTAGCCAGGCCATACTAAAAATGAACCCAAGACCAACACAGGCAGCAACTGGACAACAAGTCATGCTAATGCGAAAAGATTTCTGTTGAAGAGCTACAACAAAAGCAGTAAGTGAGAAGACAGAATATGTAGAAGCAGGATTACTCACACTTGCAAGATCAGACAAGCATCAGAGCAATTCCAAGCAAGAGCATCAGAATAGATTAAGAACCGCTTTAATCTTCACCCAATATTATCACATTTCAGAGCACCCTTCAAATCTCTCATTTACTCATCATATTAAATTTACTTGTATGTTTTCCATTTTTTTCCTAGAACGTCTTCTTTTTATTCCCTCTTTGTAAAATTCGTTCCTTTGTTTATGAGTAACATTAATGACTGCAAACTGACTGCATCACCCACTGCAGTACATCTAAATTTTTAGCTAGTGAAATTCTTTTACACCACACAACTGTTAGGAGTTCGAAGTTGATATGGAAGCAAAATATAATTATCATATATACTATAAAGATGCCTTGCGATGGATTAGCACCCCATCCAGAGTGTAGCTCACCTCATGCCCTATGTCTCCTGGGATAGACTCCAGGCACCCCGTGACCCTGTATACAGGATAAAGCGGTGATAATGATAAGTATGTAAGTGAGCGAGTACTATTTGCACTAAAGGTGTAATGTCATAACTGGATAATACAAATAAATACAGGATTCCAGTAAAAGAAAAAAAAAACATTACGCCCTCTCTCCTTTTGGCCCGGTCGGTAACAGTCAAAGAATGCAAACATCTTCTCAGCATGACTCAATTTTTCCCCTCTCTTTCTTCTTTAATTCAAAGTCCTCCTAGCTGATCAATAATCTGATGATTTTTTTTTTTCACTTCTGCAAAAAGCTGCATATTTATGTCCTTATGTTATTGGGATTTGCACTGAAACAATGTAGGTACATCCCATTTGTCTTTCACTACAAGACAGCTTTAGCAACTAAAAAAGACATGACAACCTTTGGATATATGACCGGGGTTAATTTCCTAAGATTATACAAAAACATTAAAGCAAGCAATATGAAATTAAAATGAATACCTTAATCATTTACATGAATATTATATATAGGAAGGGTACTATACTGTATCTATATATAACTACTTTTTAACCTCAAGAATAATTATGAGAAAGTTTGGATTTTTATTGATGGATATGATTTCAAAGATGTATACTGTACTTCAAATTTGGCACTGTTACAGATTTTGGGTCCCTAATATAATGGCCACCCAGTCTTGACAAATGCAACCCTTTTCAAGTGTCACAGAATTTTAAAAGGCCACGTGTCACTCAGAGTCCTTGAAATCATCCTCAGTAATCCTCCAACCCTGTTCAACTTTTTACAACACCCTTGCTCCAGACCACAGCAGTGCAAAGGCGGACTGCAGGAATTTGTAGGTCATACAATGTAAAGGGAACAGTGAAGGGAACATTCTTGATGGATCAGCACTTATACAGCAGTTGATCTGATTATAGAAGGCATCTTCAGAGCAGGCCTACATACTGGAACTGGGCCTAAGATGCTTGATCATACAGAGACTTCCTACTCACTGCCAGTTCCTGTCTCTCTGATCTTCCCAGAGGGAGTGCTCCAGAAAACCTATCCAGCTCATCCATCCTGGCCTCCTCACTCTTTGTCTCCATCTCTGGTTTATTTATTTCATCTCTGAACTATTGTTTGGTGCTTTTACAAGTCACCATACCTCAGTTTGTGTATATATCTTTCTCCTCTCAGCTTGTTCTCCAGTTGGAGTCCCAATTGTAGCTGCAAATAGATATCTTGATGTTTCTGTGTTTTACAGCGTGGCTCTTTTAATGATATAATGCATCACATCTGTTTCTGGCAGAAGATGGATGAGCAAGGCAAAGGGGAGGACAAAGGAGATGAGGTAGTAAATAGTAAGTCAAGAAACTGAACATATAGACATCACTTTTTATCCAGGACACAGGATTGCTTATTACTAGGGATGGGACAATATATCATAGATACACATAGATTAAATTAAAGAAATTTGAGCTAATAGGGTGCAAAGTGCCTAAAGATACAATAAAAAAATGCTACAACCTTAGCAGCAAGCTCATTTCCTCTCTCGTCTCTTTAACTACTGCATCCCCAGTATACTAATCACCGGCCTGATCACATCTGCACCTGGTTCTTACTGGTTCATGAATTAGGTTAGATTATTTTTATGCTTGAATGATTCATAGGTCAATGTATGTCTTAACAAGCAAAAACATTTTAATGAAAATTTGACTGAACATGAGAGCCAAAAACTTTAGAAAAATAAGATTCAAAATGTTCCTCAGAAAGCCTGGAGAACTAGTCCTCAGGAGCACATTAAAATATACAAATGTCTCTTATGAAGTAGGAATATGAGAAATATGACTTTTGTACTTTTGCACAGTGTTGATTGTATGTATTGTTATGTCCTCTGACGTATTTATTTTATGTTGTGTAAACATGAACTGTCATACTACAGTATTTTGGTTTCTTTCTCTCCTTTTCTCTCGTCTAACACACAGCCAGCTTGATGTAGCTCAGCTGTGCCTAATTGCACCAATCACTGCTTGATCCACATTGGCTAACGAGGAGAGCTCTTTGGAGTTAAAGGCTGCAGACACCTGAAGGACGAGGAGGGCAGTACTGTGGATAGGTAGTGTAGAGCAGAGTAGCTTAGGAGTGGGTGCCCTCCTGTTTACTAACCAACTCACCAGAGACTATTGTGTTTTCTCCTGTCTTAGCCATTAGCTTGTGTGCTAGTGCTATTTGTTAGCTTCTTTGTGCTAAGGTGTTAGCTTGTGCTAAGTGTAACTTTACCAGTTGTCATCTTTTTGTAGTTATTGCTACAACTCGGTTCCTACACTTGTCTTGAACTTAAGTGCTTTATTGTCTTTACTTACTTACTTTATTTGGAGCTGTAGGGAGGAGGACGCCATTTACTTTTGTACCATCTTTTCTCATGTGTTAAGTTAGTAAGGGAGCTAGGTAAGACTTTTGTTGTTTATTTGGTATTTTCTTTTGTGAGGTTAACCAGCTTTCTTTAAAACTTAGTTAGAACTGTTATGTTTGTTATTTTGGCCTTGTTCCCTCCTGAAGTTTGTTTTGCTCCCTGGTTTGGATATTTGAGTTTGTAAATAAAATCTTTTGTTTGGCATTTGAGACTAGTGTGTTCTCTTTTGTGAAATTTAACGTTGTACTCTTCATTTTAGATCAAAATTTGCTATTTCAATTCATTTTGTTACTTCCCTTCCACCCCTAGACTAGAGGGGAACGTAACAGTATATACATTGCCTTGTAAAAGTATTCATACCCTCTGAACTTTTCCACATTTTGTAACATTACAACCACAAACATACAGTAAATGTATTTTATGCGAAATTTATTGATTTTCGTTTTTTTCTTTACAAATAAAAATCTAATTTTAAAGAATAAACATGTGGCGTGCATTTGTACTCAGCCTCCTTTACTCTGATGTCCGTAACTAAAATCCAGTGGAACCAATCGCCTTCAGAAGTCACCTACTTGGGAAACAAAATCCAGCTGTGTGTAATTCAATCTCAGTATAAATACAGCTGTTCTGTGAAGCCCTCAGAGGTTTGTTAGTGAACATTAGTGAATAAACAGCATTATGAAACCCAAGGAACACAGCAGTCAGGTCAGGGATAAAAGTTATGAAGAAGTTTAAAGCATGGTTTGGTTATAAACAAATATCCCAAGCTTGGATCATCTCACGAAGCACTGTTCAATCAATCATCCGAAAATGGAAAGAGTGCAGCTAAAAACATTATGCTACCTGAATACAGAGCTGAGTTACCTGCATTTGATGAGGAGTTAGTACATGGAGCAATATTGAGTTCAGGATTACTAGTTAAAAAATTAAATCTGTAAATATTACATTTTAAATGACTAATTTTAATTCAACTATAGAAACCTTTTTATATTTGGCTTTTTCTTCTCGGTTCTTACTTTAATTTTGTTCAGTCTCTTATTTTCACTCAGTCTGGGTTCACTTTTTTATTTTCACTCAGTCTTGCATTATTAGGATTTTTTTCCGCCTGTTATCTTTTGCTCTTCTATTTCTCTCTGCTTTTTGTGTTTCAATCTATCTCTACTTTTGCTGTTTCTCCACAACCATATAAAAAGGTTCAGTGTTATGATTGGTGGAGCTGTCAGATTTTTCTGATATGAGACATTAAAAATTGCTCCGAAGCCATGGACTATATAACCTTTTTATCCAAGAGTACACACACAGACACACACACCCCACCAAGGCATTCCTCTTTCTCTGCCTGTGGCTATAAAACATGTGGAGCATCCTGTTGTTAGAAAGGGAATCTAGTCATCCTTGCAAACACACTCACCCATCAAACAATCTGCTTTCTGGACAGCATTTGCCTGGGTGTATTCACTTATATTAAAACAGGCTTGTCTTTCTGTAGAAAAGTGTGTTTGCATGGGTGTGCCATTATAATAATTGAGAGCACCTAGGTCATTTGTGTGTTATTCAGGTCAAACCTGTAGTCTGCAGAAGAAGATGCAGATAATGGAAAAGCACTGACTTTGACCCCTGGTACCCAATACAGACATGATTTCTCAAAATCTTGTAAAAAAATTATTGAGATTTCATAGCAGTATACATATTGTAATAGAAAACTTCTGGTAACCAAACATAACGTCCATTTGGGGACTTTCCTTACACGTTGCATACATTGCATCAGTGTACTCTGACTGGTGTGACCACATAATGTGCAAAAGTTTTCCACCTGACAGGTGATTGACAGGAGCTCCATGCAACAAAACTGATTAGGCATCATTTATTTAATTTTGTATTCATTTATTTTAGCTGGAAATGTTTGTGGTTGTCTGGTAGATGGTCTCTCTCTCTCTCTTTCTATCTTTTTGGAATCTTATACAACTCAAACAACCTTATCTAAACTGCCCAGCCAAACTAAAAAAATAGATAAAAACTCAGTAAGAAGAAAAGCATACTCTACTATTTCATTGGACCACCTTTTGCTTTAATCATGGTGTTCATTCACGGTTAAACTGCTTCAACAAACTTATCCATCATCACTATTTATTTCTGTCCAGAGCTGCATTTATTTTTTTTGCCAAGATCTTTTGTTGATCATGGGAGAGTCGAATAACTCATACATCAAACGGTTTAAGAGAGGTTAAGATCAGGACTCTGTGATGGCCAATTCATGTGTGAAAATGATTCCTCATGCTCCCAGAACCACTCTTAAAGATAGGCTTTAGTTATCTGCCACGTGTAGCGTACAGCACAGTCAAATTATTTTTTTAAATACCCCAGTTAGAAAGCCAGAGTCAGAGCACAGGGTCAGCCAGGAGACAGCACCCCTGAAACAGATCACTCAAGGGCCCAACAGCAACATCTTGGCAGCGCTGGGGCTTGAACACTCAACCATGCAATCAGTAACCCAGAATCTTAACTGAATGAGCCACCACTGCCACATTGAGACATTAACAATTAATGCATCACATGACAACTAATTCATTTTATAGCCACATAACATTTCTTAACTGAGAGCTATCCAATTGAAGCTACCACAGATCATACAGTAACACTGCCCTCAAGGCTTGTACAGTGGTCACCATGCATGATGTGGGCAATGCTCTGGAATAGGATCAATGTGGACTCATCAGCTCACATGACCCTTTCATTGTTTTAAAATGCAATCTTTATGCTTCCTAGCAAACCAAATCCCCCAATTCCAGTATTTTTTCCTTAGTTGTTTTCTTAGCTTGAAGCAGATGAATAATTTAATCCTTTAAAACATAGTGGCATCTTTTCCATGACCACGGCATACATCTTCCAAGATGTTTTAAAGAATGAGAAGCTACTCACTGCATCAGTTAAGTTTAAAAAACTTGTTTCCAGATAAAACACATTTATCATTGCAGTAGTTATCAAATCTTTAGGTCACCATGCTATAAAGCAGCATTTTCAAAAATTTTGAAGTCATAAAGTCAAAATGGTGGGTTAAATGCCATGTCGTTTCTCACAACTGCATATTTATAAAATTTAACAAGACTTCACTCAGTGGACATCATATGATGTTGGCATGAGAGCGTGTTTGCTATAATAGAGGTGTGTTTGGGCTGCTTGGGTAAAGAAGGCTCATTGTAGACTGCGGAGCTGAAGGATTGCCTAAACCAGGAACAAAGGCCTCCTGTGAGCAGGGTGTGGGAAACAGTGGGAGAGAGAATCCCTACGCCCAGCCTGGGAATGTGTCCTCCAAATATGTACATGCACTGAACACTGGGATATTATACGCATATGCTCATATCAGTGATCAACACCACACACTTAGCGTCATTCACACGGTATTCATGTGCTCTTAACCAGTTCATCAATCAAATGAACCAGGGTGAAATTTTAGTGACAGATTCAATCATCTCTGTGTGCACTGCACTAAGATAAATGAGAGTCGTTCACATACTCATATGTTATCCAATAATAAAATATTTGGACTCCCCAAAATACACACCAGCCAGAGACGGGGAGAAAGAAAAAAAGAAATTTACTGATGTTCAATTTGAATTTATTTTGATTAACCCACAAAAACTGAAAAACTACATACAGTATGTACTATTAGTGTTCTGTTTTTTAATCGTCCAAATATGTCAATTAATTGCACACAATCATAATTTCCAAAGTATCCATTACATGCTCCTCACATCTGACTTGTGGAACTAAGTTATGGGTCATGTAATTATTAGTTTTGTCAGGTGAAAAGTGCTTTATGATGCTCTTTGGGCAGAACGACTTTTGGGCAGTGGTGGCTCAGAGGGCTAAGGCACTGAGTTACTGATCAGAAGATTGGCAGTTTCATCCTCAGCTCCACCAGGTTGCCACTGTTGGGCCCATGAGCCAAGCCCCTAACCCTATCTGCTCCAGGGGCACTGTATCATGGCTGACCCTGCGCTCTGACTCCAGTTTAACTGGGATATGGAAGAACTGTGCAGTAATGTATATGTGACAAATAAAGTCTTAACTTAACTAAACTCCTAAGGACCTACTACAGTCAACCTTAACCTTAATGATCCCAACCAATCTGGATTCAAAGTAACACATTCTACAGAGACTGCCATTCTAAAGAGACTGCCCTCCATGCTACTAGATCTGCTAAACTGTCCTCAGATCTCCTAACTGTCCTCAGTCCTTTAGATCTCCTAAATCTGTCCTCATCCTTCTGGACCTGTCAGCTGCATTTGACACAGTAAACCACAAGATTCTATTATCTATTCTTACAAGCCTTGGAATTTGTGGGACAGCGTGGCAATGGTTTGCTTCTTACCTAAAAGATAGGTCATATGAGGTAACATGGAGGGAATCTACATCTGCCCCACGTAGACTCTACTGGTGTCCCGCAGGGCTCAGTACTTGGTCCTCTTCTGTTCTCCCTCTATACCCGGTTTCTTGGTAAGGTCATATCATCCCATGGATTTTCATACCATTGTTATGCAGATGACACCCAACTTAATCTCTCCTTTTCTCCCTCTGACACTCAGGTTTCCACCCCGATCTCAGCATGTCTGGCAGACATCTCATCCTGGATGCCTGCTTATCAGCTGAAGCTCAATTTCAGTAAAACCGAACTGTTGTTTATCACTTGTGACTCATCCCCATTTCAAGACCTTGTGATATCCCTGGACAACATCCAAATCACTCCTTCAACCACCGCCCGCAATCTTGGGGTAACCATGGACAATCATCTGTCATTTTATCTTTTCTGTTCTGGCACCTAGGTGGTGGAATGAACTTCCTCCAAATGGCCGTACAGCAGAGACTTTGACTTTCTTTAAACGACGACTCAAGACGCATCTGTTTCTCCAGTACTTGGACTAACCCCACTATATATATATATATATATATATATATATATATATATATATATATATATATATATATATGTAAAAAGGCTGGTTGCTGCATTTTTCAGACACCCTTATATGTATATATAGTGTTTGACTGATGGCACTTATAGATACTGTAGTAACCTACTGTAGTAACCAGTGTAAGGATCCATCCAATGATGAAAACTTCAAAGCACTTCTGTAGTCGCTCTGGATAACAGCGTCTACCAAATGTATAAATGTAAATGTATAAAGGTTAGCAAAAGACAGAGTGTTAGAATGTAAGCAAAGCAAATGCGAGTAAAAGAGTGAAAGAATCCAATGTTACACTATAAGTTAATAAAAGGTCTAAATGAGTTCTCATTTGTTGTTGAATAGCTAAAGAACTTATTTGTTGCCTAATTCGGTGGGAAACCAGTGAATGCGAGATGACACTCCTAGAGAGCACAGAGTGTCCTGTTCACATTGGACACAAATAAAATCCACCTGGAAAATGTTTATATAAATGTAAGAGAATGTGGAACATGAAAATGGCGTTCACTTCTTTTACATCTGTTTTTGTTGCTTTTGCTTCATCCTGAATTTGAACTTTAACCCTGAAAATCCAGTCATTTTGAACCCAGTAAAAAGCCAAGAGTGCGCAGCTGAGGTCACGCCATTGTGAAAGACTCATCTTGGACAAAATGTTTATAAGTAAGGGCATTTTAATATAAATGCATTGTTTTATAAAACTACAGTTTATATATAAAGATTTGTTTCTCTATAATTCCCTGCTACACTGGTGCACTTATCCCAGTGTTTCACTGTTTTCTCAGTATACCAGAGCCATGATCAGACTGCCTGCTTCATGCTGGCCTCCCAGGAACTCCTGTAAATGTCCCAAACATGTGTTAATGGTTTGGAGGAAGATCAGGACTGTTCGAGGGATGTGCCAGTAACTCCCAGTCAAGTTCCTGTTACGTGAAAGTGGTGCGCATGAATGTCACTACTCATAGACAGATGCGTCTCTTCCACAAGTTATCTGTCGAATTTTAAGGATCAGGCGTTCCGCTCTCTGAATGTTCATGGGAACAATCGCAGTGGACTCCGAGCCACCTCGGCCAGGATCATCATTCACGGATGGACATGTTTAAAATTTTAAATGCCTTGGGAAATGTCCTGGTTTGATTTGAACGCCCGTCATACTCTATCTACTTGTATCTATGTGCACTTTCAGTCATGAGATAATGCACACAGTTTAGGAAGAGCTCAGTAACACTCACATTATTAAGTCTTTTTTTTTTCCAGAGTAGCTTACAATACCTTTTTCTACAAAATTCCAAAATCTTACATCATGTAGCTTTAAGCATATGAACTGTGCTTGAAGGAACCCAGAAACATTTTCAGAATCTCACAACCTTCCCACTGGAACCAAGGCCGCTTTTTCTTGTACAGTACATAGTTGTTTTTACAAAAGTTAAATGTTGTGAGGCTTTTAGGGTAAACATGTTTCATACCACTTACGGCAAATTGTGGAAAAAAAGACTATACATTAAATCAAGTTCACACTTTTTTGTAGCAGTATTAGAAGTAGTTATGAGAAAAACATTTTTTAAGGAACCAAGAACGTATGCAAAAACAATGTTCTAAAAGAAAAGATTCTGTGTTTCCTGTGTTTCCTGTGAGTCATGAGGGTATTAAAAAAGCAGAAATGCCAAAATACTATGTAAAAATTGTTGCAGTGAAAACACAAACCAGAAATGTCTAGCTGTCATTCCAGGCAGTCCAGGATAATTTTATTTCCTTAAAAACCTCTGTGGAAATTACCTTAAATCCCTGGTCTAATAATAATTTTGAACTGTGCCATAAAATGTAGAGCAACCAAGCTTTTTTTTTTATCTAAAAATGCATAAAATAAAGCTCTTCATAACTCTGTTACTGGATTAGGGTCAAAATATTCTTTATAGTGGTTGCCCGAAGGAAAGCTAATTTGCCACAAGGGTACTGTTACACAACCTGCAGTGGAGCATCTTTTGGCTTTTCACATTTTTTAATGTAACTAACTAACGTAAAGGGTGGCACGGTAACTTACACAGTTTGCTCATCGGGTCTGTGTGCATGGAGTTCGCATGTTCTTCCTGTGCTTGGTGGGTGTTCCACAGTCCAAAGAGACACAGATTAGGTTAACTGGCATTCCCAAATTGTCTGTAGTGTGTGACTGTGTGTGTGTGTGTGTGTGAATGTTGATCGTAGGTTCTACCACAGTCGTACAAATAAGAATAAATACAATAGTCGCCATTGGTCGCCCTGGTCCCTAGTTGGACTACATCAAGAAGCATTTCACCAATGTTTATATAAATAATGTCTATAGTGCCCCACCTACATATAAAGTATGTTCTCAAAAATGTCATAAAGGCTGAATCTCTGGTCTCACAACTGTAAAATTTGATAAGGGTAAAGAGGAAAATCCTAAGGCGATACTTCATATCATTTCGGCTTTCTCCAGATTGGTTTAAAATAGGTTGTACTGCCAGTTGATTAAACTTTAAACGGCGCACAACTTGGCACAGGTTTTATGCCAGATACCCTTCCTGATGCAACCCTCCTATTTTTCTAACCGGGCCTGGCACCAGCACTGCAGGCAGTGGCTATATAGTATGGAGTGTGGCAATCCTCAAATCACCAACCTAGAGCCTTAGCCACGCGAGTCACCACTCTCATTGTAAACTACAGGTTTATTGTTAAATGTAAATGTCTTCTAAGAATAAATGAACACATGTACACATACATGGCTGTAACTAGCAAATAAAATGTTGCATCTCCAGCAGCCAAATTCAATTTGGAAACAGTGGCATCCTGATAATATAGTGGTAGAATGTAGTCTGCTATGCAAATAATACTGCATTCCAGGACAACTCAATTAGTAATAATGAGTGATTCTCCTGTGTCCTGGGAGCAGCTTGGGGGGACGTGCCTGACAATTATATTAAGTACTGATGAGATACTAGGACTGTGGAATCTGAATTATATATGGGGTTTCCAAGTGTTGTATTATCTTATTAGTTAAGATCTAGACACTTGCACAAATTTTTTATCATTATTGTAGATAATAGTACTATTTTTATAATTAATATTTCATATAATATTAATATTTTAAATCCAATTAAATAAACTTTTTTATTTTATTTTAATATATTTTTTTTGCATAACTAAAATTTTGATCCTTTTTACAGCTACGTATGTATCGCTTGACCCTGTTTGATCAAGCCCAGCTTTAACAAGGATGAAGCCTAGATGATTATCTCTTAGGGGTCCCCTTGCCGAATATTGTTGTTCACTGTCTTTCTGCTTCAAACTCAACAAAAATTTCGATTCTAAAGTAGCTAAAGCTTAGATGTGTTTTTTTATTTGTTTGTGTTATTCCTGATTCGTCCCCATGGCACCGATGCTTGTAAAAGCCTTTGTGAAAGCAATCTGCCTTTGACATCTTATGACTGCCAGCTTCTATGTGTCACACACTCGTGTGTGTGTTTGTGTGAGTGCTGTTTGAATGTTTGTCACACAGGATGCCACACATTTTTATCCGCTTACACCAATCCATTAGCTTACCATTCACACATCTGGTATTGCAGACAGGGACACACACACACAAGGGGTGGCGAGGTGTGCCAGATAGTCTCTTATGGATTTCTAACATGCTTCTCACTGAATATTTTTCTTTCTCAAATTTCCCCCATTTTTTTTCATTATCCCATTTTATTATTATTATTCTACCTTCTACATAAAAAAGAGAGGGATGAACTAACATTAACACAGAGCTATTTGTTGACACTTTATCTAAATAAACAGATGAATCTAAAAAGTAACATCCATCTTGGTCACAGTTTAGTAAATTTCCAAAAATGTGGTCCAATATACACTAGGTGCATGTATACATAATCATCTTCATACTGCAAGAAATGTCTTACTTTCAGGGCATTATATGGTCAAGGCACAGCCCAGATATGCAAACGATTACACAGACAGCACAATGCAGTCTGCATTCGAGAATGAAGGGTTAATGATGGGAGATTTATGAATAGTTTCCAGTGGGATTGCAGGTCTCTATTGCTGCATAGCTATAACTGCATACCATAACAAATATAGTATTATAGCATGGGGTTATTAATAAAATACACATCTGCTATCAATTTGACTATATCCCTTCACATGCACCACTCTGAATGACTACATCAATTCTGTCAACAACAGAGCTGATAATATTTCTTCAATATTATTACAGTTTTTTTTAACTATGCAGTTACCACTTGATTTAAATTTCTTAGTAATTACTCTGTCTTAGAAATTAGATGCGGTTAAGATCCCTTAATTGACCTTATTTGTATTACACGGTATTTGGAATATTATAGGATTTTTACACTGTAAAATACTACACAATTTAATACACAGTAAAATTAAAGCATATGTGATATTTTTTTCTTTTTCTACAAAGAGAAATATATTGTAAATTATCTGCGAGGCAGAGGTTGCTTAATAGTTCACTTCTGTTCTACTACTGTTCAGAAGGATTGGGGTTCAAGCCCCAGGCCCATTAAACCGCCACTGTTGGGCTAGGCCTTTAACAATCTCTGCATCACAGCTGACCCTGCTCCCTGAGGATAGCTTCATTACATTATGGAAACCTTGTTAATTATTATAAAACTAGAATTTAGACAGAGTTTTCTGATTCCCTAGTAATAAATACATAAATAAATACTTAAACTGCCCATATCTGACTGGACATCATACAGTAATGGACCTGGTATCATAGTGGAGCTTATTGAACCAGGAATATTAAAATATGCATAACTCAAACCACCCAAAATTCGACTTAATATCTGATTTGATGTGACCGGTCCCGCAGGGGGTCGAGGCTCTGGGTTGCCCATTGAGAGTTTGAGCCTCAGCACTGCTGGGTTGCTACTGTTGGGTCCTTTGCAAGACCCTTAACTCTATGCCTACATTATAAAATACGCAGCCAGTGGAGATACAGGGCATCCTCAGTGCTAGTTCCAAGCCTGGAGAAATAGATGTGTTGTGGCAAGAATGGCATCCGGCATAAAACATGTGCTAATAACTTTCTGATCGAATAATCTGATATGGAAACCATGAGAAAGGGACAAAGGGAATAAATAAATAAAAATTCTTAAATGATTGCATAAAAATTATTGTTACTGTGGAAAATAGGTCAAAATAATCACAAACCAATGTTCAAAGCTAAACAACAGGTTAAGAGTTTATGGTGAAGGGTTGAGTTGAGGTTTTTTATACAACTTAATCCTCACGAAATCCAATGGACTTATTCTAAGATTAGATTTCTGTCTTGTTAATCTGTCTCCAAAGTGTCTGTGTGCACAAAAAATTATAAACATAGGCTAGTGGAATGCTTACATGACATCATTTGTACATGTTCAGCATTACCAAATATGAATGAGTCTCTCAATGACTCTCTCTCTCTCTCTCTTTCTCTCCCCCTCTCTCGTCTGTTTAGTGACATTGATGGAAAGTAAAGTTTCCTCTGTTGTTTGCTAAGATTGTGGGTGCTGCCATGGAAATAGACTTAAAATGGGACTATTTTGGCTCAGAGAATAAGTGGGGAATAAATGGCATTACAAGCAGCTAAAAAAAAAAGGACAAAGATGGTGACAGTAAAAATCATTTCATGATTGCTGAGTTATTATTAAGGAGCGACGCCAGGCGTTTAGGAAGCAGACAAGTATTTGCTGGGTGACCTAACAGCATAGGCTCAAGGATGATTGAGGGTCACATTCAGTTCTGAGTCTCTATTTAAAAGCAATAAAACACAGCTTTTACACAGAACCGTGATAATGTGTTGGTTTTAACATTCAAAACCAGACATTAAGTGCTGAAATATGGCTATTGGAATGAGTGCAGACTGAGTTTAAAGCTTAGTTTACTGCCACCAATAGAGCAAACATTATCAGTATAACATATTTGTATTTATTTTAGCAATCTAATATAGATTTTTATAGATACATATGTAACCAGATTTGGCTTGAACTGCTGAAGTAATCGACACAGTTAGGCTTAATCATTTTAATATATGTTTATCAGATGACTATCACTAAAAACATTGTTCATTAACATTTAAAATGTAGACAATTTTAAATATTCAATTTAAACTTAACATTTTATTATGTTATAATGGGTAAAATAGAATATCCTATAATCTCACTGCAGACTAATATGAAAGCAAACTCTAATTCAATCATGAGGTTGGAATAAAGAGTGCATGTGGCTCAGTAAGCAGTTTGGTGGGATGAAATAGCAATGGAAAATGGCTAATCCAAAAATAAACAAATCAATTAATAACTACAGTTACAGTTTTGCTACCAAAGAGTCAGCACAGTGTTATAGTGGTAGGCACTGTTGCCTTGCACCTCTAGGGTCTGGGTTCAATTCCCACCTCAGGGTCTGTGTGCATTGAGTTTGCATGTTCTCCCTGTGCTTGTTGCTTTTTTTTCTGGTTTTCACAGTCCAAAGACATGCAGATTTGGGATTCCCAAACTGTTCTTAGTGTGTGTACTGTATGTGTGTGATGAATTGGCACTCTAGAGTGGCCTAAGTCTCATGGGATAGGCTCCAGGCCCCCGTGACTCTGGATACAACATAAAGCGGTATAGAAAATGAGTGAGTGAGCGAGAGTCAGGTTTTTTTTTATATTCAATGTAGTCTTAAGGAATAGTTCTCCAGGCTTCCTGAAGGACTTATTGTGGCTTTGAAATTTGAACCAGTCTTTGGAAAATATTTTTAGTTTTTTAAGCCACACAGTGATCGTTCAAGCATAAAAACCCATAGAACTTAAGGCACGAACAAACTAATATCTGGATAAGAGCGTCTGCCAAATGCCTAAATGTAAATGTAATGATGAACAGGTGCAGATGATGACAGATGATCAGGCAGGTGATTAGTATACTGGTGATGCTGAGTGCTGAGTGGTTGGAACAGACAAGAGGGGAAATGAGGTTGATGCTAAAGTTGTTATATAAACACTTCCCATCTATTCATATTTCTCTAATTTAATCTACATCATTTAATGTAATGTAATATAAAGAAATGATGGGTGGCTTAAGACTTTTGCACAGTACTGTACAAACATGTTACACCATTTAGATTAGTGTGATGCAATGCTAACTAAGCTATTTGTCATTTAATTTTTCAGTATTACACATAAGTTTATTCAGTTTTGGGGTATTTTTAGACTCATGGTTCACAGTTGCTTAGGTTAAAACCAGGCATTAAAACCTAAAGTCAACATCTCCAGCATTGAAGCCTACATAAGTCATTAAAAAGCAATTAGCAGTGAGACTCTTGGCGAGAAAGATAATTCTCTCAAAAATACACAGTGCATTCCTTCATCCTATCTGTAATCCACAGAGTGAAACAGATGAATGTATACCTTCAGGAGAGGCCGAACTCCACCCCCACATGCATGCATGGATAATATATAAAATCTTTATATCCATGCTTTAATTTCTTTTAAGCTCACATTTTCCTCTATTTGATTTTTCTCGAGTGTTCCTTATATAATTTGTAAAAATTTTCAGCCTTTGATACTGTATTGGCAAAAAAAGGGTCACTGTGTCACTGTGATGTAAATGCACGATAGCCAATAGAGTGCATTAGGTGCAAAATCTATTTTGGTAAAAAAAAATAATCTGTTCATAAGTACCTTATTTTCCTGATGTTTTTACAATAATAAGAACATTTTAATCCTAAACATTGTTTCAAAGCACTGAAATGAACACTATCAAAGCTGGTTACTTATATGATTTTTTTGCTACTGTATTAATCTATGCTGAAGCAAAGTTTTTTTTAGGGGCAGCAGGAAAATCCTATAATGTCAATATGAGGCAAAGGGTTTCCTAACTAGGATTTAGACAGAGTTATCTGATTCCCTAGTAATAAATAAATAAATAATATTTATTTATTACTAGTTATTATTTATTTATTACTTTATAATAATAAAGGATTTTTTTCCTGTTTATCATATAATTTGTGAAATCTTCCCACTACCCTTGATCTTTTTTATTTAATTTTATTTAACAAATCTCTGTAAGCATTTGATCTTTGAGTGTGAGAGGTGAGTAGCATTTAGCAGGTGACACTCACCTCTCCACAACGTCGTTTCCGCTCCAGCACGTGGGTTCATCTCGCACCACCTCTCCTTCACAGAGCATCTCTGGAAGGGCTGCAAAAAATGCCTTGTAGCGTACGATGTACTTGATGAACTCCCTAAAAGTGACTCACACACACATGCAATGAAAGAGTGTAAAAGAGAGAGAGAGAGAGGGAGAAAGAGAGAGCAGAATAAAACATTAGAAACGTGGTGTTGCAAAATTCCAAATGAATGCATGCAGACATATCACCATTAAACAAGATTGTTGTTTCACAGAATAAAAAAAAAAAAAAAAAAACATATTGAAATATAAAAAATGCAAGTTGAAGTTTGCATTTCCCCATCTACATGAAATTTTGTAAAGTAAGAGCCACCTAGATTCAGATGCATATCATCTTACAAAAGAAATAGAAACTTAAAATTTTATCATTATCTATAATAATAATAATAATAATAATAATAATAATAATAATGTAGTGATATAAGGTTGAAGTGTTGCCACCAAAACTGTAATACAGCAAAATCCATTATCAGTATTCAATGTTAAAGTTAAACAGTCTATCATCAAATCAAATATGATGTAAATAAATAAATAAATATCACTAAAATACTAAGATCCATTTGTCCCACTGTCCTTCTAAGGACTTTCTAATGACCTAATGCTTAAAGATGACAAACAGAAGTAAAACTAGAACCGAAAGAAGAAAGCATTTAAACCCAACTTCATAACATTAGAGGGAGCTTAAAAATGAGTGATGCACATGCTGAATAACAGATGAGTTGTGACATCATTGTACAATCCTGTGAGTGGGTGGTAACAGATTTAATACAGGCAGCACTAATGGAGAAATATCACTCATCTCTTAAAGTGGACTAAAATGGACACATGCAAAATAAAATACACCATAAATAAAGGGGATTGATTTTATGTTTGTGTGTGTGTGTGTGTGTGTGTGTGTGTGTGTGTTTGTGTGTGTGTGTGTGTGTGTGTGTGTGTGCATGCATGCTTACCGAGAAATCTCTTTTAGACTTCTATCTTTATTGTGTTTGTTGGGTTTCAGAGGGAGAGAGCTGATCAACCCGTCACACATGTTTATGGAGCAGTCCAGGGGGAAGACGAGGCAAGCAGGAAGAGGGTGAGTTGTGAGAAAACAAAAAGTCACAGACTTTGGGAAATGGAGGGAAATGGATATAAAAAAAAATTTAAATCATGATCCTGTGGGAAAAGGTCAGACATGCACATGCAAATTCAAACCTTTTATGATAAGTTGCTTAGTGGAACAGTACCATCAAACACTCTTTCTCTCTACGGATGCATGTCTAAATATCAGTCAGCATGATTACTTGCAGAGTTAAGTCCCGCTACAGTATGGTTATAGCTCAAACAGACCATTTAATTGGACTTCTGTCCTTGTCCCATTTTACAAGCATGGTAGGCAAATCAATTTATCGGTCCAAGTACAGTATGTCTGCTACGATAGATGGCGATGTGCTCCTCTTTCAACTTGTCATCATTATATCAAGCTGTATGTATACCGCTATGCTTTACTTTTTTGTGCAAATGAGATGCATGTTATCCGTCTCCTTATAGTGTTATCTGAAGGCCGACAATCACATATTTTATCTTGCTGTTACACATTTTGTTCGACTATGTGCCAGAATAGCTCAGCTCCCAACCACATTACAGTATATAGGTGTGTGTAAGTTTAATTTATTGATTTATTTTAAAGTCGGGTTTTAGTTGGACTAACACAATTAGTCAGACTGACACTATATCATATAAATGTACTGAGTGTTTTCTTTTTCCTTCTGCTGCTTTTTGCTACCTTTTGACTAAACCAGTCATCAATGCTACAGTATGTGACTATTGTGCTTTAGTCACAAATGAGTCAGGTGACTATGTAAATTGTTCAATTAAATCATAAAAATCTAGATTCCCCTACTGTACTGTAAATACTCCCCTACTGTATGGTTTCATGCACAGAAATCTGTTTTTTTTTATGTCCAGTATTGGTGCTGATTTTATTATTTTTTATGTTATACATATAATAATTTGCCAAAGAAGCTACAGTTAAACCTTGGATTGTGAGCATAATGCATTCCAGAAGCGTGCTTTGTATATCGTTTTCAGCATATATACTGTAATTTTTTGGTGTTATACTGTGTCACTTCTAACAATAATAATTTAAAATGCTAATTATTAAAATTTCTTTAGGAATATTGATAATAAAATTAGTGTAAGCTTCTAGAAGTATGTGACCTGTAAAAATTGTTGCTTAAATTGCTGTCTGTTAAAAGCTTAAAAAGCAAAAAAATCTGTAGTGGCTATAACCATGTCAAATTTATGTTGCAATATCTTAACAATTTTGTATTTTAGAGGAATACACTTTTTTAGGTTTATGAATTTACATGTAAAAAACTAAATTGTCCAAGTTTCCTCTGAATGACAATTAAGATCACTGAAAGATTGGAATTCCAAAAAGTTACGGACACTACATAAAAGGGCATGGAATTGTATTTAGCACATGTGTTTCTTTTTCTCTGATAAAAATATCAATTTGTATGCATATTCAAAAAAATATGCATGGACAAGAGAAGTATTGTGAAAAAATTAAGTATTATAAAAACTTGTGTTATATGGTCCTATATAAAAATTCACTTTTCTATCTAGGTAAGACACTTTTTAGCACCAATACCACATTTTGACATGACCTCTTGTTGTTGTGTCTTTATTAACACCTGATAAATATAAATCTGATAAATGTCTTCTAACAGAAACAAACCTGACGAAATAACTCTTATGAGGACCGCAAAAGAGTAAATAGACAATGTGGTTGAGAGAAACTTTCATGTTCTTATAGGAGGACATTTGGCATCCAAAAGATTCATGATTAAAAGCATACACACTTTGTTAAATAACAAAATTGACAGATAAGACACTGCAGCACACTGAGTCCTTAGTGGCAGTTTAATTAATTATGCAATTAAGTAATATATCATGTTGACTTTGCCTTAATATTGTTTTGTGTGTAAGAGTTACCTAAAATCTCATAAGTAATAAACCACATAATCATACCACATTAGTAACTAGTATTACTGTAGGTAACTCTTATACACAAAACAGTAAAGAGAAAAGCAAAGTCAACATGATATATTACTTAATTGTTATTACTCTTTAGTAATTACTCTATTACTTTCCTCAACTGTGACAGTGTGCGTTTGCCATTGTATCCTCATTTGGTCCCCATAAATCAAATCCTAGAATCATCTTTGGCTGGATTTACATTCAAATAAATTAAATGTCACAGCCACTTGGCGTTGGTATGTCATACTGTAACTCTGGAGCCAAATAATCACTAATAACATTGTACAGAAACATGTTTAAAAAAAGTGTAAAAAAACAGACATTACATTATTATATTACTATCCTAGTAGTATATTATTATATTACTACTATTATCCTGTTTTTATACAGACAAAATCCTATATTAACATTTTTGTATTATTATTATTATATTATTTTCACTTACTGGTAAAACATTAGCTGTATTTCTTTGCTATTATACCATGTACTATACTCATCTAAAATGAAAAGCATTTGCTTAACCCAGTTAAACATTTTGCAGCTGAAGCTTTGAATCGTGATTCGGATTATAAAGCACCAACATCCGGTATGATAAACGCAGACGTCTCTCTGGCAGACGAGCTGAACGCAGACGTGTCTCTGGCAGACGAGCTGAACACTTTCTATGCTCGCTTCGAGGCTGCAGCTAAGGACGCTAGCGATGCTAATGCTAGCGGCGCTAACGGCTGCAGACAGGAAGTCACTGCCAGCACCGGAAGCGCGTTCATCATCACCGAGCACGACGTGAGGAGAGCCTTTAAGAGAGTGAACACCAGGAAAGCAGCAGGACCAGACGGCATCTCAGGCCGTATTCTCAAAGCCTGCGCAGACCAGCTAGCACCTGTGTTCACTGAGATATTTAACATCTCTTTATCTCAGTCGGTGATCCCCACATGCTTCAAAGAGTCCATTATTGTTCCTGTCCCAAAGAAACCTCATCCTGCTTCCCTCAATGATTATCGCCCTGTAGCCCTCACTTCAGTAGTGATGAAGTGCTTTGAACGCCTGGTCAGAGACTTCATCATCTCTTCACTACCAGACACACTCGACCCACTACAGTTTGCTTATCGTCCAAACCGTTCCACGGACGATGCAATCTCTCATCTCCTCCATACATCTCTCACTCACCTGGACACTCGGAGGGGGAATTATGTGAAAATGCTCTTCATCGACTACAGTTCTGCATTTAATACCATAATTCCCTCCACACTTACCACCAAGCTGGAGCACCTGGGACTCAGCTCATCTATGTGTCAGTGGATCTCCAACTTCCTAACTGGCAGACCACAGGCAGTAAGGATGGGCGGACATGTCTCAGCCTCCCTCACTCTCAGCACTGGAGCCCCCCAGGGTTGTGTTCTGAGCCCCCTGCTGTACTCTCTGTACACCCACGACTGCGTGGCCACTACCAGCTCCACCACCATCATCAAGTTTGCTGACGACACTGTTGTGGTGGGCCTGATCACGAACAACAATGAGACGGCCTACCTGGAGGAGGTTGAAAATCTGGAGAACTGGTGCCAGAGAAACAATCTCCTCCTGAACGTCAGTAAGACAAAGGAGCTGATAGTGGACTTTAGTACAAAGCAGGTGAGGAACTACCAGACCCCCGTCATCAACAGGAGCCCAGTGGAGAGAGTGGACAGCTTCAGATACCTCGGTGTTCACATCACGCAGGACCTGGCATGGTCCTGTCACATCAACACCGTGGTAAAAAAGGCCCGACAGCGTCTCTACCACCTCAGACGCTTGAGAGACTTTAGACTGCCCTCCAAGGTGCTCAGGAACTTCTACTCCTGCACCATAGAGAGCATCCTGACGGGAAACATCACGACCTGGTTCGGGAACAGCACCATGCAGGACAGACGAGCTCTACAGAGGGTGGTGCGATCAGCTGAGCGCATCATCCGCATCGAGCTCCCTGACCTGCAATCGATTTACAGCAAGCGGTGCTTGACCAAGGCCAGGAAGATCGTGAAGGACCTCAGCCACCCCAATAACGGACTGTTTACTCTGTTGCGGTCTGGGAAGCGATTCCGCTCCTTGAAGGCCAACACAGAGAGACTGAGGAGGAGCTTCTTCCCGCAGGCGATAAGGTCTCTCAACCACAACCACACCACTATGCAGAACTACACAATATTTTCATAATTGGTCAAATCTATCAATCTTCTTACATCCATGAACACTATGGACAATTACACGCTCACCTTCCTTCATATATACACTACATGTCGTACGTTACATCCTGGACCATTGCACAAAGACACTTTAATAACCTTGCACACCTACCTTCACAACTACACTACATTTTACAGTTTTACGTTTACATCCTGGACCAGTGCACAAAGACACTTTAATAACCTCTGCACTAAGACACTTTGCTCTATGCATATTTGCACACACCGTACAGTATATTTCAATTTGCACAGTATATTTCTATTTTGTACATCATATTTCTATTTTTATTTCTAGTTCTATTTTTTTCCTAGCACATTTCTATTTTTATTTTTAGTTCTATTTTTCCTAGTTTAATTTAATTTTTTAATTTAATTTCTATCGTATTTCTTTTATTCATATTTATTTCTTATTTGTAAAATTTAACTCTCTTTTAGGGTCAATGGCAGTCGTATAATGCATTTCACTACATTTCGTACTGTGTATGTTTGTGTATGTGACAAATAAAATTTGAATTTGAATTTGTGTATAAATAAACTGCTACTGGATTTGCTTAGATTTTGGTCTTGTATCCTGGCATGAAGCCTAAAGGTTTAAAAATGTATTCCCATCTCCTAGAGTTTAGCTGTAGCTCTGACTGTGTTTCTCTCTGTGTGTTTCACTTGTTTAGTTGTTCTTCTCACAGCTATGTTGTACTTCACTTCAGTCCATGGCTTGCAGTGGTTGCAGGATGCTTAAATCAATTTGATGTAAATAAGGGCTAAATCAATAAGCATAAATATAGTCAATGGATCAGCCTTTCAGCAGTTTATAAAAGCCAACTGCAAACTTTGTGTAATTATTATAATTGTTTTTTTTCTCATGCATCTAACTGTTTTCTCACTGGCTTCTGCTGAGAGAAACAAAAAATATCCAAACAGGAAGTGCCTCTTCCACCTCCTGCTGCTGTTTTCATTCGGGCTTCAAAAGATCCCAATTGCCAAGTACAACATACTGTCTGCCAGCTTGGTGCAATATGGATCTGTAGCACTGCCACTCTAACAGACAGCGCTCCTGTATTCATGTCTGACATTTGTAAATATCAAAGGGCTTGGGACAATCACTTAACTGTATTCACACTGGTGTGGTTTGCTTCCATGGTCATTTATACTGAAGAAGACTGTGGGTAAGCAATATGAGACATTTATTCAATGACTGGCACAGATACTGCCTAAGGAAATTCATGTCAAAGAGCAAACGTTGTTGATTTACAGTACCTATTTAAAAATCTTACAATAGCTATGGGGGAAAAAAACAGTTTCTGTGATTATCTAAATAGGTACCAGGTATAATTTATAGAGTGCGGGTATGCCTCCCCTTCCCCTCCTCACAGAGCACTACCAATCTGCTCTCTAGACTCCTTTTTAAAGATGGTTGTAGCATCACCCTTATGTCAAACTCAAGATCTCTGGATGATCGCGGCAACCATGTTTCCATTATTTAAAAGGGAAAATATATGTATATATATTTTGAGAAAAATATCTCTGACATTCCTTAATAAATTTCTGAAATACCAGATAATGCAAAACCGGATAAGGACCATGTAAGGGCTGTCTAACCTGTGTAGATGGGATAATCTTTCCAGCTGTTTCCCGATGTTAGAGTCTGACTGGTTAGTTGTGGGTTCTGGGCCAAGTGTTGCTGAGGAAATCATCCTAGCAGTGTTGGGGTGAGCAGTTTGCATCTCAGTTACAGACTGGCCACATACTTTATCCACCTGGTTGAAAGAAAAACAGAGAGAATGATTTTAAATTTGGTTGGACACCTCAATATTAGAGGAGCTAACAAGGAATAATAAGGTACAGTAGGCGTTCACTCTGAAAATATGTTCAGCAACCTGGGAAACCATAGTAAATGTTAAAGTCTGCCTTTAGAGCTTCGGCACATTTCAAAGTTTCATTGCAATTTTACTAAAACACACATACTAGCTCTAATTATATTACATTATATATTAAAATAACTTTTGATCTTTTTTGGATAGTTGGATGAGTCTTTATACATGCAAAATAAAAGTAAAATAAACACATTCCCTGCCTTTTTTTTCTCTTTAAATTTGCATAGCTTTGCTTTATAAACCTGCATTTCAGATTCTTCTGTGTTTGTGGTTTTTACAGTGTTCCTGAGGGGGGAAAGCCAACTCTTGCCTAAGCTCTGCTCACAAGGCACCAATTTATTTGCCCAAAAAAAGATACAAAAGAGACACCACAGATGTGTGTTTCGAATTAGACCATTGAAAGAGTAACAGCGACGTGTGTGTTAAAAAATTCACATCAGACTGGGACAATTCCAAGCTGGTTTTGCAAAAATTTTAAACCTCAAATGTGGATCCTAGCTCACTGCCTATGATTCAACTTCAGATACTGAGGCTTGCTAGTTGAATTTAGGAACACTGTGGGGAAAATGTTTTTTAATAACTTGTATTGCATGAATAAGCATGATAAATCTTTGGGATCTTCATTTTGAGGAGTAATGATGAGTTTCAGGGGTGAGGGCATTCGAGGCACTGTTGAAGGCCCAGGTTTTGATTGCCCAAACCCCAGCCGCTTGATGCTGTATCAGAAAGAGCAATGGTGGAAATACCAGGAAATTAGTATGAAACTTGTCTTGAACTTTTACTAGCAAAAGATCCATTTTATGTCGATAGAAGACCATCAAGAACAAGAATGATATGGAGCTACATCTCAATTTCTTGATGATGAGAACAGCAGGTTATAAGTTAACTGATAATTGCTAAATGTGCATTGAAAAAGGCTTGAATCTGGTGGAAAATGCTTTATAATAATATCCCAGACCTGAGTGGGACTTGGTATGGCTTGAACACTCCACCCTGGAACATCATACAGTATGTAAGCTTTAAAATCAACAGCAATATATTATTTTATCTGTATTTGTTTTACCACATACTACTACTACTACAACTACTCATAATAATAATAATAATCATAATAATAATAATCAAACAATAAAGGACTGTTGCATTGTATGTCCCTTCATGTATAGCCTACTGTACATGTTCTTTGATGTCCTGTCTTAGCCTATACTAATTACCTGAAATTGGCCTTTTAAACATTTAATGTTCCATTCAAGAATTTTAATGGCTTCATTTGTGTATCTCTCAAAATTTGGCTACTATGGTCATGTGTCTTTGTGAGGAATATAATTCTCAGAGTGATAAGCAGAGTTGAGTTGCTTCCAAATCCATATCATTTGGTGCCAAGGGCAAAAAGTTTGATTTGGAGAATCTATTTCCACATGTTTGCTGAGACTCCAGCTTAAGTTTTGGCAGACTACAAATGGGATTTCATATGCTTGGCACGCTTCCAAAAAGCCTGTCTTTGTGGAGTGTCTGGACTATGGTTGCCCTATGAACAGCTTCTCCTGAGGCATGGATCTCATCAGCTACTTTAGGGTTAGCTTTGGTTTTTTGGTTGCTTCCTTTAGTGGTGGCTTTGTTTAGGTCACTGTTGTGTGTATTCTTTCTTGAATTTAGCTTATTTAGCAGAATGTCTGTGGGTTATTTTTAGAACAAAACACTGATAGATATTGATATTTTTCCAGACATTTGCCCTGGGGTTGTTTAGATAGCTCCTGGGTCAGTTTATTTAGATATGTTCCTTATTAGGCTCCTGAGACCCTCCAGAAACAGATCTATTCATACTGAGATTCTTTGATATTTACAGTAATTTTCACAAATGTCCTAGCAGACTCCATTCTGCTAATTATGTGATGACAACTCATTGAATTAGATCTAATTCATAAAATTCAGACCAATAGTGCTAACTAGAGAAGAAAGCCAAAAAAAAAGAAAAAAAAAAAGATGATGGTAAAACATTTTATTTTCCTATTAATGCTTGTATATTGGACATATTGGACAAGATGTCCAAGCACCACCAACAAAAAGTGCGGTAAGCTTATGGCTCATCTAATTCACAATCCCATCACTTGGGATAATCCATTTCCCATTACAATTATAGTTGAAGATAATTAAAATCATTTTTTTTTTTTTTTGCAATAAAATGTAGCAACACTTTTGAACCCTCTTTCAGCTGCTCAGCACTGCTTCTGACAACTGCTGAGGAGCCACACACAACTGCAAATATCTCAGCAACTTTTAAATCCCCAATTCCCCAATTCCCTCTCCCCTCCAGCCCCCCAAACCTTTGGTCCCTTGACCGCCTTGCAAGAACATTACAGATCTGTGAGAAACACTAGTATGTTTTTTTAAATACTTTTGCATTATGGGTCTTGGCAGAGTCTTGCCAACTGGAATTTGCGAAATGAATCATCAAGACCTAAACAGAAAGGGTTCATGCTCAGGTGACAGTGGTTAGATATATCAAGATAGATAGTCTCTAGAAAGTAATAGTTCAGTCACACTAATAGAATTAAATCTAAAAATGTGTTCGCACGCACACACACGTCTCTCTCTCTCTCGCTTTCTTTCTTTTTTACACACACACACTCAAACACACACACACACACATAAAGTGATAAAGCATTGCATCTTATAACAAGGTCCAATACATTTTCTTGACTATTTAAAGAAAAGTTGTCGTAAATTGTTGTAAAAGTATGTATAATTACAGTATGTATAATCTAATTAACAGTTATTAGAACACCTGAAATATAGGTAAACGTCCCAGTGGTCACCACTTGTGGAATGCTTCTCATCCAATCAACGTGCTTACTTAGAACTTACTGTTGTATTTGTTGTACTAACAAGTGAAGAGAGAAATGTGTTTAATAATCAAATGTCATTATTTCATTATCATTGACAGGTTTATTGACGTTCTAGAAAATGTTGGATAATTCCACTGTACAGCATGCTCTGTAGCTCAAAGTTGAAATGTATATTCAGTGATGCAATGTAACTGCATGCCAACAATTGCTCATGAAACATGCACCCTGCTGCTTGGTGCTTGGGCCCTTCAATCACTCTTTGTAACTATATTTACTATTAAACTTGCATTTGTAGGACATTTATAGGCAAGCAAACCAACATGTATTTAGCTAGACATTAAAAAGCCTCACATACACGCACACAAAGGGAGAGAGAAAGAGTGTGAGAAAGAAAGAGAGAGTAGAAGAGAGCACTAGCAACTGATAAATCAATGCAATTCAATCTGACTGAAAGCTTTCAGACTCATAAATAGACCCCCAGTCCTTCAATCGAAATGTTGGTTTGGACAAGCACATAAACTAAAACTTAGTTAAAATCAATTCATCTTTACTCGAAGGGAATTAGGGTTATTTATTAGGGTTCATGTAACTTGATAACCAAGGAAAAAACTCAAGTATGACATTATATAAGGCAAAAGAAAAAATATATTAATCTTCTGAACATCACTCATTCACCTCCTCATCATCATCAACTTTGAGTGAGAATAAATAAATGATTAAAGAAATTAAGGTTGAATGCATTTTTGGCCAGATAAATATTTACAATATTAAAACCTTGAGAATAGGAAAATTATATTAAAAGATTTCATTCAAATTCCATTAATCATACTGTAGGTTTAAAGAAATGTTATAAAAAATAAACTACTGTATACCGTAGGGCACAATGGTAAAAGTTAATCACTTTTTTTTAATAATCCATAATTCATTATTTTTATAGGTGACTAAGGTTAAATAAATAAATAAATAAATAAATGCATCTCTCAGTTGACTGAGGTTTAAATGGATCTTCAAATTACATGATCTACTATTACTCCAAGGTAAATCTAGAATGCAGTCTAAATAAAAACCCTTTACACATTGTTTTCAGTATATTGTGGTGAATTTTGAAGATTTTCTGCAGAGAGACACACACATACTGTACTATCAGAACCATATTTGTGAAAGACTCAAGGCTCCAACTGTCAAATGCATTTACATATTTTGCACAGAAGAATACAGCCATACAGAGGCAAAAATAATGAAAGACTACTATCAAACCACAGTTCTTCTACAAACATACCAGAAAATCTATCCCAGTGTAAAAAAAACAGTTATTGCTGCCAAAGCTTGACATGAGAATCTGGCAGCCTGAGAAGTTTAGTAAGGGCAGCAGCACCGCTAGAAAAGATATTCACTGGAAACATTACCTGGCCGAGGGAAAAAAAACTGTCTCCTACAGTCTCATACTAATGTTTCATTTCACTGCTTTGATTACAGCTCACAGTATGGTTGCCAGTTCATGTGTGAGAAATAACTCCTCGTTTCCAGAACCACTCTTTCTCAGTTTGAGTCCCGGAGTATGCCTGTCAGGAAATCAGGCAAGACAAAAACGCATTTGATTGTATAAGCTTTTGGTACATTTAGGTTATCAGCTGACTTCTTTTTATTGCCGCATAACATTGCTGAGCTGAACCACTCTAAAGTGGTTATGTGATCTCCAATCATGGTCATAAATTTCTCCTGACAGCTGACCAGTATTCTTTAAGGGCTTAATAATGTGTTGGGTGGTTCTTAATCCAATTTCAGCAATATCCATCATTTTCTTGGCTTGATTTGGGCCAATAATTTGACCCCTTTGAAACTCAACATTGATTAATTAATTAATTAATTGATTGATTGATTTTAATTCCACTACATACTGTAGCATGGTCTGTGGCTCAAGGTTGAAATGTATATTCAGCAACGTATCTGCATGCCAACAATTTCTCATGAAACATCCACCCTGCTGCTTGGTGCTTGGGCCCTTCAATCACTGTTTGTGACTATATTTACTATTAAACCTGTATTTGTAGGACATTTATAAGCAAGCAAACCAACATGTATTTACAGTAGCTAGACATTAATAATCCTCACACACACTCAAACACACACAAACGCACACAGATCAAGAGAGAGAGAGTGAGAGAGAGAGAGAGAACTCAACACTGATTGATTGACTGATTGATTGATTGATTGATTAATTGATTGATTGATTGATTGATTGATTGCCTGCCATTGTAGTTTATCATGTCAGAAATAAGGCAATGTTTGTAATAGCATGTAAAGAAAATCTGCTACCTAATTATAATATTGCATAACTAGAAAATGTTATTTTGTGGTACCGTATCAATATACGTTTTTTATATATATATATAATATATACACTATATTTTCTATATAACCTCAAAATATTCAAATAAATACTGTACAACCCTCTATTGCTATCTTCACAAGACCAGTACTGTTAAATAATTTTCCTCACATACTATAGAAAAAAGCAGTGGATGCAATTCACTATACTGTACAGTTCATTGCTCTAATTTTGATGACCAGGCACAATAATTCTGCTCTGTACACAGATCAGTTCCTCTTTTTCTGTTTAAAAGATTGTTTAAGAATCTATTTAAGTTTTTAAAGGCATACTATTTTAAACACAAAACTCAGCTTGAGGTGCTTATTGCTAGCAGTTTACAAAATTAACCAAAATAAACATAGCTTAATTAAATGATCTATGAAAGCCCTAAGCATTTAATTTTAGAGGCAATATACTGTAGAATCTTAAAAACATCTACAGTACTGTAATTAAAGTTAAATAAAAAAAAGATTTATTTACTGTAATATTAATTTTAGTCAATCAAGGTTAGTCTTACTTCACCCTGACATTTGTTGCATGCCGCTTGGGGAGGAGAACATTGTTTAGGTATTACAAAAGGGAATAAATTAATATAAGGATATGTTTATTCTATAGTCTTACATAAAAACGTATTTGAAACACAAAGAATTCAGCTGTTTCTTATCTACACAAATTCCAAAAGTGACATGGATCTTTACAAAATAAGTGATTCATAAATAAACTTTATCAGCTTTTGTACTTCAGGGCAAAAACATGCTCCAAAATGAAAACATCTGAAAACAAATACAAGATGCATTGTAAACGATGTTACCATAAGATAAATTTGCCTGGGAATTCTAAAGATCTTCCCACTGACAGCTTGAGATCAGTTATCACTCTGGGACATACAGTACCATTCCATACTTTACCCAGAGTGGAATTGAAAGTTGGACGTTAACTCAGCATGTGTGTCTCCATGCGTGTCTCTTTCTTCAATTCTAAACCTGGATCATTTACAGTCATGTACAGTATCCTATGCAAACTACTAAAACTGAAACTGGCTTTAGTGACGTTAGTTGTTTATATATTTTATGCACAATTACAGTACTGTATCTACAGTATGGTTAATGCATGCACACTATTCCAGTTCTCCAAGCTATCATTTTGCACCCCTGATGAAACTTGATTTAATAGCCTCAATGCTACTCTCTAAAATCTCAGCAAATCTTTATTATACCTCCCCTCTTTCCACTACTCCATGACGGACAATTAGTGTAATTCTTGTTAGAATACCTATAATGCAAAGTGATATATGGTATATAATTAAATGTCTCAGTGTTGTTATTCTCTTTATCACCTCATCCACTCAAATTACTCGGTCAGACGTACATGTTGTATAATTATAAATAATTAGTTAAAATTTGTTAAAATTAATATTAAAAAAAATATGTTTTAAGAAGAACCCTGTTACAATTTCCTGATTTAAAAATGTTTCAAACAAAAACTCATTTATAAAGCCAATAATCTATAACTTTTAAAAAGTGTACCTTGAAGAAACCATTGTTTTTCCAATTGTCTAATGAATTTAACTGTCACAGATAAAATGAGACTCAAGTACAGCCACGCTTCTAATCCACAAGCCTTTCTTTTCTCACTGGGAGTGACCTGCTCATCTCGTTCCCCCAGTCATTGGCATCTCGCTCCGTGCTCTGGGAGTATTGGGTTTCTTTGTGTGGTGATAGCCGGGGATGCGTGTTTATTTATGTAAGGATCAGCTACAGAAGCATCCCAGCTTTCTCAGCCCTCTCTGGCCCCTCACGGCAGTGCATGGTGGGTATTAGGCTCAGGCCTTTGTCTACTGCTGGTTTACATTCTACGCACTCAATTTTCACCCTCTCTCCTTCTCTTTCTACCGGCTTATTTTACACTCATTCTTTTTCCAACTCTTCTCCACCATCCAATCAACCTATGGTGAATAACAGCGTTAAAAAAACAAACGTCATGTCATAGTCCAGTCTAATTACTTTCTAAACTATATGTAAATGCAAGGGTCTCACACACACACACACACACACACACACACACACACACACACAGTGAGTTGGCAACAGATACAGTACTCCTGTCTGTTCTAGCAGGCCTCATAAATGTCACATTAATACTCTTGCACACATCGGCTGTGATTGAGAGGTACAACATCATGCTATGATTTTCAAATGTGCAGCCAATATATAATCTCATTGGAGCATTTCTTAAGAATATTCATGCTTTGTACTCCCCTGATCTTAAAGCACCTCCTGTGAAAATTTTCCTACAATCTTCTAGTCTGAGTTCATCATATTTTTATAACCGTCAATATGTGCAGACAAGCAAATGTAGGATTTTGAGTTTTGAAGAAAGGCCTCATGAACAAATAACGCAATGAGACAGGTAGTAATCAGTAGTCATAAACAGGCCGAAGATCAGTCAATTGTGATTGCAAATGGATTGTGGGAACAGATTGTGAGGCATTTGCCAATGTCCTGAGAGTTTTTTTCCACAAGAACTTAGGGGACACCAACCAAGCCATATGGCAGTACCAAGTGCCTATTAAAGCCAAAGGTCATAATAGCTGCTGTTTTCCATTTGTACTGTGGAGACTGGGTTTGGTGAAAATTACAGCAGTTAACATTTCCAAGGCTAAGGTTTTCCAGCATCTGACCAATGTGTTCTTCATGGCTTTGATTTCAGAGCAGGACAAGCAATACCATGCGAGTTTAAAAGACTAGTATTAGAAAATAAACAATGGCAAAGTCACAAGGTCTATGGGGGTGAAGAACACATAATTTGACCTTATTGAATACTTCCTGAAACTTTTCAAAACAGACCGGGTATGTTACCTGACACCTCAACCCCGGGGCTTTCAATACATGTGGAGGCAATGGGTACAACAGGATATGAATTACCTTGCAGTGACAGGATCAGGCTATGATTTCTTAGTCAGGCCAAGATATTCTTGGACTGTGCTACGAAATTTTACAAGATTCTGTGGAACAAGGGAGAATATTAATATATAACGTGCTTGTGGTTCTATGTGTTGGGAAATAATTTGAAGGCAAACAGCTATTTTACCATCCAGAACTTGGAACAGAAGTAGTTTGTAGGATGTAATGGTTTCACAGGAATCTTTAGCTAATAAACACTGCTGAAATTTATGAAGGTAGCAGCTAAGCAGAATGGTTCTTTTCAGCTTTTATATGACTAAGCTGCATGACTTCTGAAAGGATATTATATTTTCTGAGATAACTAGTGCTAAATCAGGTTTTCTTCTCCCATGAGGGAATCAAAGTAAAGCAAAACAGGATGGATTATTGATCACTCACTCACACACTCATTTTCTATATCACTTATTCTGTACAGGATGATAGTAGGTCTTGAGCCTATCCCAGTACGCAAAGAAAATATATTTCTCTATATATTAACTGTCAATATATTAAATGATTTAGTGTTCTGATCTACTGGTAAATTAATATTCCTCGTTGCTACACTAACTAATACTAACTATTAATCATCTTATGTAACTTTATCTTAACAATAGGATACTTAATAATATATTGAATTTGATCTAATATATTTATTTATTTATATATATATATTTTTTTTTTACAATATGCTTTTATGTTAATGGAGTTCGAACAAAATGGACATTATAAGCATTAATAAGAAAACATCGACAAAGTAAAAGTGTGTGTATAATTCTTAAAGATGCATAAAGTTTCAATAATGTTTTAATAAAACTATTATAAGTTTTCTTTTAATCTTTATATTGTATCATATATTATGATAAATTATATTGTCTTTATTTTATATATCCATACACGGTCCATTCATATATTGCAATATATTATTAAATATAAGCACATAACAATGATCATTGTTAAAAGTGCTATGCAAATAAGATGGAATAAAATACATTGAATTTATCAGTGTGGAGGACTCCAGGGTAAAAAGAAGCTGTAGTCTGTTTTTCAGAGTTATAATACACTCTGGCACTTTTTTTTTGCCATCAGGTGGGTAATCTACAACATGATATGGACCTGCCATGTTTGTAGCACAAGGCTGAAGAGGTCGTTGTGACAACTCCAATGACAAAGCAACATTACATAGTGACTTCCCAATGATAACTTAGTCAGAACACTATCCCATCTTTCCTGCCTGCACCATGATTGTACCATATCAATAAAGTCCCTAACAGGTATTAGCTATGTCGTAAATTGCTCAATGCCATCGTTACTACATCTTTCTTTGATCAAATTTTCACCATTTTTTTTTTTTATACAGTATGTTTTTTTAAATAAAAATGCCAGCTCCATGTCAGATGGTACGATTTTACGCAATTAGTACTGTAGGTTCTACTGCGTTCATGCCAAGTTCTATAACTTTTTACTGTATTGACAAAATTTTTGCAGACATAGTGGGAATGTGGCACAGATGTGGAGGTTTAATCAGCTGTTTATTTATCTGAACTATGTGTCATTTTCATTTTGCAGGACAACTCAATGACAGGTTGCCTAAGTCTCCAATAACTACCTGGACTCCATATTAACATTAATTAACATCAACTGTTATAGCTGAATTGGCTAACACACCTAACACAAAGTATGAATGCAGATCAATTCCTGCTTTCTGTTTCACCCAAATGAGGATGGGTTCCCTGTAGAGTCTGGTTCTTCTTAAGGTTTCTTCCTATTGCCATCTCAGGGAGTTTTTCCTTGCCACTGTTGCCCTCAGCTTGTTCATCAGGGACTATCTGACCATTTTGATTCATACACATTCACATTCCATACAAACTTAAATAATTCTTTTGATTGTGTAAAGCTGCTTTGCGACAATGACAATTGTTAAAAGCGCTATACAAATAAAATTGAATTGAATTGAGTTGCAAAACAAGTACAAGTGAAACAACATTGTTTGAACAATATACAGTATGTGAACCCCTATATTGTTGTTATATCATCTTGTCTACCCCACCAGTGATATAATCATATACTGTAGAAGACACCGGCACACTGGAAAAAAAGCCATTAGTTGATTTATGCTAATAATTAGTTAACTAATAATTAACTAATAATATTATTAACTAATTAAAACTTTTTTGCCTGTAAACAAGAGGAACTCAGGTCTAAAATCAGTATTTTAAACTTCTAGTGTTAACAAACACTCATCTTTCAGTATTTTAATGCTTGATTATTTAATAAGTTAAAATCTTCTGATGTCACTAACGGAATCTGACATTAGCTACTACAGTACAGTATAATGACAATAAATCAGTTTTCTTTAGTCCAAATTCTTTAAGGGTTTTGTTGTCAACGATCCATTTCCATTATCAATAGTGTGGTCGATTAATATTTTTTCTTATTTCATGCACCACTGTGCAAACGTATAAGGCACTGTATTATCTTTAGTACAAATTTTTGTTATACTGTATGTGTTTATCATGTATTGTTGTGTACAAAATCATTCACTATTTTAAAAGATATCTGAAAAATTAATGAATAAATTAAAGAAGAATATTTGGATGCTTGTAAAGAAAGCTTGCATGCTTGCAGTACTGTGCAAATGTCTAGGAAATGCAAAAGAAAAGCCATAAGAAAAGATGTTTTTAAAAACATTTATGCATAAAAAAAACTTTTAAGAGTACTAAAGTGTAATAAAATGAACACAGTCAATATCTGGTGTTAAAATTAATTGCTTAAATATAATCAATAATAGTAAGATACAGAGCTGTTCAGTTTTATGTAAATAAGACATTACTGTAAGTAAAACAGTTGGAAGGTTTTACTGAGTGTGCTGGAGAATATGCCAGTGTTCTTTTGTAACTTTGTCAAACTTGCTTCCTTCTATTTTCATGCAAAACTAAAACAACTTTTTTTTGTAGCTTCGCAAATATTCTTCTGTAATGTAAATTATTTATACATTTTTTAAGGTATGTTTGAAAGTAGTCAATGATTTTTTACATAATAATGCTGACATAATAAATATATATAACAACATTTGTCCTACGGGTTATAAAGAACCTTTGACCAGCTTTGTATATTTAAATATGTCTGCCGAAGCTTTTGTTAACTTCACCTACAGTATTAATTCACTTCTGCTAAATCCTTTCTTGTACTTAAATACTGGACTTTCCATTTCCCCAATTGCACGCATAAAGAAAAATGTTCATATTTATTCAGATGTATGTACATTTATGTAGATGTTTAAGGTACCTCATTCCATATTTATATTCAAAACATACAGGAGTGCACACACCCTGTAAATCCTGATTATTCATATCAAATGCCACACGGTCCATTCAGTGAATAAGCTTAATCATTTCCTGTGTCCATAAATTTATATTCAGGCGGATGATTATATAGCAGCTAGGGGAAAGAGTGCATAGTCAGCATATTAGAGAAGAAGGATACTGCGAGCGGTGAAGAAGGTGAAAAAGAAAAGGGAAGAGAGTGTGTGATGGAGAATGTACAACAAAAAGAACGGTCCATGAAAGCCCTCTCAGCAGTAGAAGGTTGGAGAAAAAAGAAGCTTATGACGAAGTAACGTCCTGTGGTATTTGATTACTTCTTTACTCCATCAGAGGCAAGCCAGAAAATAAAGAAGGAAATAAAAAGTGTGACGGCAGTCTATCTGAGACCTGTCTCACTGGCTGTGTTGAATGGAAATCCGCTCCACTCCCAGGAGCCTCTAGAGTCTTGTTTCCGTTGTCCAAAAGAACAAGTTGCTATTAACATTCTTACATAAGGGTGTAATTAAAGCTTTGTGTTAAGCCCTGAAGGAAAGAAAGTAAAATACTATGATAACTAATCAAATGTGACCTTGGTAAAAAATTCAAATGTTTTCTTTATTGTCTGTCTTTTTCTTTTAATATAAGTTACAGTATAAACATGCTGAGCATTGAGTCATATGATGTCCTTTGGGTCCCAAACATGGTATCATGCTTGCGTTTTGGTAACAATCATTGTTTTTATGTTTTAGGATAATGTTAGGATTAGAAGTGAAGATAGTGCCCCTTTCCTCCGACTTCCATTAGTATGAAATTAACCACATCACCTGCTCTAGTGTGAGATATCTAGACATGAAAAAAGGAGCCATCACATAAACATCCCTACAGAATGGCATTGAGAACACTTCGGTAAGTACAGACTCATTGTTTCATGGATCATTGTTTCCATTAAAAACGGCAATCCTTTAAAGCAGCAGAAAAGTAGAAGAGGAGACATCAATAAATCAGATACTAAAATATGAACATAAAACATGAAAGCTATAGCTGTTTTGCAGCTATGAAGATGAAGATTAGTGATGTAAGAAATATTGATGAAAGAGGAAACATTCCAGAAGGAGAATGCAATAACTATGCACAAGCAACAACAAAAAAAATGCAAGAAAGCAAAAAGTAAAAAAAAAAAGACTATAAGATTAAAATTAAATATTGATAGAGTAAAATGATTCAATTTAGAGAATGAGGAAAAATAAAAATGGCTGGAAGTATGTCGTGGCAGACATCCAACTTCTCCCGGAAGTTTCAAAAGAGTCCCTCATATTAATAGTAGCTTTCTGACATCTGCAAATTATATGCAATATCCTGGAAATTTAAATATAAGTGAGCATGCATACTGATATGCGTCTGTGCTAAGTGAACCTAGAGGGCGGGTATAGACATTCTCTCAATCTCTCTCCCGCTCTCACTCATTCATCTCTCTTAGTGACCCTATAGCTTTTCTTAGTGGGCAGGGCTAGTAAAAACTAGTATATTTTACTAGTTAATTTCATTTTTCTTTTACTGCAATATATCTTTATTTTTACTTGTACAGTATATTTTACCAGTTAACTTTATTTTCTACCGTATTTCCTTTATTCATATTTATTTCTTATGTTTAAGCTTTTATATTAAGGTCACTGGTAGTCGAAAAAGCATTTCACTGCATATCGTACTGTGTATGACTGTGTACGTGACAAATAAAATTTGAATTTGAATTTGAAAATAAATCCATAAATACATTTTGGAGGGAAAGTTGTCCAGGGGTATCTCCCTGATATGATTTTTATTTATTTTTTTGCAGGGTGAGATGTCTGAGATGGGTTTACTGCAAATTAAATTAAAGCTGCTACACGTCACAGTCAGATAAAGGTAATATTCTACAATACGTTATACGTGAATATACGTTATACGTTAATTTAGATTTTGTACTCACATTACACAGAAAATCTACCACAGATGTGCTGAATCATCCAGTCCAGCTGTGCCATGGAAATCCAAACGCTAATAATGATACATGGCAGATGTGAATGTGTTAAGCTGGCCATTAAGCTGGATGTACGTATCATGGCAGGGGAAAAAAAAACCCGAAAAAGTTCACATCAACTCTTTCAGTTTCGTTAATAATCCACAGAAAAGTTCTTTGAAGGATAAGCACATGGCTTTATACAGTACTGTACACACATGTATGCATGGATTAGAGAGAAACAGATATGAAAAAGGCATACAGCACAAGCACACAGACACATATGCATACACTTTATGGGATCTGCAGGTATGCAGAAAAACAAGTGAGATTACTTTACCACCTCACGCACGTGTGCTGTGAATGAAGCAACTGATTTCATCAAGCACACACCACCTGCAGATCTAAAACATGTCCCTATGTACGCAAACATTCACACACACGCAGAAAGAAGAAAAGGTGAGTGTGTATGTTAGGATATTGCAAGAGGTAAGAATCGTATTCGACACACACACATTTGGCAGGGCGCAATGCCATCTCAAGGCTGCACATCAGGGGGTAGAGAATGCCAACCGCAAGCCTTTTGGGAAAACATGACAGAGAAATTCAACACCATTACACCATTATAACTCCTCTAATATCTCACACATGTCCCCTTACACACACACACACACACACACACAAACATAGGCTACTTTACCACTTCCCTCTTTATGATAGCTAGAAATTTAAAGAAAAGAAAACTTTCCTTTTTCAAAAACGTCTTGTGTTTAAACACTTTTGAAGAGCATTAAATTAGGGTCAATAGAAGCAATTGAAGTGTTGTATAGATGCTGATGATGTTGAAGATGAAGATGATGATGATGAAACCTACAGTATGCTATAACCAGGCACCTTTAAGTTTTTTTCCTAATATAGAAATGAAATTGAACACTTCAATATTTTAAAATGGCAGAACAAAAGTCAGTCTCAGTCAAACTCAAATGTTCAAAAAAGTCACAAGTAAAAGATCTTTTTTTCCTTTAAAAAAAAAGGTATTTTCAGTCTGCAATGAACAAAAATAAATAAATTCAGAGCGGACTTTGATTTGAATTACTTCTCAGTCTCAGAGGGGGGCAATATTTTTATTCAACTTCAACAAAAGCTGGTTCTCAAAGTTCTTGGAACCTATTCCAGATCTTTTTGGACTGAAAATAAGGCCAGCACTGCTAAAAAGTCTCTCGCAAGCAGCAGATGCAGGGAGGGGAGTGATATCGCCTCTTTCGCCCAAGCAATTAGCCATGGCAGATAAAGATGCCGACTTGTCACACACTTTCACAATGTAATGAGTAACGGTAAGTGTCTGTTCAAATGTACTGGGGTAAAGAGTACATAAATTCAATAAAAAAATTTAGTCGAGTAGAGAGTAAAAGTTGCTTATATTTTTAATACTCAGTATAAATACTTATGTATAGTAACGAAGTCCATTTACTCAAATACTTTACAGCACTGCTACTTTAGTGTTTCCCCTAACACCAGAAAAAGCAAAGCCCCACCCAAACTTACATGCACAGTTAGATTTGCCTGAATTGCAACTGCTTTCTGAATTGCTAAGCAACTTGACTGATTGTCAATTAAAGTTCCTCCTTCCAATCAGCACCTCCTTGTGCTGATTGGTTGAATATTGGTGGTCTACTGAATTTACCATTTTACTGTTTTCATAGCATCTGTCATGAGAATTGAATTGCATTCTCAGCTGAGTTATGTCTTTTTTTAAAAGCAGCCAGAAAAATGAACCGTCCTGGATCCTATAAAATACGTCGACTATCATTAAACAGAGGAGATGCTGAAACCCCAGGGAGAACTTTTGCCAGTAGTGAGAGTCTGCATTAACCTTATGCTGAATTTTTCAGGCATGTTAAACTCACTTAGGCCAATTGACTGTATATGAATCACTGACAACCATTTTTCTTAGTCACTTTCATGTTTTTATTTCTTTTCTTTTCCCTTTCTGTCATCTTCTCTTTCCTTTTTCTCATACTGTTAAGTATGTGGCAGTAGTCCAATCTCCGAAACAGCCATAAAGTGAGTCTTAAACCTTTCAGCACCTTAAACTCTTCATAACACTGATAAGATGGGAAGAAATGAACACCAGCAAGAACAGTTTCGTTTATGTTAAAAAAAAAAGCTTGTAGGGAATAATGGGACCTATGGACAGACTGAACCCATTAAAGGGCTGTTCATGTGCCAAAGCAACCCACTGAATTCCCAAGCCAATTAGCGGCATTGTGAGGAGAAGCTCTGCTCTTATTCCTCTCATGCATGTGAATGTGCACGAGAGGCTTCTCAACCCCTCAGCTCATAGGTGCCAGAATGAATGTGTCATGGTCACGCTGTCATTTTGGTCTTTTTTTTTTCCAAATGAAGTAAAATTCATTTGCAATTGCCTGGATTACTTTCACAAAGAACAGACAGATCTCGGTAATACATGAGTGATGAAAAGAGAGAGAGAGAGAGAGAGAGAGAGAGAGAGAGAGAGAATTTAAAGCATAATTGTCAGCAAAAACTGTTTCCATTTTCAACCACTAAATTATTTTGCATTATAAATTATACTGCATTATACTTATTTGGCATAGACATACACAGAAAGACCAAAGGGAAAATAGATATTAATAGTTTTATGAAAAATTCAAGAACCATAATTGTTTTTTATTTATCATTTATTAATTTTATTTGATGAGCAAGTAAGGGTTAGCTATTTATACATCATTATACAACAGTTAGTTAGTTGTGACTGAGAAATCTGATTGGATGAGAGGCTTTCCATGAGTGCTGATATCGAGTATAACAGCACTGGGACATTTAATTACACATATTACCCTGCATCACAGGTGTTCTACAATTTTTTATTAAACTAACTGTTGGTTGCCAGCATGGGTGAAAGTATGCCGGTACGGTCCACAGTACTGCAAAGAGGAGAAAGCAACTGCCTGCTAAAAAAACACATTTAAAATCAGTCACAGAAGGCCTTTTAGCAATACAATAACACCTATGTTGTGGGTGTTACCTAAAAAAACTAGCATCTAACATAAGGCTGCATCCAAACTCCTCTCTAACTCTGATCAAGAACAATACATTGTGCGTGGTACGAGAGCCAGTACACCCATCATAGTGCACTGACTTCCAAAACCAGTCTCAGAAAAATTGCTGTCTGTCTGTTAGTATGTTTGTATATCTTTCCAGCCGATCTTGCCTCACAAAGATCTGGCTGGATAGAATTTAATGAAACTGTGCCAGTCCTTCGATATTTGCCTGATGTTAAATCTGCAATGAAATGTTAAGGAGAATGAGCAGTTATGAGCAGTTTTGTGCCAGATTACCTCACAGCAGCCAGCGCCTTTGGACAAATATAGCGGATATACGCGTCACTCAACAGAGTCAATCAGTGCGGTAGTTAATACACAACGGATGCAGAAGACACAGAAACGGAGGTAAAGCACAGCTGTAATGATATTCAGTACATTAGCACTTCCTCTTGTGTGATTTTGCTTAATAAATACAGTTGTTGTTTTTTTTACAGTACTTTTCTTTTGTGGCTTTAAGAGCAACAACTCAACCTACTAATAAATTTTTTTTTAAAAAGATGGGAACAAATAGTAGTCACAATCATGGCAATACATTTCAGATGCAAAGACCTGCAGGTTCGGCTAATTCTTGTTCCTGAATTGCCCGCAGTGTGTCAATGAGTGCGTGAGTGAGTGAGTGTACGTGTGTGTGCCCTGCGATGGATTGGCACCCTGTCCAGGATGTACTCCGCCTTGTGCCCTGAGCCTCCTGGGATAGGCTCCAGACCCTCTGCGACCCCGAATTTAGGATAAAGCGGTATAGATGATGAGTGAGTGAGTATAGCACTTTTAGCAATGGTCATTGTTGCAAAGCAGCTTTACAGAGTCAAAAAATTCTGGAAAGTCCTTAATGTTAACGGTCTCCTCCCAGCCCTTGCATTCCTTATTGGCCAGTCACACACTGTCATTTGAATGACCTCTAAAAATTCAAGCAGGATGAAAAAGAAAGTTTTAATGATTAATGATTCGTTTGAAATCATATTCAACTTTTTCCCCTATTTAACTGGTTGACTTTTTAAACTTGCTGCTCTAGAATCCCACAGCCATTCGAAATTGGACAGAACACCAAATATATTATATAACGAATATATTCCAAATGAGCACAGGCAACTGTAATCTTGCATGCCAAATTTAAGACTAGATTACTCACATATGTACTTTTAGTTTTTTGTTCTTTTAATGTATTATTCTGTTCGCCCAGTTTTAGGAACATCATGCCAAGACGATGATGGACAGAGGTATCTCAAAGGGTAAGGTGTTGAACTACTGATTGGAAAGTCAATTGAAAAGTCAATTGCCTCTGTTGGGCCCTCAACCTTTAACTGCTTAACTTGACTGCTCAGTTGTATAATCAGATAAAAAAAATATATAGTAAAAGGACCTTTAGATAGGGATGTCTGCTTAAAGCTGTAAATATATACATCAGAACATACGATGATAAAACACAACAATGGAAACAATGTCCATCATGCTCTAAAAAACACACTGGACAAAATATGAGTTTTAAATGCTGTCTTACTCACAGTAGCACTGATTCTGGGTTCTTGTAGCTGTGCGTGCAGGATGGCATCATTAACATGACTTTTAACCCCAAGGAGGGCAAGTTCCAGGCTGTGTTCTCCAGCGACTTTGTGTGTAAGGTCCTCCAGGATAGCCACATACTGCCTCCATGGCATATCTAGCTCTGCCACATTGGCCAGGCATCCACGCATTACATTAAGGCAGAACTCAAGACAAGGACGTATGAGAGTTAAACCCTGGCAATGCGGGCAGTATTGCATCTTTAGAAGTGCTCGTTTACACTCGTTGGTCAATGGTGCCATTTCTGTGATATTCATCAAGTTTTCACCCATGGAGAATGCTCTTGTTAACGTCCTAGCGGCCTCCATGGCACCTGCTAACTCCTCGACCATAGCTTGAGCATGACGGCCGAACGGATTCACGTCCTGGCGAGTGGCACGGAGGCATTCAGAGAGGTCACTATCCTCAAGAGTGCCCGGCCTGATGATGTGGTTGTGGACTAACATGAACAGGTCGTCGTAGAAGCGGTAGACAGTGGCATCCACAGAAGTGTTGGAGGTGTCCTGGATAAAAGTGGAGAGACTGGAGAAGAGGGAATTGACATGGGGAGCAATTCTACCAGAAAGAGAGGTGTAGGTGCTCTCGAAAAGAGAGAGCAGGTGGCCTTGGGAGAAAGTGAACAATGACTGGTATGTATCTGCAGAGAGAGAGAGAGAGAGAGAGAGAGAGATTTCAGTTAGACTTTGAACTGTTATGATACTGTACTTTTATCAGACATCTCTGAAGTGTTAGTTCCTGGTCAAAAACTACCATGTAGATATTATCTAAAATGAGATAACAAGTTTCTGAAATGTTACTGACAGATTCAGTGTTTGATGATTTATTGTTTAAACAAAAAGCAGAATGAACAAGAGGAAGAACATCCACCAAGGATGCCAAGAACTCAAAGTGTAATTTGTTTATCATGCTGATAGTATTCACACAGTATTAGTGTCAACAACAATCAAATAGCCCTACAGTATATTGGCTTTAAGCTGGACTCGCTGGAGCTCGTGCCTGAAAAAAAGGACCTTAAACAAAACGCTGTCAATTATGACCAACATTATCACCCACTGCATGGAGCTTTTGCCAAGTAGAAGAGCATGTTCAGTTGAAGACAAACATATACATCTAGGCATTTGGTAGATGCCCTTATCCAGAGCACTTTACATTTTATCTTATTATACATCTGAGCAGTTAAGGGCCTTGCTCAAGGGACCTCCCGAACCGAAGTTCAAACCACTGAGCTACGTCTGCCTACTATCACAGAGCTGCTCTACTGACAGACTGCAGAAATCCTGTACTCCAGAGCCATATGCCGCTGTAACACCTCTTTCCAGTGCGTGGACATGATTGAAATCCTTAGTCAGATAGACCATCAACCACTACTCATCCTCAGTTATACATGTTGCTCGCCTTTATAACTGCCCTACTGTTCACAGTCATATTTATTTATCTACTCATCACCAACTCTAATCTACAGTGACTTTCTTAACCTCAGTCTTGCACCATTTCACCTGCTATATCTCATTTTGCACTAGTCTAATATCTACCAATATCCACTGATATTCATCCTCATTGAAGGCCCGGGTTCGATTCCCAGCCAGTGCTCAAACCCCCCAGCCGCTGGATGCAGTGCCGGTCCCAAGCCCGGAAAAAAAAGGGAGGGTTGCATCAGGAAGGGCATCCGGCGTAAAACCTGTGCCAAGTTGTTGTGCGGACTGGATATTCCGCTGTGGCAACCCCTTGCCGGGAGAAGCCAAAAGACCAACAACATAATAATTATATATAATAATATATTCTGTTTTATCTTAGGCATCTGTGTTAAATGTTTTTTTTTTCTTTTTGAATAAACTCGACACAATTGACGAATTGTAATTGCAACTACATATACTTTACTGTATGTTACTGCCCTTTCTACTTGATGTTTTAAATATCTATCTATCTATCTATCTATCTTAATAAAATAGAAGATTGGTTTCTTTCTTCTTTATTTCACTAAACCTTTTCTCTCTCTCTCCCCCTCTCTGTCTCTCTTTCTCACCCACACACACACACACACACACACACACACACACACACACACGGACACACACACACACAAACGCACACACACACGAACACACACACACACACACACATAGACACGAGCACAGATAAGTAAACATACATGCCCAAACTTGTATTTTTGTTCAGCGGCCAGTTGGTGTGACCTGTCTACTCAGCTGTGCTGCAATGCCCCATCCACCTCCTTTCTCACACATGCACACAGTGGCGTTCTCTCCTGGGCTACTGATGTCAGATTAAAGGCATGTTAGCAGATGGAGAAACAGCAGCAACTGCAGTGAAACCGAGACTGAACACCTCACGCTAACACGCAAACACACACGCGTATTACAAACATGTACAGTATGAATATGCCAATCATAAACGCAGATCTATATAAACAGTACAAGCAACATCAAATCATACACATTCTAAACATTGTTGTCAATGGATAATATTTTGGAAACCCTAAAAAAATAACGATAAAAACAATCACCTGCGTTTGATTTTGAAAAGAATTATTAAGTTTGGGTGCTTCATATTTTTTATTCAGTACCGTGTATAGATATCTACTATGTAATATAAGCACGTATTTACCTGCTTTTCATAATTGACAGTTATCTAATCAGTGAATCATGTGGAAATAGTGCAATGCATAAAATTATGTGGATACAGGTCAACAACTTTGACCGTGGCAGGGTTACTGCTGCCAGACAGGTTGGTTTAAGTATTAAAAATAAAAATCTTCAGCCACTCTGCAGATTCATGTTGAATAGCAAAGCATTTCTAAATCCTTTCTAAATATAAAAATAAATAAAATTTACATTCTAATTTAAAAAAAGAAAAAAAGAAATAGGCAAAGCTAGAGTTGGAAGGGCTACAAACAGAAGAATAGTTCATTGGGTTCCTTACAAGAATGAAAATAAATACAAAACAATTACATTACGTCTTGTTATTTTGTCTTTTTTTTAAGGTTTTAATCGCTTAAAAATACTGACATTCTACAGTGGTTATAATGGGGTTATAAAAAGGATATCAAAATATTTAGGTATATCCATCATTTCCAAAGCTAAAACAAACTAATGAGTCAGAAATAAATACAATCATAGACCCAAATACAAAAAAAAAAACATGGGATCATTTATCTTACCACACTTCTGTGGCCCCTTCATAATTATTAATAAAGCTAATTAATGTTATTAGACCTAATTCTACAGTCTGCGGAAAAAAAATAGCAGGGAGCCTCTCCAACATGCATTTGTCACCAATATCTTATAAATAATAAATAAATGTGTTAGCCCTTAGGAGCCCCTACTGGCCTGGGGCCTCAAGCAGTCGCCCGCCTTGTCTGTAGACAAGAATGTGTTATGCCCACACCCGATTCTAACCCTAACCCTAACCCCTCTAACTAATAGAAAACATTTCTGTCCTTATATTTATTTGCTTGCTGTCTGACTGGCTTGTTTTTTTATTTTTATTTTTTATATAAAATGTTAAAGAAAAAAATGGTCAAAACTGTCCTCAGGTGTGGCCCCAGCCTTCTATACACTAACCTGACATGAATACTCAGTAATTTAATAGAGACCCTTAAACGTTGAATCCAATGGGAAGAAATAAAATATCCTCTAAATAAAATGGCCTCTACATTTCTTCTTCCAGAGCCCCTAAATCCTGTGTTGCTTGGCACAGGGGTGATGAGAGATTTATAGCGAAGACTGCAGAGAAATAAGAAAATGGTAAGGGTGATTAAAGAAATGTGGTAGAAAAAAATAAAGGTTATTACCAGCTTCTGGGTTGTATGTGTGCGTGACATGGTGAGATGTTTTGGAAGGAGAAAAGCTAACCACACATGAGGGAAAATGTGCCAGGCTAGAGTTCCAGAGTGCAAACTTGTGCCATGTAAAAGGGGTGAGAGAAAAAAGAGTGAAAGAGCTGGGGAGGAAGAGAAGGGAGGGAGAGAATGCACAATACATTATGAAGGCATACGCTGCCAAACTGCCTCCCCGGTAACATGTTTTACATGGTATTACAAACAAAGACTGACATTTACTTAGGGTATGCGAGCACACACTCTTTGACTTTGGCTAATTTTCTCTGCCCTCGCCACCAAGCCTGTGGTTCATCTCGTTGACTGTCAGAATTCTCCAGACCCATAGGACACCAGGCTTTCCCTGTTGTTTTCGGAAGGAATTAGCTAATAAGCGAGCCATAATTCACTGAAAGTTCTTGCTTGAACTATAAGCCAAACCTACCCTAGGGAAGAAGAATATATTTTTTTATATTGGTTAAAAGTCTGACGCTGGGCTTTACTCAACCTGATCCAGTAAATCACTGGACGACTAAAAGCATCTGAAAATGAGTACTTTAATCAGAGAGGTAAAAATCCAAACTTTTTCCCAAATCAACATTTCTGGACACATTTAAGCCTGATTTATGTTTCTTACTCAAGTCTATGCAGAGGCTATGCAAGTGGCCTACAGGACCATAAGCATTTATCTTTGTGCACTGGCGTGTCTGTGTCGCTCTGTAAAATGTACCACCAAACCATTAGTTGGTGGTAGAGTTTCTATGCTAAATAAAGAATACAATATTTCCTAAATTTTTCAGTAAGCATCTCCTCGATTTTGTCCATGTTCCTTTGACTTTCAACTCGATTCAAAAATAGAGGTAAAGAAGACGAAAGGCAGAAATGTGACGCTATACTGTAAGGTGGACCAATCTCAGTTGCTGTGGCCTGCATTGCCGTAACATGTAATTACATTTCTGGAAAAGAGCACATTAGAGTAAGCTGTAGGATATGGCAAATGCAAGCCATGGAAGATCTACGGTGGAGATTTGACAAATCAGCCTTCATGGTCAAATTAAGCAATTAAATAGAAGAAGACAAATTGCCTAGTTTTGCTGGGCCATGTCCCACCCATCAGTGGTAAAAGACAAGTAGGATCATTTGTAGGCTTAATTCCGTCTGATATTTTTGTGTTTTTTTTTTATTGCTGAAATGTCAGTTTCTGGACATCTGTAAAAGTATATAGCTTTTTTTGCCTGGATGTTGGCAGTTCCGACAGCTTATTCCTCAGAATAATTTATATTGACTTTTCTTTTTCTTAAGCCTTTCCAGGCATTCTCCCCACCATCCATCGCTGAAATTTCAGGCACATTATCTGAGCATTGAACCAGGCTTGTACTCTAATGGTTGGGAACCACTGACCTAATGTACTCTGTATTTAAAAACTTTTAAATAACCCCTTGTTTTTTAGTGCCTCAGACGAAGCACGGACAGTTCATATTGAACAGAACATACTGAACAGAGACCAACGGTTTAGCAATCTGTCAAAAACCTCACTAGTCAGTATGTGACAAGAATATGTCTAAGCCGGACATTTTTTATATTTTTAATGAAAAGTTGAACCAGGGCAGGCCTTTACTATAAATCTTAATACTTTCAGCGCAGAAATGCTGAGTCTGTGTCATCAGTGCCACAGTGGAGATGTCCATTTCTGCAATGCCAAGTTCCTCTAAAATTGACTGCCTTCCAATGGAAGGTTATCCATTTTCTTAAGATGTCCCATAAAATGCTTTTGCAAATTGCTAATCTCTGTAATCACCCAAGAGCAATTTTCAGATGCCCACATCATGGTTGGTCCGGCACTTAATTAAAGTACTTAAACAGCTGGGGAGAAACCAAAAATCGTACAAAATGAGTTAAGCTCCAAGTCAATAAGATCATGTCTTAATTCAGAAATTAATAATGTTTCCGATGCATCCAGAAGTCTTTCATTCATTTTGGGGGAAAAAAAGGGGGACTGACAATTTATAAATCAGTTAATCAGAGTCCATCTACAGAAAAGAATAAAAGTAGGCAAGCCACATATGCAGTTCAGACAGTAGTTGCTTAGTAATATCAATATATATAAAAAGGGGATACATAAAACTAATAATAAAACTGATGAAAAAAATTATAATAATACATATGCTGAACAGTGCATTTTTAACCCAGTAGACTAAAAACAACTAATAAGAAACCTACCCTAAATGCACTGTATTAAAAACTATGGAACAGTGCTCAAAATATTTAATTAACCTATGAATTTACATTTGGGCATTTGGCAGGCGCTCTTATCCAGAGCGACTTAATTTTTTTTTTTTATCTCATTACACATCTGAGCAGTTGAGGGTTAAGGGCCTTGGTCAAGGGCCCAACAGTGGCAACTTGGTGGTTGTAGGGTTTGAACCTGGAATCTTCCAAACCGTAGTTCAATGCCTTATCCACTGAGCTACCCCTGGCCCGGTTTAATTAAACCAATTAATTAACTAATTATAAACTGTGCAGAGATTAAGAAAAGCAGATCTTCACAGATCATGCTAATAAGAATTCTGGTATTTTTCTAGTGGTGCACAGATACAATAAAGTAGGATTATGTTTAATTTGACCATGAGAACTAAACCAATACATATACAGTATGTATACATATACAGTGGCATAGGCTTATGCGTCTAGTGCGACAAGGAAGTGCTGACAGCAGTTTAATGGAAGTGAAAATATTCCACATCCACTGTAACATTTGTATGGATAGACTTCACTGACTTTCAGTCTGCATAACTGAATTCACGCCGATCCGAGACACTGGGGCGCTTCTCTCAATGGTCATCCATCACCCTCAAAAAAGCCCCTTAATCCCATCAGAGGCTCGAGTTTCAGAGGCCTGTCACACGAAGACATGAGGCATGTCCGTCTGATATAATGCTGAACTGACCTGCTTTTGGTAGTGGTGCGGTTGACTATTCACTCAAATCCTCCACCATGATCTACTGTAAAGTGCAACACTAAGTATTAAACCAGTTTCACACACTTTATTTGTTTATTTAATACAGTTTAATACTTTTTTATTATTATTCTATCCTCTGTAGTGGTGGATCTTGTGTAAGTATACACTTTGGGTGGTCAATAAACAATTGGTTAGTAGCTGTCTCTTCATGCATGTTGGTTCTTCCCATAGTAATAAATAGCAAAGTTTAAGTTATTTACTTTTTTGATTATTATTTACATTTGTGCAATTTATATTGCAAATTTATGTCACAGGGAAACATGAGCAAAAAGGGTTCCAAAAACAGAAATTAAGATTTGTTGTGTTTTTTTAGTTTTTTTTATTATTATTTTTTACCTTTTATGGGTGTATGGGTGATTGTGCTGCATGATAAATAGTAACATTATTTACAAAAGAAACAGACTTAACAAAATGGTCACATTTAGTTATTTTTGTGATAAATTTATGGTATAAATGAACCCATTATCCAAAGGTCCCTACAACCTTACGTCATGTCCTGGCAGAGAAATCAAACTGCAATCCCCGACTGGATGGGAATCAAACCACAGTCACATGGGCCATATGAAGACCTCACACCTTTTTCTCACACACTCTCTTTACTGTGCTTGGCTGAGAAATCACAGATGCATGCAGCAGGGCAGCTGGGGAACAACGTAATGATGCCAAAACAGAAAGAGAGAGGTTGTAAAAGCAGAAGACAGGATTTTGATCACAGGGTTGGTAAAATGTATTAAAGTGCTAAAGCGAATAATATTGATGATGGATGTAAGTACCCCTCTCCTGCTCAACCGCCCCCCCCCCCCCCCCCGCCGCTCTGTATAAAGTATAGTAATAACACCCAAGAGACGTAAGCACACCCTCTCACCTCACAAACCCTACTCCCATTACATGTAATTTTCCTTTTCCCTCCCTTTAATAAATTTTTATAGTCTTTATCCTACACCATTTTTCTTATTTTTTATTCAAGCTTTTTTTTCTTTGTTATATAACTGAACTTATTATACAGAGCAACTTTATATTGCTCTTCTTAGATCTCAAAATATAGTCAAATATTTTAGTAAAATGAGCAAACATAATATATAGCATCCATTAGGTATTATTACCTATAAGGTTTTTTTATTTAACATTTCATTTTAATGTATAATTTTTTTTTTCATTTTATTAAGGAACTCATTGACAGAACAAAACGATTTAACTAATAAATATCCAACCAGTCTTCCATGAAGACAATTTCAATGTCTATAAAACATTGAGGACATGACTAAGCTCGACTGTAAAGGTTCTTAACAGGAAATATATCCAATTAATATAAAGCCCTTTTAAAAAATAATAATTTTATCCTAATTTCTAAACAATAGAGCCTGAGAATAAGCTAATCTAATAATAAAGTTTTGGAATAAAAGGCCCTGAAGCATTAGTAGTTCAGTACCATATTTTTCATGGGGCATCATGAGCAATGAATTATATGCCACCCCTGGTATAACACTGCTTAATGGCTGATTATAACCTTTTTCTCAAAATCCTATTCTAATGCATGAAAAAGGGATTTTTGTGTATCTCATTTTACAATTTTATAGTTGTGGTCAGAACTTTACTTATACACATGGCCCAGGAATGGCATTGCATTTTTAAGATTCTAGTGATTTCTTTACAACCATACAAGAAGAAAACCCTGGGAATCTGAAGCACAAAGTTTAAATCATTTTGTATTTTGTGATATCAACACAGGGTCAAAACTGTAGAAACATGGTCAAAACAAGATTACTTCAGCTTAGATTATTCATTAAGTGTGCTGAAAGACATGAACTGTATTTTAATTTAATTTAATTTTAATTTACATTTTTCTAGTTCAGTCCTTTCATATGCTTGTTGGTGATCATGATTGACTACAGCTGGTAGATTCTCTGGAAAATCCAAGGAACTCAGTGCAGATCTAAGAGAGAGGATTGTAGATTGACAAAACGTCAGGAATGTCTCTTGGAGCCATTTCTAAATGAATGCAGATTGATTGATTGATTGATTGATTAATTGATTGATTGACTGAGTGATTAAACAGATCAGCCAAAATATACTGTACATACAGTAAATGCAAGTTATTGGGAGATCAAGCCACTTTGCCAAGATCTGGAAGTAGACCCAAACTTTTGTTTCTCAACTGAAATAAAAATGGTTTACCAGGAACAACCCAAGAAGTGCCAAAGCACAGACATGCCTCAAACTGGTTGCTCCTGGAACATCAGTGTCAGTTTCTGCAGTTGAGTGAGTGTTCTTTATCCAATAAATTCACCCAGGCATCCAAGAAAGAAGCCCCTGTTCCAAAATCAACACCTTCAAGCTTAACTGAAGTTTGCAACTGACCAAAAAAAAAGGAGGACAAAGAAAAAACCTTCTAAGGGAAAGTTTTGACCAATGGTATGTTTCAACCTCAAGAACACTATACAGTACCAGTTGTTAAGTATTATGGTGATAGAATCATACTTTGTGGCTGTTTTGCTGCCATTGGAGATGGTGGATGGAATAATGAAGAAGAAAGAATACCTCAGTATTAGAATACCTCAGTATTATTCTGCATTAGTTGGACAAAAATGGGTGTTTTACATTATTACAGCAATGATCCCAAACACACACCGTAGCTGGTTAGGGAATTGATATAATTGAAAAACAGAATAACTTTAAGTTTTTGGAGGTTCAACCTTGTCAAAGATTACTGGGCCATGCTTAAAAGTCAGGTCTTTGCCAGAAAACCAACAACATTAATTTACTTCTTACCATTTCTCATCTCTCACCATAATTTTGCCAGTAGCTTGCTGAGCAACTAATGGTGAAAGTTGCTATGGAGCATTAAACCAAATCTTAACTGTGATGTATGTACATTTTTACCATATACAGTATGTATAAATTTTAACCTGTTTTGACTTTAGAAAACTAAAAAAAGAAGAAATAATTTCAAGCCCAATATAGCTACAATGAGTGTATACCCCTGGGTGATAGCAGGCAAATATAGAATTTGCCTGGAAATTTTAGACAAATTTAAATAAATGTAAAATTTGTTAGAAAAATGATTATGCATTAATTACTTGTTGCCTATTCTTTAAAGGATGGCAGTCATTCTGAAGACGACTTTTAGCCACTATTATGCACAAAGTACTTCTTTGTAAACAAGTTTTTTTAAAGGAAGAAGTACACTAAATAGAAAAGACTCTCCGGAATGCCATTGTCCACTAACCATAAGTCCAAATCACCGTCATAACAGCTGAACACTGCCATCAAGCAGGTGTGTAACCACGGCGTCACCGGTCCAATTTAAATATCACAATTCTCTCTCTCTCTCTCTTTCTCTCCATCTCATAAATCAATTTCATTTCTTTGGATCAGTTTATTGGCAATACTATACCTAATTAGCATATTCCCAAAGTAACAATAATCTGCAAAATTTCAACAGATCTCTTTTCTATTTGTTTTTCAGATTTTTTTTCTTTTTTTAATATTGAATACAAGAAACACAGATAATCTCAGAGGACCACAAGGGTGGGACTGGCTTTTACACTTTCCCTAATTCTTCATTCTCTGTCTGTCTGTATTTCTTTCTCTTTGGGATCGCTCACTCCTGCGCCACACAGGAAACAACATGGCGAGTCCAATTAGTCAATGCATAAGTCTGAGAAGGACCAATCTGCCAAGGGAGGGGAGATGAGACACGCATGATTCAATTAGACTGCTTCCCTGAACTTGTGAAGTCATGCGTTCGGGCCCGGGACCAGAGGGAACAGCAGAATAACATTGATGGGGAACAAGTGTATTTTCCAATATTTTTCTGCTTGTTGTTGGCAGCTTAAGTGTTATGAGTTGTGAATGTTTTTAACAGAGCCAATAGGCTGTTGATATAATACACAGACTTATACACTCTGACTGCCTTCTGTTTCCATAGCTACTGTACTTTACACTGTCTACACACAATAAAATACACATTTAATATTATTTTATAATAAATTGTATATACTATTGTGATGCATTTATTTTATGAAGGTAAAATAATGGATAATTAATTATTTTAATTGGATAAATTATTGATGTAAAAAAGAAAGAAACCGCTCTATAACAGCTTTATCAATAAAGTAAACTAAATAGAGCATAAGTAAAGAATGTGATAATGAACACAGTTAATATGCAGGGTGGTGAAAGTGAGTGGCACTGCCATTGTTCATTCCATTTCTAATATTGCTAATGTTTTGGGAGCCAAAGTAAAGCAAAGAATTGGAATCCACACACACGGTGCATGTGGTGTTGCCAGATTGGTCAAGTTCCCACCGAACTGGGAGGTTTTGATCGTGATTATGTAGGAGTAAATGGTTTGGATGCCATACATTGCATTGCCAGTTTTAAAAACAAAAACCTAACCTAATTGTCAGCTATAATTATGTATATTCAAACAAAACCCTACTGTCAGAGTCATTAAGCTACACTGTAACAGAAGCTGGTGCTGATGAAAGGAAGTTGTAGTTGAGGTATCAATGTGGGGAAAAAAACTTAAAGATTATTTCACCTGTCTATAAAGAGTAAAATGCAAATGAAAAATAAATTATGATTGTGCAGTAGTGTGTATTTAAATGATTAAGTTAACCCATAAAAATAATTAGTATCTACCCTGTAAATGTATATTGTTTGTACAGTACGTGCATGCAGTTAATTCTGTACATGGAGGTGCAAAATGGAGCACTGATCTGAATGGCTTAAATTATCATTATTCTGCTTAATCATTAAAGTTGTTTGAAGTTGTTTTGCATACTGTAGCTCTCTCTCTCTGTGTGATGCATGAGTATTAAACTACAAAGTAATTGTGGCAGCTAGAATACTGACATAAATATAGATCAGACATTTTGGCTGGTTTTATGTGCATTTCAGTGGTTTTTGAACACTTTTTTTGGGCTGGAAGCTATCACTATTGAGCAACATTGAGTGCACTGTAGACAATGCAGCTATTTATTTATCTGTTTGTTTTATCTCTGTTTGCATATGTGCTCTGGAGATAGAAGATAGAAGGTGCTTCTTAAAAAAAAAGCTTTTCATTGCTTAGTACAGAATGTTGGAAAAAATAAATACATAAATAAAAACAGGTTCGGGTATAAACGTCGACAAAACTTTGCATAAATGTGTGTGAACTGATTTTTGAGCTAGCGGTTATAAAGTGTGAACTTGCACAATACTGCCTGTACCCTCGGATTCCTGTTTATGGATGAGTGTAATGTCTGACTCATGCTTTGACGTGGTGAACTCTGCTGATAAATCAACTGGATGCTTTTGAAATCCTCAAACCAAAGTAAAAAGTCACTGAAACGCCTCTTTGTAGCCATTCTGATGTTTGGTAAGAACATGAATCTGCAACTCTTGTCCTGTATTTGCCTGATTAACTTGAGTGAAAATGAATTTGGTAAAAGAGAAACAATGTTTTAATAATTATCATCATAATTAATATTATTTCTTTATTTTATATAAATTACTTTTCTTTGTTTAGACTACGAAAAAGAAAAACTGTGCAGGAGGAAGAAAAGATTTACCTTTTAAAAATAAAAAGAAGAAGATACTGATACCACCTACTACTACTAACTCAAACTATGTATTACGATTGCAACAGTTGCCATGCTTATTTTAACAGTGTGGCTTGTAGAGATCTCAATTAAAACCCTTGTCTGCTACTTATGCTCTGTAAAGACTTCATAACGCCTCTAATCTGAGGTGCTGGTAATTGGTCATTTTTCAGGCTGATAACTCTAAATGAACTTCTCGTCTGCGGCAGAGGTAGGTTTTGGTCTCGCCCTCCTGGGATGGCCTTCATGAGCCAGTTTCATTATGGTGCTTGATGGATTTTGCAAATGCACTTGACAATACTGTTCTTGCAAGAACTATTACAGAAAGACTGACCTCTGTGTCTTAAAATAACAACTAACTGTTTTTTGTTATGTAATTACCTAATTACGTAAATAAAATATATGTTATTTTGTATTTTTTAAATCCCCAGTATTGTTGTAGAATATAGAAAAAAAATTACTAAATAAAAACAAAGAAAATTGCAAGTGACCCCAAACTTTTGCTTTTACTTTGGTCTTTTGGCTGCCTTTGACTTGCATAACAAGGTACCAATTTATAAAATGTCTAACAATAACAGCTGGGGGTTTATATTATATCCATCAGGTTCGCACATGAACAATGCCAGCGCAAAAAGTATTGTATCACAGGTGTTCATTTAAATGACACAACTGCCAATCTGTAGATTAACCTAATCAATTATTAGTCAATCTGCTCTCTTGTTCTACCTTTACACAGATTGTTCTTCAGCCCCCATTGCACACATCAACGTCCACAAAAGAGAAAGATTTCAGGCTAGCAACTAATACCACTTGTACGGTACATGTCACATAAAACTGTTTTGTAAATGCTATACATCAGTTTATTTTCACATTACTTTAATGTATATACATGTATAATACTGTACATGTGCTAATAGCTATGAATAGTATTTACAGGCTAAACAATTTAATGCAAAGAGACAATTTATTTGTAATAAATTACAAAACTCAATATGGTTTCTACACAAACACTGGACATTCTGGACATTTGTTTAGTGGCCACTGCACAACTACACCTGGTGATCATCATATCACTCTGTCACAAGTCACTTTAAATAAATCACTTTTAAGCATATTTTGCACTGCACTAGACACTTTAAATACGTAGATTGCGTATGGAACGTTGGACATTACCATTCTTTCATTACCATTTATTCTACCATTTATCTACACAAAAATTACATAAATATATACCTACCCGTTCAGCTGCTCTTATTGTTTTATATTTCTTCATACATTCTTCAAATATTTTCTATATTGTGTATTTTTGTTGTACAGTTATTTATTTATTTTTTTACTTTAGTTTTTATATTCTATTTTATTCTTTCCTAGTTTTATTTACCCTATATTTTAATTTATATATTTATTTCCTTTACTATTCATAGTCTTCTATTTTAGGTCACGAGCAGTTGTCTAAGCATTTCACTGCATATCGTACTGTGTATGACTGTGTATGTGACAAATAAAATTTGAATTTGAACCTCAAACCCAATGATTTCTTCACTTGAAGAAACCACTTTTCTGGCAGACGTTTGATGATGAGGAGGCGATTACTGAGGTGGAACTTTTCCTCAAGAGCCAAAAAGAACGCTTCTTTAAAGACGGTCTCCACCAGCTCATTGATTATTTGCAGAAGTGTGTTGCCTTAGGTGGGGGATATGGAGAGAAGTACTGAGCTCACAACCAACGTTCATTTTCATTACATTCGTGTGTGTGTGTGTGTGTGTGTGTACATAAACGAAAAGCAAGTGTCATTAAAGAGGCTCCTTGTTAAACATCCAGAGTCTCTCTCTGTCAGAAAGCACACGAGTGGGATTAGAGGAGTTAGTTGTTAAAGAAGTTTCCAGACAGACAGTGTTTCTGTGTGTGTGTGCATGTGTGTGTGCGTTTGTGCGCCTGTGTGTGTAAAATCATTTTACACAGTAGCCCCCTCCTCCTCCTATCCCGTTTTCATACACACACACACACACACACCACACACACACACACACACACACACACACACACACGCATGCGTGCACAAACACACATACACACAAACGAAAATAATGCTCTCTTGGAACTCTTTTTAAAGGTAAAGTGCCAGTTAATTTGTTTTATTTTTACTTAATATTTTGTATTAATTTTTATAAAAATAAATAAATATTTTTGGGGTTGTGAAATTAATCATCCAAATTTCTATTATTTCTTTCTAGACAATTTGTTTTAGTACACGAGTGCTTTAACTAGCCTGGAATCACATTGCTCATTACTGTTATCCTAAAAGACTCGGTTAATGACAATAGCACGTCTTCTTACTCATAGCGCAGGGCCAGCCACACCTCTCTTGGATTCCCAGCCCCATTTGGTTATAGCATTACTGGGATTAGAACTCATGATCTCCCAATGATTGGGTAAAACCTTACACAGTTGTGCCACTTGGGAGCTTAATTAAAGATACAACGTCCTCCCATTTTAGAGGACTAAAAGTACTTTGGCTGCTCTGCTGTTATTCTTCACCAGCTGTGTCTTACTACATCATTAGTTCATGAGAACTAACAATGAATCTGTCTGGATAAAAAAGCCACATTAGAGGAAATGAAACAGAACAGTCTGGAGAGTTTTTTTTTTTTTTTTTTTATAATTGTCGACTGCATTGTTCAGTACATACAACATTTGTGTATATTACTCCACCCCATTGGAAAGGACAGATACTAACTGGTAATACTAGCTGACTCACTGAAGCCTGCTTTAATAACTGATTATGATTTCTTATGTTTAATGGGTCCTGGCACAGAACAAGCCAACACCAGGAACTTTTCTGTCCAGGGGAAATACAGGGACGGTGTTTATAAGCATGAGAATGGGGAAAAAAATACTCAAGTCTAAATGTATTCAGGATAAAAACACACATTTTGACAAAATCAAACTCAAAATAATATGTTTTATAATTTATGAGTATTAATTATAAATAATTTATAAGACCCAAAACTCCTGAAATGACCTCTCCAATGATGTTCTCAGATAAAATGGTCCTAATTACAACCATGAAATATAGTAAAATAATAATAGTAATAATAACGAACATATCTAGTTACACAAAAAAAATCCTTCCTTAAACTCTTAACCAGTCATGCATAGCAAATCTCACACACATATGGGACATTAGCTACTGTAACAGTAGCAGACCTACCTAAAATGCATGGAAACAATTAAATAATTCTGCTTCTAACTGCTATGTTTGGTTAATGATAGAACTGGGATTAATCTTATGTGGAAATAAAATACATGTGCATTTCTGTAGCCACTAAAAGTGATATGAGTATATGATTTAGTGTGGTGCTACTCTTTTTTAATGAATCAGTCTGGTGTTCAGTTGCTTGATTGCGCTTTACAGTACATACATGCTTAACTGTTGATTAAAACATCCCATTTACCATTTCATTCTGTTTGCCAAACTAAATCTTTGGTCCTAATGTATTGCTTATAGCCACCTTTTTAACTAATGCATGTAGAAAGTACAATGATTCAGCATTTGAGTATGACTGCTTAATATGTATTATTTTTATTTATTCATACCATGAAAGGCAGCAGCATGGCTCGAGAGCAGGTATTTGAGTTCGAAGGTGTATGACTTGATATTCTGAACAGTATCCCTCAAGGCTGCCACTTTGTAGCTTTCCTCCATCTTACGATTACAGCAGGATGGTCCAGCATGCTTACACACCAACAGGTTCGCATCTGGTAAAAGGAAAGATAATTTTATTGTCCAGTTCTGATACACATACCGTAGCAGGTGACCCAATGTATACATATAATAATAATAATAATAATAATAATTATAATAATAATAATAAAAAGAAATAATAATCATTTAGTTTCAGGGCTTACTAAGAATTATACTTGGGATGCCTTTTTGTGTTTCATACAGTATGTAGGATGGGTTTTGCAAGATCATTAGATGTGAGCTAAAATCTCTGCAACATTTTATCAATGCATTTTTTCCTTTCATACACTGTGTACAGTATAGTGCCCTATAGGAATCAGGAGGCCACCTCATGTCAAGGGGCAACAAAAAAAGCAAATCGGGGAAAACTGACAATAATAGCACACACATTTTTAGTGTCAACCAACTGCCCAGCTAAATAAATCACCTGGGTCAATGACCAATTTAAGCCTCCACCATCACTATGCTGGAAAAAAAAAACTGGAGGATATTGGCACATTGCTCCCACATTTACATGGCAGGGAGTCGTGCTGAACCTAAGCCAGGGATGTTAAAAATAGACATCCTGCTACAGTACATGCACTTAGAAGCAATAGAGGTTTATCATATCCTGCCTAAAGAATTAGAAGAAGATGGAGAAAAAAAATGACAGAATAGACACATTTGAAAAGTTCTGTTTGCAGAGACAAAAACTTTTTTTGGCTCATGCTATGTCTGACTTCACTACTGTACATTACGTAAGTAAAAAAAAAAAAAAAAAAAAAAAAGGCCAGGCACAATGTCTAAAAAAAATCAGGCAATGCAAAGCAAAACAAATGACCTGAAAAATGCTTGCTCAGGAAAATCCAGGAAAAGTGACTGGGTTTTAACTATAATGGAATATACACATTTGCATAAGAGACATCCCTTTGGAAGAACGTTTTGACAAGACCCTGAGACATGCCTTCAACTAAATAAGAGTAATTGTCAGGTACCTCCTCCTGGATTCACATGGAACAAATGAAAGGGTACATGCACTAGTCTCTTGAACATAATGTTATAACAATGAGTTCAACGGCCTCCAAGTCGTGGCCTCACACAATTTTATTTAAATAGTAAATTTTTGGGATTCAGTGGAACTGAAGGTGCAGCCGACAAATCTACAGCAACTGCATGATGTTATCAAGTCAACATGGACCAACATTTCTGCGAAATGTTTCCAGCACCTTGTTGAATCTATGCAACAAAGCATTAAGACAGTTCTGTATGCAAGTTACTCCAGCTCAGTACTAACAAGGTGTACCTAATGAAGTGGTTAGCCCATGCACATATATATTTACATTCAGCATTTTGCAGCCCAGAGTGACTTCAAATTCTTCACCAACAAATACAACATGATACTGGTTCACGAGGTCATGAAGTACAAATGCCACCTACTGTAGTTGCCGTAATAACACTGTAATAACACTTTTATCTTCCGTTGATATTGCATTTTCTCATTCACACTCTACCTTTAAGAACGTAATTTACATATTATTTCCTTAACTACTTACAGTATTTCCCAACTGTCATGTCATTACAAGAATCACTCTCAAACACCAGTGTCACCTTAGACAATAACTACCAACAAACACATTTACCGTCTGGTCTCCAAAGTAATAATTCATCATACCTGGTTTCAATGTCTTTTGGTACAATGAAACACAACATGCAAATGCAACTGTCTCTGCCGCTTGACACATTTTTGTGCAACAACGCAGGTCTCGCGAGAGGCAGATCCGCAAGGAAATGCAGGCAGATCTGTGGTCACTCTTATGTGCAGTTTCTAGGCAACGCCACCATGGGGTCAATCAGCAGAGACACATCACTCCTGGTAGCGCATCTATTTAAACTAGCATGATGTCCGCCTTGTGTTCCTCCTGTAGTTTGTCTCCAGGCCTCTAGAGGTCATTTGTGTTCCCCTTAGCCTTAGTTTTTCCTTGTGTTTCCTCATTAGTTATTCAGATCATCTGTGTCTTGTTTCCCCTCAATGTATTTGAGCTGTTCATTTTCTCCCCTCTTATTCTTGGTTTTTGAGTCCCTGCGCTGTGTCTCCTGCTGAACGTCCGTCACGACTCAGAGTTCCCTGTTGTAAGTTCCTCAGTCCTTTTACTTTTGATTGTTCATTCCCTGGCTGTTTTCTTCGCTTGTGGAAGTTTTAGTTTGAGAGTTTATTGTTTTGTTAATTTTTCATTCATCCCTCAAGTTAAGAAGAACCTTGGTTGATTATAAACTGCCTGTTTGTAAACTTCTCAGCCTTCACCCAGGAGACCTGGGTTCAAGCTCCCAGCCTGACACAAACATGCAACCATTAGGTAGCATCCGGTAAGGAGGATGTCGCTCCAGTAGAGCTAAAGATCAAGATCAAAAAGACAAAGGCAAGACCAAGACAAAGAAAAGCACGAGATTATAAGTGAAAAGACACAAATGTTAGAACAACAAAGAATGAGAAAGTGTAAGTTTCCAAATCGAGAAGACTGAGAAGCTTTGAGTTTTTTCAGTTTTATTTAAGTTGCCATTTGAGTTTCATTAATAAGCCCACATAATCCCTGAACAGAAAGGTCTTCCCGACAATGGACAGCCACTCTCGCACACTTCTATTTCACTGACCCCCTTCTAAAGCCCTGCATAAGGGCTTTTACTTTCATTATTGCTGTACATCTTTTGACACGGCGATCAAACCTGACAGAAAACATAACATTTTTACATTTTTTTATTTCAATAATTTTATCCTCGACATGTTTACTGCATGAATTAATTTAGCAGAATGTAAAAAAAATTGCACTAATAATTTGAAACCTAATTAGATCATAGCCTTAATGCACAAGCCTAGTCATAAATACTCACTCAATATCCTTTTTCATTTCCTCATTAGGGTGATGATCTAATGCTGGCCACTGCTGGAACCCTTAACTTAAGCCCTCACTTCACACAAACACACACACACACAGTTACATTCACAAAAAAGGGACACTTAGTACTGTCAATCAAACACAGACAGCCCTGTCCATTTAATTGTAATGAAGATTTTGAGAGCACACACGTAGGCACACGCTCAACATTCTGGCATACACACCATACTGACATCACAGACGGAATTAACTGCTGCGACACTGGAGCCCTCAGAAATTGAGGCCCAGGATTGCACACAGCACCTAGGCCCTTAACAGAGGCAGGGAAGGGGATTGGGGAAAAGGGAAAGGGATAGGAAACAGGGACAGACAGCCTATGCAATGAAACCTGACCCTAAGAAATGTCTCTCAAGCATTCACTCACTATCACTCCTCAACCCTGACCCAAGCTTTGTGTCACTCATTCCAAATCTGGCCTTGAAACACAATAGGGGTGGATACCTCTCACCATCTCTCGCTATAAGCATACCCTGGCAACGCATCAGTGTGGCTTAATTATCTAGGTTGCACCAGCTGCCGTGAAATCATAACCTTTCTTTTTTTCTTCTTTTACTTAACATTCAAACATCTGATCACATGCTGTCTTTCATATGATCTTCTTGCTGTCATTTCAGCTGTCTTTTTAGTATTCTTGTGTAATTCCTAAACATCCAATAACGAAAAAACTATGCATTAACAAATTATAAGTCTTATTAAGAGTTGTGTTTTATGTGTTTGTTTATGAGGACATTCTTTTCTGATTCTGTTCTATGCTCTGAGAGAAAAAGCTAAATGCTTCTGATTATTGTATATTCCCGGTACAACATAAAGTGTAATGTAATGATATGAGAGCCATAATTTTATTCTGGATGTTCATGTATGAAACAGGAAGGGAGTGTGTCAGAAGGGCTTAACTGAACTAACACCAGGATCTAAACACTCAGCTGTGACATAACATACCGTGGTATACTGGCCACAAGTTTAAATAGAGCTTGTTAGGATTTAAAGGATTTCACATGTACAATTTGCCTCTTCCGACTTTGTCATGTTCATTATCCTAAAGCTTATACACTTTCTGACCAGTGACACAATGTGGTGGCCAATGCATTCAGGTCATCAACTGACTTCGTTTTATTGTCACATGCTGTTGAGCCTGGACCTAACCAACTGAAGCAAACCCAAACCATAACACTGCATCCAGTACAGTGTACAGTGAAGTTTTCCATATTTTGTCACATTACAACCACAAACGTAAATATATTTTATGGGAATTTTATGTGATTGACCAACACAAAGTGGCACATAATTGTGACGTAAAAGGTAAATGATACTGGTTTAAAACAAACAGCATCATGAAGCCCAAAGAACACACCTGACAGGTCAGGGATAAAGTGGTGGAAAAATGTAAAGCAGGGTTCGGTTATAAAAAATAACATTTTTTTATTTTTTTAGAACAAATAGAACAAAAATGGAAAGAGTATGGCACAACTGCAAACCTACCAAGACATGGCCATCCACCTAAATTTACAGGCCAGGCAGGGAGAGCATTAATCAGAGAAGCAGCAAAGAGGACCATGGAAACTCTGGAGGAGCTGCAGCGATCCACAGCTCAGGTGGGAGAATCTGTCCACAGGACAGCAATTAGTCATGCACTTCATAAATCTGGCTTTTTATGGAAGAGCGGCAAGAAGAAATAAAAGCCAAAGAATTCCGATTTGCAGTTTGCGACAAACCATGTGGGGGGTTTAGAAAACACGTGGAAGAAGGTGCTTTGGTCAGAGGAGACCAAAATTTGAACTTTTTGGCCTACAGTGCATCCGGAAAGTATTCACAGCGCTTCACTTTTTCCGCATTTTACCATGTTACCGAAGAAAAAACATCTTGTAGCATCAACTTAAAAAGACTTAAGTCCTTCAGGTGCCTTTTGGCGAACTCAAGGTGTCTGTCATGTGCCTTTTACTAAGCATTGGCTTTCGTATGGCCACTCTACCATGCAGGCCTGATTGGTGAAGTGCTGCAGAGATAACTGTTCCCTTTCAAAGGCTACACTCGATGCTGCGTGAAAACGCTATGGGAAACATCTTGTCATGTTGCCGGTTGTGAAGCATGTGTATATCAAACACGGTCGGGTGACGTCATCTAATGAGACGCACCTGCAGGTTATAAATAGGAGTGAACCGGAAACATTCCTCAGATCTTTTGTCTTCACTGACCTTGTTGTGTATGCGTCTGTGTTTAAACCAGCAAAATAAGAAAGTGTTTACCTTACCGATATGGCAGAGTTTTAATTGAGATATCCCTCCGTGTCTGATAAATACATATTTATCGGAGGGCGATCTCTACACTTTACTGCTTCAAATAAAGTGCTTGCGTGCGCCCCACATTCCTTGAGAAGCTCTGGGCCGCGGCGCATTTCTGGGGCTTAAAATGCGTGTATCCAGCAGAGCTGTGAGAGACGGATTTAAAACTCCTATTTCTCACTCCCTCGTTGGATCGGAAAATTCCTCTGTCCGCTCGCAAGCGTGCGCTGCGCTTCTTGTGAATGGGCAAGGATAAACATTCTCTCTCGCTCTGCGGAGATAAAAATAGCAACCAAGCACTTAAAAAAATAAAAAATTAGATGGCAGGTTCTGTCGGGTGGCCGGGGGGCGGAGCCTCAACGACGCTCTCTCCCTTTTTCTTAGCAATCTCCATATGAGTTAACCCTTTCATAGAGAAGCCTGTATTCATCCTTGTTTTCCTGCCATCTACTGTACTTATTTTTTTGTTTAAATATAGTTGAGGTGGAAGCACAGGGTTATATGATGATGCCCAGATAGAAGAGACGCTTCCAGGCCATCTCTCTCCTGGAACATCATCCTCCCTGAAAAGCTAATACTTCCTTTCAAGCTGTGTAGACTTTTTATCTTCCCTAAAGGGAAAAGCTGTTCAGGCAGCAGGTCTGGTTGGTGCTCCATTGCACACCATGACGGTTTTGCAGGCCTACCAGGCTGACCTGCTGAGAGACTTGAGTACTGGCAGGGCTCTTCAAGATAGGGCGTTCTGGAATTACGCCGGGCCACAGACTCGTGGCTGAATCTCAGCGGCATCAAGCTCATTGGCCCCCCAATGGGGAGAGGCACGCAGAATTCCTTTCGAGAATGAAGTGTTCTCCCTGGCACCCCAGGAGGTCGGTGTTTTTGCTCCGCCACCACTGGTGTTTCGGGCAACACCAGTCTTTAATAAAGTTTTGCCTCTTCGGTTTTTCCTGCCATGTTTCAGGATGCCTAACATCTAACATCGCCCAGACTTTTGCCACTTTTAGAGAAACTGGCAGCATGAAACTACTGCCAAGCATATCTCCTTGGGTACTAAGCACTGTAGAGAGAAACTACAGGAAGTTCTCACATCACCCTCCGTGTTTCAATGGCGTGGTCTCCACTTCCGTGAAACCGGAAAGTGTGCATCTGCTGACAGAAGTTGCTGGAGAATGGAGCCATGGAACATGTTCCCCTACCAGACAGTGAGTCAGGCTACTTCAGTCGGTATTTCTTGGTTCCCAAGAGGAACGGGGGGCTACGTCCAATTTTTAGATTTTCGCGGGCTGTTCCGCTATTTAAAATAAATAAATACAGCTTCAAAATGTTGACTGTCAAAGTGATTGCTCTCAAATCCTACCAAGCGATTGATTTGGGACAAGGACGCTTACTTCATATAGAAATATTGCCACAACACAGGACGTTCCTAAGGTCGCTTTCGGGGGGGGAAACTTACCAGTATCGGGTCCTTCCATTTGGTCTAGCTCTCTCACCCACACATACTGTATACGAAATGCATGGATGTAGTTCAGGCACTTACGACTCCAGGGCATCCATATTTGAATTACATAGACGACTGGCTGGCCCAGTCTCAGTAGCTAGCGCTTTGACATCAGCATGTCGTCCTAGCTGATCTTTGTTTAGGATTAAGACCCAATGCCACGAAAAGCGTGCTCTTTCCTGTTCAGAGGACAACATATTGGGTGTCACATGGGATTCGATCGTAAGCGGGCACAGCTGTCTCCCGCACGTGTTGAATCCATTCTCAACACCCTCAAGGAAATCAAGCTAGACCAGAAGGTAACCATCACTTTCATGTACCTTAGCTCTTATGGCAGCTGTAGCCACGGTGACACCTTTGGGCCTTCTGCACATGAGAGCATTTCAGTTGTGGCTAAGAACCAGGGGATTTCACTCTAGGGCCGCTAAATAGCTAGCGCACCAGGTTCCTGACCCTCAGGACGATTTACATTCCAGGGCATATGAATGTGGGAGAAGTTGTACTGTCCAGTCAATCTCTGACACACGGGGAATGGAAACCCCACCCCGAAATAGTCAGTCAATCTGGGAGAGATTTCAGGTAGAAGAGGTGGACCTCTTTGCCTTACAAGATCAACAAATGTCCCCTTTACTACTCTCTGACTCTTCCAGCTACCCCTGGTCTGGACGCCTTGGCCCGTACATGGCCCTGGTTACGCCTTTATGCGCTTTTCCTGATAGCTCTGCTACCAGGAGTCTTGGCGAGGGTCCATCAACAGTGTTTGCGCCTCTTATTGACAGCGCCCTGTTGACCGACCAGAGTGTGGTTCTCGGATCTAGTATCCTTCTTCAACAGCTCACCATGGGTGATTCCAATGAGGTGGGATCTTCTGTCTCAGGCGCAGGGGACGATATTTCATCCCCGGCCCGAGTTTTGAAAACTTCACGGTAAGTCCCTGAACGGGACCAACTAAGTCAAGCTGATCTTCCAGCCAGCGTAATTAAGACTGTTCTAAGTGCTAGGGCTCCCTCCCCTAGAAGCGCTTATGCCCTTAAATGGAATGTATTTGAAAGTTGGTACATGACGAAGCAGGTAGACCCAGTCCACTGCCGAAATGTTTCAATGCTGGAGTCTCTGCAGGAAAAATTGTCCTAGGGCTTGTGCCCTAATACCCTCAGGACGTATGTAACTGCTATTTAAGCCTGCCACGTCCTGACTGGTGGGGTTACTGTGACACGGTCCCTTTTGTGGGTTTTATCTATCGTGCCCGAAGAGCCAATTGACACCCTTGAACCACTAGAGTCAGCGCCTCAGGTTTCTGACCTTTAAGATGGTTTTTCTAAGGGCTGTTACCTCTCTGAGAGGATTGGAGATCTGTCAGTCTCCCTATCCTGCCTAGACTTTGCCCCTGGGCTAGTCAGGGCCATTTTGCATCCTCACTGAACTATCTTCCAAAAGTTCCATTCTCAACATGCACCCGGGGGGGCGGCCGCCACTACACTGGGTGAGAGATGCTATTGCCCTCTCCTATGAGACGCGTGGGCTCACTTCGCCTCTAGGAATCAGGGCTCATTCCCCCGCAGCAAGTGTGTGACGCGGCGAGGGGGTCCTCTCCGCACACATTTGTTAGATTTTATAATCTGGATGTCCATGCCACTCCGAGCTCACGGGTCCTCGAGTCAGTTTCCCAGATATAGTTCTGAGACCTTCTCGGCCTTGTGCGCACACGCTACACAACCTTGGGGTCCAGACACTTGCAGTGTGGTGGCGTTGGTATTCTCGTTCCCATAGCGTTTTCACGCAGCATCGAGTGTAGCCTTTGAAAGAAAACGTCTCGGGTTACTTTGCTGTAACCCTGTTCCCTGAAAAGGCGGGAACGAGATGCTGTGTCCCAATGCCGTACTGCCTACGTGACCGGACGTCCGTTCAGACAAATCAATCTGAGGAATGTTTCCGGTTCACTCCTATTTATAACCTGCAGGTGCGTCTCATCAGATGACGTCACCCGACCGAGATTATATAAGCCAAAATGTGGCGTGTTTGATACACACATGCTTCACAACCGGCAACATGACAAGATGTTTCCCATAGCGTTTTCACGCAGCATCTCGTTCCCGCCTTTTCAGGGAACAGGGTTACAGCAAAGTAACCCGAGACGTTCTTATGAGCTTGTTCTCTCTTCACAGAGAAACACTGGAGCTCTTTTAGAGTGTTCTTGGAGGGTCAATCTTATGAGCATCCCGTTAGAGTCTGCAAAAGACTTGAGCCTGGGTGGAGGTTTATTTTTCAACAGGACAACAACCCTAAACATTCAGCCAGAGCTGCAATGGAGAGGTTTAGATCAAAGCATATTCATGTGTTGAATGCCCAGCCAAAGTCCAGAACTAAATCCAATTGAGAATCTGTGGCAAGACTGCTGTTCACAGATGCTTTCCATTCAATCTGATCAAGGTTGATCTATTTTCCAAAGGAAATTGGGCAAAAATAGAGCTAGTAGAGACATACCACAAAAAACTTGCAGCTGAATACTAAATGAATACTTTTGCAAGGCACTATATAGTGGGCACTAAGTATGATGAATGCATCGTTTCCTGTGCTTCCTTTCTTGCTACTGTATGACACTCCCATCACTCTGGAATCGGGTCAGTCTAACTCATCAGATTACATTACTTTTTTTATTGACCCAAAATCCAATATTTATGCTTCCAAGCAAATAAAAGTTATTTTTCTGATTAGCCAGACTAATAATTTTTTTTCTTTTGTTTTCACAAAGCAATCGAAATCTTAATGAGTATGCGTTGCATCATGTATGTGTAAATGCACTTACTTCCACTATTAAACATAACTGTTTTTTTTACTCTGTTTTTTTTTTTTTTGCTTCACCAAGCATTTAAGTTTTCTTTATTCATGATTTTTTTTTCCCCAACCACATAAAGTTGATGGTTTATCACTGTCCTGCCCCGTTGTGGTGCAACCCAATTCCAAATTTCAAATATCATAAGTTCTGTTCTTTGCTTGATGCAGGCTAAAATTTTGAAATGGCAACCAAGCACTGGGTTGGTACAGAGCCATGAATTATGTATAACATGTCTGTAGCAGTTTTCTTACCTTTTCTTTGCAGCAAGGAGTATGTTGGACTACCCACTGAGCACAGGGAAAAGACTGCATTTATCACAATTAAACCATATTGAGTTACAGTAATTTTGGCCAAATCTACAGTATATAGACACCAGTAAATTATGGTGTCTTTTTAAGCTTAAATAATATGATGGAAGCTGCTGAACCAGGACAATAAAATTACATACTATATGTTTAATGTTGCTGTCGCAGATTAGTACCCCCAGGTTAGGTTTTTGTTGTTGTTGTTGTTGTTGTTATTTTCATCAAATGTCTTCTAAAGAGTGTCCTTTACAAATGAATATTAATCAACAAAAAGTTTACTGGGAAATCATAAAATTATTGTAAGAATCATAAGGGAAACATATAGAAAACACGTATCATTGTAACAACAGTGTTATACAGATTTAAACATTAACTTACTAAACATTTGCCAGGGACAGTGACCTGGCATTTGAAAAGGATGAAAAAAGGGGAAATGTTAAAACTATAAAGAGTAGCCTACCTTAATCATAATGTCAGCCAAACAACCAATAAATCTAGACATTTAGAACTTATCATGTGACTCGGCCTAAAATAACCCAAAGAGTAGTATAATGAGAATAGCAGAATAACTACGATAATTTATGCCACATAATTAATCATGGTAAAAGTTAAAATTACACAATATAGTAATTGTGTTCTGAAGCTTTCACTCCAGGGTTGTTTTTGTGTCCCGTGGCTCCTCAGGCCTACGGTACATTTATCTTCTAAACTTCTAATCACCCAGAGGTGACCAATCCTCGCTGCTTACTTAGATGGATTAAGAGCTTAATTCCATTCTCATTGCTCACACCCTCATAAACAAATTAGAAAAAAAAATGTGCTTTTGATCTGAGGTAATGCAGTCCAAAAACTTGTCTAAAATTTTATTAAGCAAATCAATGCCTGTAGAGATGTGGCCATTAAAAACAATGCTTAAAATAGTAATAGATTATGCATGCCTGGATGATGAGCAATTTTAGCAGTGATGTGGTGGTTGGGTGTGTGGTGTGTGTGTGTGTGTGTGTGTGTGTGTGTGGGTGTGTGTGTGTGTGTGTTGAGGCCTGAACTCCATAAGAGATCTACAGTAAGGGTGTGCTCTGGTATCTGACCATAAAATGTTACCATAAGATCCATTTTTATAAGTTTTATAAGTTGAGAGGTGGGAGCATGTATTGAACTTGTTTATTCAGCAGATCCCAGAGATGTTCAGTTAGATTTAGATCTGGGGATTTGGAGGCCATGTCAACACATAGAATGGTTTGTCTTGTCCCTCAAACCATTCCTCAACAATTTTGCAATGGGACAGGTTGCATTATTCTGCTGAATGATGCCATTGCCTTTATAATATCACCAAATATCATCACCATCAATGGCTGTATTTTGTCAGAAACAATCGTCCTTAGGTAAGCAACACACATGGACAGGCCGTATATTGGATATATATCCAGTGGTCTATAATAAAAATTTTAGTGCTATTTGTTAATATCTATAGTGCATGGATGAGTAACATAACATCTACACAGTTCCTTCTATTTTATTAGTTAGTGTTAGCTAGCAAAACGGTAAGATTCCATTTATTGCTAAAGACGACCAGCATCTTTTAGGGTGGAATGTTTTATTGGGTGTTATTTAATGCATGAATTAATTTGAATATGATGTTTATGAATCAAGAACTTAAATTTTACTAGACCATTCTGCCATGTATCATTTCAACTTATTGTGAACTCCTTATTGTGACAACTTATTGTGAGCATACAGACATGACCATTTTGGACTACTGTACAAAGCTTAACACAATGCTCCAAGGTCATGTTCACAGTTAAGAGAATACTGATCATGCACACCTGTTAACAATTACACCCACAAAACCTATATAAACAGGATCTTCACTCAGGATCAGGATCTGCTAGTACTCAGTGTGCTGCTTATCCAGCCTTGCATTCTGTGATCTTGTCTTTCTAGTTTGACCTACTGTACTTTTGTATTCTCTCATACTGTGGTTTTTGGATATGCTTCTAATACTTCTGGAAAGAACAGAACCAGAAGTATGCTCGTTAATTATGCTGTATTTATTTCATTAAACCTTGTAACCTGCTACTGCATCCATCTTAGCATCATAAACTTTTTTCTCTTTCATGACATATGCTTTACTAGTAACTAGATCATCAAGTACAGTAGAACCTCGGATTACGAGTAACGCGGTTTACGAGTGTTCTGCAAGACGAGCAAAGATTTTTAATAAAATTTAACTTAAAAAATGAGCGCTTTCTTGGTTTACGAGCACCAAGTATCATGTTTCACGCATGCGCTTCTTGTTTAGGGCGCCGAGCGTCACGTGATCAGAACTGGGCCAACGGTTTTTCTCTCTCTGGAGCTGCGGAATCGTCTCCCCTGCTGGGACTTGCTCGTCTCTTACTGGTATAATCAACATCTGTGCACGCATGTACTGTTTCTTATAACACACGTGTGTGCGGGCGAGTAAGGCAAAAGAAATTCTCAATACAGAGGTTAAAAATCTATTTTCTTCCTCATCGCGGTGTGTTTGTGTGTGTGTGTGTGTGCGTGCGCGCGAGCGTAATTAGACACTGTGCCGGCTATGTGTGTGTTTGTGTGTGTGTGTGTGTGAAACCCTCACACTCGCACAGAAATGAAGGCAAGAGACACACACTCTGCTCTCCGAAGAAACTCTGTCGCAAATCTTTTCAGAGGTAAGGTGCTGGGTCATTTGTTTGTTTGGAATACTTTACAGCAGTGATTCTGTTAGTTTGCGCTCACACGAGTGTCATTAGCGATGTTTATTGCTTTTTTTTAAATTTTTTTGATAAAACAGTGTAGCGGGAGAGAGACGTTAATTTATGACCTCTGTTTACGGAAGTGTAGTCCAGTGCGGGAGATGCATTGTGGGTAATGCAGTCCAGTGTGTGTAAACGCAAATGTGAGATTTAAGTTAGGATATTGAGCCTGAGTTTTGTTCTTCAGTAGTTTTTTTGTTGGATTTAAATGCAGGATCCACCCGAAAGTTTGTACTATAACCTGACAATGCAGAAAATAAAAGAACGGGCATCGACCAGTTTGTCCATCTCATCATTACACGAGCATGGATTAACGGACTGTTAATGAGTGTGTGAGTGTGTTTAAACGAGAGAAGAAAGTTTTAATGTATAAGATGAGGAAAGGGAGACAGGAGGGGCTGAAAGCAAGAGTCTCCACTTATTTTAGCCTCACACACACACACACACACACACACACACACACACACACGCATGCACACATAGCACCTGCATGCACAAAGGGAAACGCTTCTCTGCCGGGATTTATTTTTAACTTTTTTGAAAGGTAACGTGCAGGTTAATTTGTTTGATTTTTACTTAATATTTTGTATGAATTATTTTTATGTATTTATTTTTTTGGGCTGTAGAACGAATAATTTAAGTTTCCATTATTTCTTATGGGAAAATAAATTTGGTTTACGAGTGTTTTGGAATACGTGCCCACTTCCGGAACGAATCATGCTCGTAATCCGAGGTTCCACTGTACTTAAAAAATATTTTGCTTAATGCTTAATTGTGAATAATACTGTAGGTTTCAGGATCAGGATCTACATATATAAGCTTCTCATTTTTAAACGACCATGTAAAAAAGGCATTCTGAGATTGTGGCAAAGATTTTTTTTCAGTTTTAGAAGGGTCAAATTAGTGGCTTTCATCAAGAAAAGAAAACAACTATGGAGAATACTAAAACAAAAAAAATTGGTGTAGGAACTGAAAAATATTTAAAATGTATAAAACTGTTTTGACAATTGCAGATTTAGGAGTTCAGTGGTGAGCCATTAACTTTAAGGAACAAATTTGGTCGAAAAAACATCCTGAGTGAGCATAATGGGAGCTCACTTAAACATTTGTGAAAATCCAATAGTAAAAAAATATATGTTTATTTTAAAACTAAAACATTATTTAATATTAAAATTAAGAGCATTTCCCCATGCACAATGAGATAAGAACTTAAGGGATTGGGACTAAACAGTTGTGTAGCTTCAAATAAATCATTTAGGCATTAGTTTGGTAGGGAGCATAAAGAATGGACTGTGAAGCACTGAAAAAAGGTTATGTACTTTAATGAGCCCAGATTTTCTTTTTTCCAGAGCGATAGGCGCATCAGGGTATAAATTGATGCACCCATCATGACTTGAGGCTACTGTCAGCATGTGAGAACAGTGTTATGATCTGGGGTTGCTTCTATTGGCCAGATCTAAATGCATTAACATTATGTACCTAAGAAAATGCAGACTACCTAAATATATTAAATGACAAGTAATTTTCGATTAATAGAAAAATGTAAATATGCCTGATGGCACAGGGATATTCCATATTAGCCCATTGAGAATCTTTGGAATGTGCTGGAGAAGAGTTTACACAGACTTTCCAACTATCTCATTTAAGATCTTGAAGACAAATGAATATGACTTTTTTGGCTAGGCTGCATATATGCATAATTTATTTATTTATTTTAATAATAATGACAATGATAATGATAATTTAATAATAATAACAATGAGGGAATGGCTTAGTGGAGTCGAGAAAGGGAAGGTTTAGTGATCCAATCTAAATAAATTTGCCTTTCAGCACTAAATAGACAGGCAGTGGTATAGTAAGAAGTAGCTGACTGAGCAAACTGGGGTTCAAAAGGAGAATATGTTAAAAGGAAGTCTGAAGAAAAGTAAATCTGAGTTAAAAAGGTGATGGCACAGGCATATTCCATATTACCCTATTGAGAATCTTTGGGATGTGCTGGAAAAGACAACTATGGGATCGAGGTCAATACGAGATCTTGGAGAAAGATGAATATGAGTCACTTGTACCATCCTTATATGTACAGTATATAGGTACAGTATCCTACGTATATAGGTACAGTATCCTATGATATATCCTGGTTAAGGTTTAACTTCCTTAGTTAAATTTATGGTTATCAGTTATAAATAAATAGAAACAGATAATCGAATTGTAGACAACAGTTAAGTCCGGGTCTCAGGAGGATATAAGAGGCAGACTTTACACCTTTCTAATTATGCTGTTTTGAGTTGTATTTATTTATTTACAGTATATACCAGTTCCACCACAGCTTAAATAGTTAAAAGTGGAAGTAGTAAACTGATACTAACCCTTATTTTAACAGTCCTTAATAGAGGAAACCCTCTGGCTTTGAACCCGCTGGCATAAGTTGTGAAGTCAAAATGTTTACCTGTTGGTTTTGTGAGGACCCCTGCTTAAAGAAAACATTCATCCAAAAGAACTGGTCAATAAAACTGCATTTCTGCAAGTACAGACAGTATTTATCTTATTTCACTGTTAATTACTGTGTGCCAACCAGAAAGTGTGCAAACTGGGTCAAAACAGGAAATGGGGGAGCTGGGGGGGTTGTGGTATATTGGAATATAAGGTTAACTATGGTGAATTAAAAAATTAGAAGAGAAACATCACTACTAATATGTTCATGTTTAAAAATCTAAAAAATATACTAGCTAAGACCTGAAAAAGTCCATCATCTAAGACTACACATATGCCTCAAGGTCCAGTCCTAATCAGATTCAGGACACACTGGGCACAGTAAACTTTTCATACACACATACACATACCACACAGACATTCTGCCAGTATGACCTTAAATGTTCTTTTCTACTCAAATAAATCGCCTTGCCTTACCTCTAGCTGGTCATCTAAACATACAGCATTAGACATTGCCTTATAACTACTACAAAAAAGCCATACATGTTTATCTGCTGAAAATAAACAAAGCTTGACAAGTTTTACATAATTACAGATTTGAAAATGTATGGACCATCATCTAAAGATGTTCTTTTTTTATAGAAAAATTAAGGAAACATTGTTGTTTAATTACTGTACATCTACTGACAAAAACATATCAGGCAGAGCCAATAATCATAATGATAATCATGATAATGTCCCACATAATGTACGGTATGTATCAAGTATCTATGTTTGAGCTGAAAAAAATAATCCCTGAAAAAGGTTTAAGTACAAACATAAATGCAAGCAAGAGGTCTGGAAGGTACTAGATTAAATGCTGGCAATTCTGCACAAGGCCCAACTCAGGGCTAATGTTGAGGAAAACAGTGAATTTAACACCTTGTGCAGCACCATGAAGAACACTGGGTTAAACAGATTCAGAACTGATTTCAGCACTAAGTTAAGGACATGCAGTGATACAGTAAGAACTAGCTGACCAAGCAAACTGGGGTTCATAAGGAGAATATGTTGAACGGATGTTAGAAAGAAAGTAAATAGGAGTTGAGAAGGTGAGGTTTTCTTCCAGTGCCAGAGATCAACTGTATGAATGTGGGTGCTGTTTTAAAGGTACCATCAAAGAGGAAAACACACTTTCATGCCCTGACCGAAGACTATTTAATGTTCTAAATAAGCCAAGTTAAAAAGGTCAAGGTAAAGGTAACAAAAATAGATATATATTTTTTTATTAAATACACGCATGCACGCATGCACACACACACACACACACACACACACACACACACATATATACTTATACATAAATTAAAAAAAAGCTAATTCCTATTCCTGCACCATACAGAATAAAAACCTTACCAGAAAAATAAGGATATGACCACAATATCGAAGACTATATCAAACATTAATGTTAGTTTATGTTTAGATCTTATTCATCTTATTTGTGTAATCAGTCATTATATAGTTTAGATATTTAGAGATCACATTAATCTACCCATGTTTCCCAGAGAGTGTCCCATAGATACTGTATCTGGTTAAATCTTTCCCATGGCACCTGCCACCCTTTTGTAGGGCCACATGACAGAAAGAAGATCTTAAACATCTAACTAGAATTAAAGATCAAATAATTGAAATTCATTTGCATATGAAGGGGCATTTAATGGGTGACATATAAAGAAATGAAAAGTTGAGAATGCAAACAGGTGTATTAAAAATTAAAAGTTTAATGTAAAATGGGTTGAAATTTGTGTTCAAAAAGTTTGTTATAAAAGTGTACATAAAGTGTAAGTAATATGCTTGTGTCTCAAAGTGTTTTAAATCTTGTGTGAAAATTCTACTTTGGCAATTAAAATGTACTTTCATATTATTTTAGGCACAATTTCAATATACATATTCTTATAACTATGACATACTCTATCTGGCATACATTCATTTAGATGAAAAGAAACCCCACAGAGAACAGCACAGTAAAAATGCTTATTTACTGTAGTCGTACTGTATACTGTAAATGTTGTGTCTTTTAAAAGTTGAGTTTTGTGTGCTATATTAAACGAAGTCATTAAAAAGAATGCCCTAATGCAAACCAATGCAAACAAAATATAAGTTTAAATTTTAAAATCTATGTAGGTAAAATAAGAAAGGTTTTTTGATACGCAGTAAGAATGAATTAATGAAGAAATAATTTATGCTTTATGTTTGTTAAGCTTCTTGTTCATTTCATACAGACATAAAAACATTAAATTTAAGTAATATTTTTTTTACTTTTTTTTTTTTTTTTACTTTTTTTTTTCCCCTATGAGTACAACATTAAACATCTTAATAACTTCATCTCTCTACAGAACCACATAATATAGATGATGTACTGCATGGAAAGAGTTATGTAGCTTTTTGAATGTCCTTGTGCAAAGTTGTAAAAAATGATTCATAATAGTGTCAAATTTAATAGAAAGTAATTCACAACAGTGTGGATTTTATTAGAAGGAGGTTTGGATTTACTGGATAGAAAGGGAATACCAAAATACTAAAGCCAGAGAAATGTAACTAAAACTACCTTGAGGTTTTGTTTTTTGTTTTTTAAAGAGAGAGAAAGAGAGAGTTTTTCTATAGGAGAGTTACAGAATGTTAGACTGACTCACTTTCAGTCAATGATGTGCTGATATAAGGTAATACAGGCTAATTAGAGTCAGACAGATTAAACCTCAGGGCAGTTTTCAATGAAATTATCTCTCTCCTCATTCAGTAATAGATAGCATGGGCTTTGAAACATCAGCACATAACCCTGATGTAGTTCACTTGGCTGCATTAATACGGATCATAACTTTAAGTAAACCAGTGGATAAGCAACTCTGTGGCATTGATTACTTAAGGCCCTTGCACAATATCTGGCAAAATGCCACCATAATTAATTAAAAGCCCTGTTTGGCAGGATTTTATATGTTGTGGTGAAATAATAAAAAAAAAGAAATTGTCTTGTAAATATGCTGTATTCTTGTTAAAATTGAAATGTCAGGTCTTCTATTTTTAATCAGTTTAATTTTCAAGTCGAGTTTACATATATGCTTTCAAGATTTTACCTTTAATACTTTATATACTGTCTGGCCAAAAAAAGTTGCACAATCTAGTACTGTATATCATTCGACCATTTTTAGTTTTTATTACAATGCATGATTCTTCATGCTCCCAGATACACTATTGCACTACATGAGTCCTAGAACATGCCCATGCCATTAGGGGAAAAAAATAACATAGTAGGATTAACCTGGTCATTTATTATATGCAGGTACTCAGCTGACTTTGTTTTATTGCCACATAACACATGCTCTGAAGTCTAGACCTGACTAAGAGGCTTGTACAGTGGGCACTATGCATAATGACAATTCAGGAGCTTCACCCTGATGCAGCAACTACCTTGGGAATAGGGTAGATCTGGACTGGGGGGAAGGCTACATGTTCAGTCGTACAGTCGTAGGTCAAAGCCACATGTGAGATATATGAATAACTAATGCAATTTATAATATGAAAGTTAATCCTTGCCAGTCTTGCTATGTATTTACCATGGACCATGGCATCTACTGGGTTCGAAGTCACCAAAATGTATCCGTAAAGTTAATGCTACAAAATGCAATAACACATACTGTAAAGGTAACACTTGAAAAAGTTTAATATCGTGCAAAAGTTTAACTTAAAACTTAATAACTACTATATTAAATAGACTAATTACATGAAAAGCAAGATAGTTTAAGCTGTGATTTGTCATAATTGAGATGATTATGGCATACAGCTCATGAAAACCGCAAATCCACAATCTCAGAAAATAAGAATATTACATGCAATCAATAAAACAAGGATTGTACATAAAACATATCGGACCTCTGAAAAGTATGAATATGCATATGTACTCAGTACTTGGTTTGGGCCCCTTTTGCAGCAATTACTGCCTCAATTACTTCTATCAGCTTGTGGCACTGCTGAGGTGTTATGGAAGACCAGGATGCTTCAATAGCAGCCTTCAGCTCTTCTGCATTGTTCGGTCTCATACAGTATCTCTCATCATTCTCTTGGCAATGCCCCATAGATTCTCTATGGGGTTTAGGTCAGGTGAGTTGGCCGATTGGCCGAGCTGGCCAATTAAGCACAGTAATCCCAATGGTCATTAAAACAGGCTTTTGGCAGTGTGGGCAGGTGCGAAGTCCTGCTGGAAAACGTCAGCATCCCCATAAAGCTCGTCTGCGGAGGGAAGCATGAAGTGCTCCAAAGTCTCCTGGTAGACAGCTGCGTTGACCCTGGACTTAATGAAGCACAGTGGACCAACACCAGTAGATGACATGGCTCCCCAAATCGACACAGACTGTGGAAACTTCACACTGGACTTCGAGAATTTTGCAGGGTGTGCCCCTCCATTTTTCCCTTAGACTCTGGGTCCTTTGTTTTCAAATGAGATGCAAAAGTTTCTCTCATCAGGAAAGAGGACTTTGGACCACTGAGCAACAGACCAATTCTTTTTTTCTTTAGCCCAGGTAAAACATTTCTAACGTTGTTTGTTGTTTAGGAGCGGCTTGACGAGAGGAATACAACATTTGATGCCCATGTCCAGGATTCCAGCCCCGGCCCTCTCCTTGTAAAAGTCCCCAACACTTTTGAATGGCCTTTTCCTGACAATCCTTTCCAGACTGCGATCATCCCTGCTGCTTTTTCTTCCACACTTTTCCTTTCCATATAACTTTCTATTAATGTGCTTTGATACAGCACTTTGGGAACATCCAACTTCTTTTGCAATTACCTTTTGAGGCTTTCCCTCCTTATGGAGGATGTCATTGATGGTTTTCTGCACAACTGTCAGGTCAGTAGTCTTTCCCATGATTGTGCTTCCTACTGAACCAAACTGAGAGACCATTTAAAGGCTCAGGAACTCTTTGCAAGTGTTATTGCTTTATTAGCTGATTAGAGTCTAGAATATTGAACCTTTTCACAATATTCTAATTTTCGGAGATTGTAAATTTGGGGTTTTCATGCGCTATAAGCCATAATCATCTCAATTATGAAATCTAGATTAAAATATCTTGCTTTGCATGTATTGAGTCTATATCATATATTAGTTTCACCTTTTAAAGTGCATTACTGAAATAAATTAACTTTCGCACGATTTTCTAATTTTGCGAGTTTCACCTGTATATTACAGTAATTATACTGTATATTAGTAAACTGGTGACATGATCACAGGCACCCAAGGTCCACCAATGCCTGCGTGGACCAAAAGCCAGTTCATCCAGTCCAAACTCCCAGAAAAGCCAATGCAGCTCATCCTGTACAGGGTTGCAGGAGGCCTGACGGGGCAAATCCATCGCAGGGTATAAACACACATACACTCACTCACACACTACAGACAATTCAAAATGCCAAATAGCCTACTCTGCATGTCTTTGGACTGTGGAGAGGCCAAAGCATGGAGCACCCGAAGAAACCCATCAAGCATGACAAGAACATACAAACTCCAAGCATACAGGCCGAAGGCAGGACTTGAGGCCCTGAACCCTCTACTCTGGAGATGTGAGGCCATAGTGCTAACTACTATGCCACCATGCCGCACACTATTCATCCAAGTCTTAATAATGTTTTAAATGGTTTCCTAAAACAATTCCTGTAATTTCAAATCTGATTAGTTGTTTTACTGCTTCCAATAATAATAATAATCATTATTATTATTATTATTATTATTATTATTATTATTATTAATTATAATAATAATAATAATAATAATAATTATTATTATTATTATTATTATTATATAAGTTATAATAATTGTAAAAGTACTACTCTAAACTTTTGTTTCTTTTTAACTTCACTTCAAAAAAACATTGGCATAAATAAATCTATGCTTTGTAAATCTCTTGAACAGCTCTGCATACAGGTTCCTTAGTGTCAGCGGTTAGAAACACATTGGCATGCCTGGCATTCCAGACTCCTGGTGCAGACTTCTTCTTGTCTGTGTCTACGGTCCTGCAGGCTGACTAAGCTCTGTGTCATTGCCCTGTGCCTGTCAGCTGTCCACAGTTAAAAGGGTAATTTAAGAAAGCTGTGCTAATATAAGAAACAACAGGAGTTAGCTAGTTAATGCCCACTGGTCTATCATAGGTATAATTCATTCATTAATTTTCAGGAAGTGCTTCCAGATACAAAAACATTGTGCACAGGCTGAAAATACACTGCACCATGCCCGCACACATTCACATATTGTGGAGTCATGTCGAAAGGGAAATTTAGCAGTGTGAATCTATCTATATGCATGTTTTGGTTAGGTGAAAGGAAACTAGATTTCTGTGTAGGGCTGTGGGGTGCCTGGAGCCTATCCCAGAGAGCTCAGGGCACGAGGCAGGGGATACCCTTGATAAGGTGCCAACCCATCTAAGGGCACAAGTACATTCCACTTAGTCAACTACGGGCAATTTGGAAACCCATCACCTTACAACATGGCTTTGGACTTGGAAAAGAAACCAGAGTACCCACAGGAAACCCTCAAAGCACAAAGGAGAACACACAAACTCTATGCACATGGACCAGTACACAATTTTTAAACCCCCAACCCTGCTAACCACTGAGCCACCATTCCTACAGGAAAGAAAAACCCAATACTAATCTTACCCTACCAAAATATTAAGCCTGTGCAATTTGTTGAACTACAAATAAATTATGAATTTTACAAATAATGGGGCCTAACTTTCTTCAGGTATCATAGGACATAAAACTTAAATATATATATATATATTTTTTTTTTTTCCTTTTCCACAATTATTGTGATATAGCAACCAACAAAATTCTTGTGAAAACAAATAAAAAAATAAGTTTAAAAATATAAATAAACCTGTTGCATA